>NC_056727.1:90169404-90496904 GCF_019279795.1 Protopterus annectens | reverse complement strand
TTCGAGGAAAGTCCCTTCCCCTCAATTTCCCCTTTTTTTTTTTTTTTTTTTGGGGGGGGGGGGGGGGGGAATCTACTCAAGGTTCTTTTGGTCCCCAAAAGACGGGAGACTGGAGACCAATATTGGATCTCAGCAGACTCAACAAGTCTGTCAGGAAGACAAGATGATCCTCAATCCCCTTCTTACAAAGTAAATGGATTCTCAACAATTTCGGATCCTATTCCATCAATTCAGGGCCTCCAGAATTCTCCAGACTTGTTCCTCATTTCCAGTTCATGTAGCCCTCCCTTTGGCTCCTATGCCCTCAGAGACCATTCTGTGCCTGCTATTTTCTACTATCCAACTTCAATGAAGGAGCTAGTTATTTGACAGTTAAGGTGCAACTCGCTGCCATCTCGGATTATCACACTGGCTCAGATAGTGCCTCATTGGCTTGTCTTAAATTATGTAAAGCAAAAGATCCTGTACCTCTATGGGACCTTATGCTGGTTCTTTAGGCCCTTACTCAGCCTCCATTTTGAACCATCAGCCAAAATTGAGTTAAAATATTTGTCCTGGAAAATACTTTTTGTAGTTGCCATTACGTCAACTAGATAAGTATCAGAGCTCCAACCACTTTCTTCTCAACCGCCTTACCTGATTTTTCAGAAGGACAAAGTCTCACTTTGGACTAACTCTTCTTTCTACCTAAGGTGGTGTCAGAAGCTAGCTGCAGTCAGTCAGGTTACCAATTTCTTTCCAAAATTTTCTAACAAAGGAGAATATATGCTTCATTTACTAGATGTTCCTAGATAGCTCAAATTTTACATTCACAGAACCAAAGACTTAAGGAAATCAAAACAACTGTTTGTATTGTTTTCTAGAGCTAAATTTGGCACAGCAGTATCAAAAGTAATTCTATTCAGATGGCTAACTGATTCCATTGCCTTTATTTACAAAAACAAAGGCCTGTCATTACCAAAACATCGTAAAGCACATCCCACCAGGTCTATGACCACTTTATCCGCTTTCTGGGCTAAAACTTATATAGTTGGCATCTGAGCAGCTGCTACATGGTCCAGCACTCATACATTTGTAGCTTGTAACAAGTTGGATATATTGTCTAGGAGTAGATCAGATTTTGGCTCCACAGTACTCCAGAGTATCCTTCCTTGTGGACCCTCCACAAGATGATTCCAGCTGGGGATTCTGCCCCATCTGCTGAGGAATGGACAAAAAAGACAGCAGATATTATAGTTATGTGCTTACCATAACTCTGCATCTGTGTCATCTCTTCTCATCCTTCCTCAACTTCTGACCTTTCCCCTACCCCAGTTGCCTGAATCCTGGTATGACGTGAAGGATAGCCTTTGTTGTGTGGGTTCCAGAGTCTCCTCCTTCTCTGTTCTCTTTCTGTTTCCCATCTTTTACGTGTTGTATTATTTATTCAGAAGTAATATAGGTTGCCCCTTTACCTTTTTTTGGCATGGTATTTGATAATTGGAGAGCAAACTCAATCTGACGTAACTCAAAGTAGTCAAGGGATTGTGGATAAGGGGAGGAGCTCAAGCCATGGACCCTAAAGTCTCTTGAGTGACCGGGGACAGATCCAAGACCCATCAGTTGAGGAAGGATGGAAACAAACAACACAGATGCAGCATTATGGTAGGTACATAACTATAATTTAGTGGCTAATAAGCACACTGCCTGGATGCTAGCAAAAAAGAAATTTAGAGAACCTGAAAGAAAATCAGCCAAAAAGGGTGTAAAGAAAACACTGCCTGGGATGAATCCTGCAGCTGTTCAGCAAAAAGCAGTTCAAGCTGCAGCCTTGGTACAAGACATGACATCAAGTAATTTGGAGGAAAAAATGAATCAAATGTACTCAAGAGGTGATTAAAATAAATGAATCATTAAAGGAGTATATCAACTCAAATAACAAACGGTTAGAATAATAGAAAAAAACGTTAACTAGCTTTCAGGGATGTAGCTAGGATTTTCACATTTGTAGTCACTGCTCCCAGACTGTTGCCCACACCAAACCACATCTCCAACATGGTGCTCTCCACCCACCTTTTACATATTGTTGCCTACACCACACCCCATCACAATGCTACTCTTTCCCATGCCACCATTATTACATGATGAAGCAATAAAACAAAAACAGACAATTACCCCAAATGTACATTTGTCCTTAGTTTAAAAGGACATTTAGCAGTCTCCCATTTTCATTATAGTATACGTTTCCACAGCAGAGCTGTATCTGGACACTCACAAATGCCTTTTAATACATTGCACTATAGCTTCCACATAATCTAGTAAACAAGTCCTAGGAGGCCTTCAAAATTTATCACTGCCCGTGAAAAACAATTC
Organism: Protopterus annectens; assembly: GCF_019279795.1. Taxonomy (NCBI): domain Eukaryota; kingdom Metazoa; phylum Chordata; order Ceratodontiformes; family Protopteridae; genus Protopterus; species Protopterus annectens. The sequence goes on along the minus strand of NC_056727.1, from coordinate 90,494,552 downwards.
CTACAAAGGGGTGCCCCCGCTGATGCCATGGTGGTGGCTGGCCACCAAAAGGAACTTGCAGATCCTTCCGTCCGTCCATCCTCCTAATAAGGACTCTAGGACCATGGATAGGTACGGTAAGCGGATGTTTTCCTCAGCGACCTTTGCTATGCTCGCTGAATTACCTATGTCACTTCACCAGACTCCAGAGGGATATCCTTAAGGAGCTGGGTGAAGTAGTTCAGGATCCTACAGCTGCAGGGGCTCAAGAAAAAATTGCTTCGCAGCTAGGAACCCTCAATTCCATTGCAAACTCCTCCATGCGGCTAATATCTTATGCTGGATGGAGCAGTAGAGCCGCAGGTACAGGTGTGGCTCTTAGACGCCAAGCCTGGATGCGGCTATGTGATTTTGGATCCCTTTAAGGCGTCCTTCACAAATTCTCCCTTTGATGGGTCAGCTTTGTTTGGCCCTCAGGTGAAGGAAACCTTGACCAGGTGTGAGCAGGACGGCAAGACTCTTTCTGCTGTTGGAGTCCGTTTTTCCACCCCTTCTAGGCCTTATCCCAAAGGACAGAAAGGTGGGAAAATGTGGTTCCGTAAATCCCAAGGAGTCACGCCGGATTCACGTGGTCAGTTTACCCCTAGAGGCAGGGGGGGTAACAACAACAGACGCCGCTCTAGAGGCAGAGGGGGTCCGAAGAACCAGGGAAACAGGGAGCCTCTCTGACAAGCCCTTTCAGCATCCCTGAGGTGTTGCCCGGCTGTCCCTCCTTGGAGGCAGTCGGGGGAAGATTATCACTGTACCCAGAAGCCTGGCATTCCCTCACTCAAGACAGATGGGTACAGTCGATCATATCCAAGGGTTACATAATTCCTTTCGAGGAAAGTCCCTTCCCCTCAAGTTCCCTTCCAGATGTACCACCCGGTCTAAGGGAAATTGCAGAGTTAGAAATCTCAAAACTACTGCAAAAAAGAGCCATTCAGCCAGTTACAACAGACCATTCAGAGCCCGGAATCTACTCAAGGTTCTTTTTGGTCCCCAAAAAGACGGGAGACTGGAGACCAATATTGGATCTCAGCAGACTCAACAAGTCTGTCAGGAAGACAAGATTCCGAATGGTCACTCTTCAGTCAATTCTGCCCTTCTTACAGAAGGACAACTGGATGTGCTCAATAGATCTTCAGGATGCTCTATCACATCAAAATTCACAGACGCTCCAGGAGATTTCTCCGCTCGGCTGGGGTCCAACCATTTCCAATTCAAAGGGCTGGCCTTTGCTCTCACTGCAGCCCCCAGAGTGTGCACCAAATGGATGGCAGTGGTCACGGCTCACCTGAGACGCCAAGGATTCCAGGTGTTTCCGTATCTCGACGACTGGCTCCTGTCAGCCACCACCAGGCATCAGCTTATACAAGCCAGGGATTACACAATAGACCTTTGTTCTCATTTGGGCATCTCAATCAACTTGAAAAGTCATCCTTATCGCCCTGCCAGTCTATTACCTTCATAGGCAAACTTAAACACTGTTCGGATGTCAGCTACCCTTACAGAACAAAGAGTTTCAGACATTCAGAGTCATGTCAGGATCATTCTGGCCAGCAAGAAAGTACAGGCCAGAATGGTTCTAAAGGTATTAGGTCTCATGGCTGCGGCCATTACTCTTCTTCCCTGGCTCGATTCTACATGCCTTCTTCAGTGGATGCTGTTCACAAAAGTGGTCATACCAGCAACTTCCAATGCGCCACCAGATTCTGGTGACACAGACATGCAAAGAGCATCTTGCTTGGTGGATCACATCGCCTCAGGTTCACCAAGGCAGGTACTTTGTACCCCCATCCCCGATAGCCACTGTCACCACGGATGCCTCCCTGATCGGGTGGGGGTCATTATCAGGGCAGGATGGTTCATGGGACGTGGCAGCCGCTCGAGTACCATCTGCACATAAATGTCCTGGAGATGAGAGCAGTGCTTTTAACGTTGCAAGCCCTCAACGACTTTCTTCCCGTAGGGACAATTGCAGTCCACACAGACAACATGTCTGTAGTTTGGTATATCAACAAACAGGGCGGAACCAAGTCCTACCCCTTGTGTCGAGAAGCGCTCAGACTATGGCAATGGGCGATCTCCTCTCATCGGTTTCTGGTAGCAACGCATATCCCTGGGAAAACCAACATTGTAGCGGACAGATTGAGCAGAGCTATTCTCATGCCTCACGAGTGGTCTCTCAAGCAATCTATAGCGGAAGAGATTTTTCTGGAATGGGGTCGTCCATGTTGCGATCTTTTTGCTACTCCCCAAAACAGCAAATGTCCAGACTTCTTCAGCCTCTTCCCTCTATCAGGCCATCCCCCCAGAGACGCTCTGACCCAGGATTGGCCCCAGGGACTTCTTTATGCCTTCCCTCCATTTCCTCTGATCCCTCAGGTGATCCAGAAAGCTACCGTTTTGAGAGCCAAATTGATTCTCATTGCCCCTTACTGGCCACGACAAGTTTGGTTCCCGTTCCTCCATCATCACCTTTTGGTGCAGCCGTGGCATCTGGACCCAGTGCCAGATCTTCTGATTCACCAATCGGGTCAGCTGCACCGGTCAATCCCTTCTCTCAACCTCACAGCATGGTTGCTCCACTTCCTTCCTTAGCCAGGCTTCCTTTGATCTCTAACCCAGTTAGAGACATCATAGTAGCTTCGCCTAAATCCTCTACCAGGAGGATTTATACAAGCAAATGGAAACGTTTCTCTTATTGGGCTAAGGCCCAAAATATTGATCCTTTTACTGCCCCTGTTCAGGCAGTCCTGGACTTCTTAGCAGAGATTTTTCATGCAGGCTCCTCTTCTTCCACAGTCAGAGTTCAATTGGCTGCTATTTCCAATTTTCATGTCGGGATAGCAGATCATAATATTATGTCCCATAGGCTCTGCAGGGCCTTCTTGAAAGGAATTTTCCTACTAAAGCCTCCAATCAGGAATCCTCCTCCTCAGTGGGATCTAAATTTAGTGCTGACATCCTTGATTCTTCCCCCCTTCGAGCCAGCTGTTTCTTGTTCCCTGAAATATCTTTCTTGGAAAACTTTATTCCTAGTGGCTATTACATCTGCCAGGAGGGTGTCTGAACTTCATGCTCTTCGGTTCGACCCCTATTTGGTTTTTCACAAAGACAGAGTATCTTTGAGAACTAATCCAACCTTTTTACCTAAGGTCGCTTCAAAGAACAATCTGAATCAATCCATTGATCTACTATTCAGATAGAGCTGAACAAAAGCTACATTATCTTGATGTCCACCGTCAACTTAGATATTATTTGGACAGAAGAAAAAATTTTAGAAAATCTGATCAACTTTTTGTTTCCTATGCGGATAATAAAAAGGCCTTCCTGTTTCTAAAGTGACCTTGTCCAGATGGCTTTCTTCGGTCATCTCTGAAATTTATTGCTCAGGGGAAAACAGCTGTGCTCAAAACCTAAAGCACATTCAACTAGGAGCTTAGCTACTTCTACAGCTTTTCAAGCTAGACTTCCTTTGGACACTATTTGTGCAGCGCCACTTGGGCCACTCCTCACACTTTTGTTTCCCATTACAAATTGGACTTGGCCTCCAGGGACAGAGCCAGTTTTGGCTCTACAGTCCTCAAGAGTTTGTTCCATTGAGCCACCCAGGATAGAGGTGCTAGGGCGGTCCCATCAAGCAAGAATGAAGGCGATTGACAACTTAACATTAAGATTATGTACCTACCATAACGTCCATGTTAGTTGTCTTCTCCCTTCTTTTGACCTTGGGCAATTCCCCAAACTGGTGTATTATGCAAGTTTCACAGAGGGCAAAGGCATTACGTGGGCACTATAAAACAAAGGCAAATACACCTTGCATAACTACAGATAACTGTTGACACAGGTAAAAATCAAACGCACAGTATCCATGCAACTAGACAACATACATTGTGGTTTTCTCCAAGAATCAAGAAAAATCTGACAAACCCCGTCAATCATGCTAACATATGGATCTCACTTTGACCTGTGGTGTAGTGTTATTGGTTCATAAAGTGAGAGTTTACATCAGACCCAGAAAATTTTATATCCATCAGCCTGGCCAGCATTTCATTTGAAGTCATAGAGACCATCATAAAAGAGATTGTCCAACATGACACAGTGGACTTCTCTTAGATATAGAACAATACGAGTCTCTGAAGGTATACTTTTTTTTTTGATTCTTGTAGAATTCACTGAAGTAGTCAGTGATGTTCTGGCAATGCATGCTGCTTACCCTGACATTAAAACATTTAACATTGTCAATGTAAGGTAATGATTTAAAATGAAATGTTAAATGCCAATCCATACATAAATCAAAGGGTAAAACATTAGTTAAATAAGAAGACATAACAAGTCAGAATGGGGGGTTAGTTGTCCATTCCATCTGGGTTATCATTGGTATCCCAGAGGTCTCTATCCTGGATACATTTCTTTTGAGAACTATTCTTTTCAGATAAAGTGGAAAATAGTTTGCTGATGACTGCAAACTGACTAATAAAATTAGTTCAATAAAAGATACCAAAGTTGTTTAAGACAATCTACAAAAAAAATATCTAGTAGTTGTAACTTCATCTTTATTGTTGCTAAATATAACATCATAACACTTGTCAAAAAAAAACAAATTATTATTACATAAATGGTCAGTTGGTATAAAAAGGACACCATCATTAAAGATCAAGGAATGGACAACAATTTAAATTTTTACCAGAATGTAGTTATCAGAGTGAGAAAAACACTGTATAACACATCTGACTTTTAGTTAATTACTGGTGGGAGCTGAGAAACAGCATTGCTGTTTTATTTAGAAGTAGCTGTATTTAGCTGAAGTGTTTGTGTGGTCTGCATTGCTCTGAATATCACTCATCTCTGACTGCATTCTTCTCACTCCCACCACCCAGTCGTCGTTGTGTTCTTAAATTTGATGGCTTTTGAGTTGCCCTCCCCTACAATAAATTAAATTATCTTGTTTCATCCCTTCCCACTTAACCTAAAAAAAAAAATAAAATTGCACTTTATTCATCTGCTTTTACTGTATTTGTTTCTTCCTACTTTATTACTTTATTTTGCTTTTGCTGCTTGTTCTTAAAAGTACTCAACTCTATTTATTCTGCTGCATTTATTACTGCTTGTTAGTAGCCTGATTAAATTGTAACTGTTATTCCAAGCCTTTTGGTTTAAGCACTTGGGCTTCAGGCCACTTGTTTTACATTAGGAATGTTTATGGTCTACACTCTTGTGGCAGGCAAAGTAGATTACATCCTTCTAAGTTGGGAATTGCTGGTTGAAGGGTTAGTGTCTGTTGTTCTAAAAGTGTCTTAGTTCTGGTTTAAGCACTTGGGCTTCAGGCCAGTTAATTTACATTAAGAAGGTTTGTGGTCTACACTCTTGAGGGAGTAGAGGGTAGATTCAGCCCTTCTGAGCTGGGAATTGCTGGTTGAAGGCTTATTGTGCCTGCTTATTTGAACTGTTTCTTTCTGTAATTGGTGCCCTGTTTGCTTTAGCATAGACTAGATTCAGACTTGCTGAATCTAGCTCTGTTTGTATAACTTTAGCACTAATCCAGGCCGTCTTTTTTTGGAGAGGGTTAACCTGCACCCTAGTGGCAGGAGTGTGCAGCTAGAATTTGTCTGATTGAAGACTGCTGGAACAGGGCTCAGTTCTGAGCTTTTTTATTGGCTAATTGATTAATTTGTTTATATTAGTTTGCTCTTGTTTGCTACTGTTAATAAGTGTGTATCTGTTCTCCTGTGTTAAACCAACCTAAACAGAGTTTAAATAGCTTTAGAATAGTCTTGTTAGAGGTTTTGCTGTATCCAGATTTGTTTGTGTGATTCCCATGTTTCCTGCTACACCATCTTGTGTTGGCCAGGGCCTACCTGCACTTGGTGGGAGTAAGTGAACTGGTTGGAACTGATCTGTCATAGGGTGTTGAGCTAAATGCTCTGGAATAAGGGTTGATTGGTTATTTCCAGTGTTTCTATTTCGTTTTCATTTTTGTGGTATTTAAACCCAGCATTTGCATTGGTTTGTGCTTCTTTGCCTGTCGCTTACCGTCACTGTGCTGTTTTAACCCTTTCATGGTATCTCAGTTTGCATTTTTTCCATTACCAGCACTCCTATTATCCCCAAGTTTATTAGGAAAACATACCACCAGAAGAGCATGGTGATCCTCAATACCCCATTCTGGCCTCACAAAGTAAGGTTCCCTTTTCTATGGTCTCACCTTCTTCACCCACCAAGGGTGTTGGATCCTCATCAGGACCTTCTGTCTCATCCATTCAGGTGGCCTCACACAGACATTCTATCCCTCAAATTGACCTCATTGTTTCTTCATTTCCAGTGACAACTAGAATTTCCAGACTTCCTCTCCTGTTCGTCACATTCTCATGTCATCCAAAAAGCATCCACTAGAAAACTTTATAAAAGTAAATGGAAACAATTCCCTATTTGGGCCCTTCAGAGACCATTCTGTGCCTTTTCCAGCTATTTTTGATTTTCTACTATCCAACTTCAATGAAGGAGCTAGTTATTTGACAGTTAAGGTGCAACTCGCTGCCATCTCGGATTATCACACTGGCTCAGATAGTGCCTCATTGGCTTGTCTTAAATTATGTAAAGCAAAAGATCCTGTACCTCTATGGGACCTTATGCTGGTTCTTTAGGCCCTTACTCAGCCTCCATTTTGAACCATCAGCCAAAATTGAGTTAAAATATTTGTCCTGGAAAATACTTTTTGTAGTTGCCATTACGTCAACTAGATAAGTATCAGAGCTCCAACCACTTTCTTCTCAACCGCCTTACCTGATTTTTCAGAAGGACAGAGTCTCACTTTGGACTAACTCTTCTTTTCTACCTAAGGTGGTGTCAGAAGCTAGCTGCAGTCAGTCAGGTTACCAATTTCTTTCCAAAATTTTCTAACAAAGGAGAATATATGCTTCATTTACTAGATGTTCCTAGATAGCTCAGATTTTACATTCACAGAACCAAAGACTTAAGGAAATCAAAACAACTGTTTGTATTGTTTTCTAGAGCTAAATTTGGCACAGCAGTATCAAAAGTAATTCTATTCAGATGGCTAACTGATTCCATTGCCTTTATTTACAAAAACAAAGGCCTGTCATTACCAAAACATCGTAAAGCACATCCCACCAGGTCTATGACCACTTTATCCGCTTTCTGGGCTAAAACTTATATAGTTGGCATCTGAGCAGCTGCTACATGGTCCAGCACTCATACATTTGTAGCTTGTAACAAGTTGGATATATTGTCTAGGAGTAGATCAGATTTTGGCTCCACAGTACTCCAGAGTATCCTTCCTTGTGGACCCTCCACAAGATGATTCCAGCTGGGGATTCTGCCCCATCTGCTGAGGAATGGACAAAAAAGACAGCAGATATTATAGTTATGTGCTTACCATAACTCTGCATCTGTGTCATCTCTTCTCATCCTTCCTCAACTTCTCGCCCACCTTTCCCCCTACCCCAGTTGCCTGAATCCTGGTATGACGTGAAGGATAGCCTTTGTTGTGTGGGTTCCAGAGTCTCCTCCTTCTCTGTTCTCTTTCTGTTTCCCATCTTTTACGTGTTGTATTATTTATTCAGAAGTAATATAGGTTGCCCCTTTACCTTTTTTTGGCATGGTATTTGATAATTGGAGAGCAAACTCAATCTGACGTAACTCAAAGTAGTCAAGGGATTGTGGATAAGGGGAGGAGCTCAAGCCATGGACCCTAAAGTCTCTTGAGTGACCGGGGACAGATCCAAGACCCATCAGTTGAGGAAGGATGGAAACAAACAACACAGATGCAGCATTATGGTAGGTACATAACTATAATTTAGTGGCTAATAAGCACACTGCCTGGATGCTAGCAAAAAAGAAATTTAGAGAACCTGAAAGAAAATCAGCCAAAAAGGGTGAAAAGAAAACACTGCCTGGGATGAATCCTGCAGCTGTTCAGCAAAAAGCAGTTCAAGCTGCAGCCTTGGTACAAGACATGACATCAAGTAATTTGGAGGAAAAAATGAATCAAATGTACTCAAGAGGTGATTAAAATAAATGAATCATTAAAGGAGTATATCAACTCAAATAACAAACGGTTAGAATAATAGAAAAAAACGTTAACTAGCTTTCAGGGATGTAGCTAGGATTTTCACATTTGTAGTCACTGCTCCCAGACTGTTGCCCACACCAAACCACATCTCCAACATGGTGCTCTCCACCCACCTTTTACATATTGTTGCCTACACCACACCCCATCACAGTGCTACTCTTTCCCATGCCACCATTATTACATGATGAAGCAATAAAACAAAAACAGACAATTACCCCAAATGTACATTTGTCCTTAGTTTAAAAGGACATTTAGCAGTCTCCCATTTTCATTATAGTATACGTTTCCACAGCAGAGCTGTATCTGGACACTCACAAATGCCTTTTAATACATTGCACTATAGCTTCCACATAATCTAGTAAACAAGTTACAGAAGACTAGGTTTTAGTAGCAGTGCTGCAGTGTGACAACCCAGATACCTCCCTCCACCAAGCGTACCCCAAGACTCTTCAGATGGATGCTATTTGTTCTACAATGCTAATGATCTCAGTTCACAAATCTCACTTTTAGCAGTTAATACACTAAGCTAGAAAAAGAAATAAGGAACTGATGGAGGTAAAATATTGTTATTCTGCTTAAAAGGGAAATTAACCATGTTATGTCTAGTATATCATTTAGAAATGGAAAATTCTAAATGTTATCCTTAGCAACATCATAATAAATTAAGTTATACTACTAAAAACATTCATCAGTTCTATATTAAAATAAAATAAATGATACGTTTGCAATCAAAACAAATAAGCACAGAACAATATGCCATGTTTTCTAACACCTACAGTTATAGAATGTACCATTCTGTGTAATAAATATAATTTATCAAGTTAACTTTAACTAAAACTTGTGTTCTGAAAAGTTAACTTATGATTAACATAAGATTACATAACCATTCAAAATCATTAACATCAATTGTTTTTGCAATTCAGATAAGTAACTTGCAGCCAGCATACTTGTAGATATGCAATTTTTTTATCTCACAATAAACTTTTATTGAATAATAATTAAAATCCATTTAATGAGCTATTAATACAATAGTTGATAGAATTTAAAACTAAATCACTAGCATTTAAACCATTATTAGCAAACTTACAAAAGTATGGTAAATAATTAATAAGCAGTACAAAATGAATGCCTCGGTATTGATGTTTGTTATACTTGTGAATAAAGAAATGTAACAATTGCATGCATAAGTTACTGGTTCATTTGAGTAAGTTGTTGCCCGTTTGATTCTCAGTTAGAGTGTCTTCTGTGTGGCGACATGCGTGAACGGGCATTCCTTCATTGAAGGTTGTGCGTTAGGCCCGGCAAGCCAGCACGTAAAACTCTACTGCCAATCAATAGCGGGCCGGAGTTCCGCTGTGGCGACCCCTAACCGGGAAAAGCCGAAAGACACAATTTCTGGATAGACTTAAACTGACCAAAACAGAAAATGACCAAACTCCAATATTTTATGTTTCAAATGAATGAATCTGACAAAACACCGTCTATGTATTATAATATTCACAGATGTTTTTATTATCATAGACTACTTGAACAAAGTAACACATCTTACAGTTCCAAATACAATTATTGCACTGGGTTGTGTGGATGTCTGAGTTAAGACCTTTGAAAACTGCAGCAGTTTCATACAGGCATCCTCCTGCCTTCTATTCTAAGTTTTAAGAATACTAACACTGAAAAAATAAACAGAAAATGTCCATTTTTTTTCCTTCAGTGATTTTTTACTCAGCCTGTGCAGCAAAACTTGAATCATTCCCTCTACCCCAGAGAATGTTTGAAGCACCCCGCTGATCATGGTTGAAGGAGAGAGAGATTCTGAGCTACACTGCAAACTGGATCAAACTGTCAGGGCAAAAGCTAGGTAAATTGGTGCCTTGGGCAATTCCCCAAACTGGTGTATTATGCAAGTTTCACAGAGGGCAAAGGCATTACGTGTGGGCACTATAAAACAAAGGCAAATACACCTTGCATAACTACAGATAACTGTTGACACAGGTAAAATCAAACGCACAGTATCCATGCAACTAGACAACATACATTGTGGTTTTCTCCAAGAATCAAGAAAAATCTGACAAACCCCGTCAATCATGCTAACATATGGATCTCACTTTGACCTGTGGTGTAGTGTTATTGGTTCATAAAGTGAGAGTTTACATCAGACCCAGAAAATTTTATATCCATCAGCCTGGCCAGCATTTCATTTGAATTCATAGAGACCATCATAAAAGAGATTGTCCAACATGACACAGTGGACTTCTCTTAGATATAGAACAATACGAGTCTCTGAAGGTATACTTTTTTTTTTTGATTCTTGTAGAATTCACTGAAGTAGTCAGTGATGTTCTGGCAATGCATGCTGCTTACCCTGACATTAAAACATTTAACATTGTCAATGTAAGGTAATGATTTAAAATGAAATGTTAAATGCCAATCCATACATAAATCAAAGGGTAAAACATTAGTTAAATAAGAAGACATAACAAGTCAGAATGGGGGGTTAGTTGTCCATTCCATCTGGGTTATCATTGGTATCCCAGAGGTCTCTATCCTGGATACATTTCTTTTGAGAACTATTCTTTTCAGATAAAGTGGAAAATAGTTTGCTGATGACTGCAAACTGACTAATAAAATTAGTTCAATAAAAGATACCAAAGTTGTTTAAGACAATCTACAAAAAAAATATCTAGTAGTTGTAACTTCATCTTTATTGTTGCTAAATATAACATCATAACACTTGTCAAAAAAAAAACAAATTATTATTACATAAATGGTCAGTTGGTATAAAAAGGACACCATCATTAAAGATCAAGGAATGGACAGCAATTTAAATTTTTACCAGAATGTAGTTATCAGAGTGAGAAAAACACTGTATAACACATCTGACTTTTAGTTAATTACTGGTGGGAGCTGAGAAACAGCATTGCTGTTTTATTTAGAAGTAGCTGTATTTAGCTGAAGTGTTTGTGTGGTCTGCATTGCTCTGAATATCACTCATCTCTGACTGCATTCTTCTCACTCCCACCACCCAGTCGTTGTTGTGTTCTTAAATTTGATGGCTTTTGAGTTGCCCTCCCCTACAATAAATTAAATTATCTTGTTTCATCCCTTCCCACTTAACCTAAAAAAAAATAAAATTGCACTTTATTCATCTGCTTTTACTGTATTTGTTTCTTCCTACTTTATTACTTTATTTTGCTTTTGCTGCTTGTTCTTAAAAGTACTCAACTCTATTTATTCTGCTGCATTTATTACTGCTTGTTAGTAGCCTGATTAAATTGTAACTGTTATTCCAAGCCTTTTGGTTTAAGCACTTGGGCTTCAGGCCACTTGTTTTACATTAGGAATGTTTATGGTCTACACTCTTGTGGCAGGCAAAGTAGATTACATCCTTCTAAGTTGGGAATTGCTGGTTGAAGGGTTAGTGTCTGTTGTTCTAAAAGTGTCTTAGTTCTGGTTTAAGCACTTGGGCTTCAGGCCAGTTAATTTACATTAAGAAGGTTTGTGGTCTACACTCTTGAGGGAGTAGAGGGTAGATTCAGCCCTTCTGAGCTGGGAATTGCTGGTTGAAGGCTTATTGTGCCTGCTTATTTGAACTGTTTCTTTCTGTAATTGGTGCGCCTTGTTTGCTGTAGCATAGACTAGATTCAGACTTGCTGAATCTAGCTCTGTTTGTATAACTTGAGCACTAATCCAGGCCGTCTTTTTTTGGAGAGGGTTAACCTGCACCCTAGTGGCAGGAGTGTGCAGCTAGAATTTGTCTGATTGAAGACTGCTGGAACAGGGCTCAGTTCTGAGCTTTTTTATTGGCTAATTGATTAATTTGTTTATATTAGTTTGCTCTTGTTTGCTACTGTTAATAAGTGTGTATCTGTTCTCCTGTGTTAAACCAACCTAAACAGAGTTTAAATAGCTTTAGAATAGTCTTGTTAGAGGTTTTGCTGTATCCAGATTTGTTTGTGTGATTCCCATGTTTCCTGCTACACCATCTTGTGTTGGCCAGGGCCTACCTGCACTTGGTGGGAGTAAGTGAACTGGTTGGAACTGATCTGTCATAGGGTGTTGAGCTAAATGCTCTGGAATAAGGGTTGATTGGTTATTTCCAGTGTTTCTATTTCGTTTTCATTTTTATGGTATTTAAACCCAGCATTTGCATTGGTTTGTGCTTCTTTGCCTGTCGCTTACCGTCACTGTGCTGTTTTAACCCTTTCATGGTATCTCAGTTTGCATTTTTTCCATTACCAGCACTCCTGTGTAAGTGAGGCCCTCACCTGTAGCTACTGTATTTATTTTATCCATCCTACTCACACACATATAGGGTACTCTCTTCAGATAGTACCTTCTCTTCCACAGATTCTGATAACCATGTATGGACAATTTCCTATGGTTTCTCCTGCTAGTCTGGTTGATATGGACATCCTGAGACAGTGTAGCAACTGCCTTATGTACACAGACAACCCTCTACTACTACCGCTTGGGAACACAATATGTGAGAGATGCAGTTACATTAAGATCCTAGTATCCTTGCTGTCTCAGTCACAAGCCAGTACATCTGGCACTGAGAAGGTTGTCTGCACAAACACTATGAACACCATACCTATAACACCAGCCACATCTGTACAACCCACTCCTATGCATGTGGGGGTTCTCAATAAAAACATACCTAACCACAACCCACAGCACCAAGTTTCAAACATAGTACACACGTCTGTGTCTCACAGCCTCTAAGGCCCAGCCACAAACCCAACATACTAGTCATAGGAGAGACTGTTGTGAGACACACAGATGTGCCCCTCACCAGACTAGACAAGGAGAAAGTCACTGTAAGGTTGCTTGTCAGGTGCTAGAATCCACTGTATCACACACTCACTCAAGTCTCTTAACAACAGCTACTGTTATGACTCTGTCATAGTCCATGTTAGTGTGAATGACTTGAGACGTACTTCTCTGGACTATATGAAGAGAGACATGATTGAGCTCACTGAATGTGTGTCCCAGGTAGGTATGTTCCTAGCCTTAAGCAGCATCCTACCATCAACCAAAATGATGCCTCAATACAAACAGAAAAGTATTAACTTTAACAATTGGCTTAGTTTCTGGTGTCATTCCAGGGGGATCCAGTACCTGGCAGCCTGGGAGGACATGATTGACAGATCATGATGCTTTGCCAGAGATGGCCTTCATCTGTCTCCCCTGGGCTTCAGGCTTCTAGCAAAGGCTCTTGCCTCCCCCATAGTGCCTTTTTTAGGCTAAGTCATGAGCACAGAATTACCGACAAGAAACATTTTTATAAACAAAATGTAAAGGTCATGTTGCTAAGTGCTAAGAGTCGTAGCATGAAACTGCACTCATTGCAAGAATTTATTGCCCTGGACGATGCTGATATTTGTGCAGTCACTGAAACCTGGTTCAAAACTGTGGAAAGCACCCCAGCCTTACCAGGTTACTCATCCTGCCATACTTTCAGACCCCAAATGGAGGGCTACAAAGTCAAAGGAGGTGGAGTTTCAATATGTATCAAAGACATACACACCTCCAGGCTGGTCAAAAGGCATGACGCACAGGAGACACTCCAAGTGCAGTTAACTGTTAACAAAACACCTATTTAATTTAAATCATAGCTAGCTACAGACCCCCAACCATGACTCAGGACACCCATTCCACTTATCTGGACCTACTTGAATCCTTCAAGATTCAACCCTCTACCCTGATCCTGGGTGACTTTAACTATGCAACCATAGAGTGGAAGACCTATTCTAGCCCAAACATGAATGCCCAGAGATTCCTTAACTTTGTCAATGCCAATGAGAGGTAAAAATGTGCTGAACCTGGTCCTAACCAACATGAGTAGCCACTGTAGCACCCCTACAGTGTCATCCTTCTTGGTAAGATTTGACCATAAAGCAATCAATTTTGAAGTCACCAGCTCCCCTGACCGTCCCCCCCCCCCCCACCTTGTTAGGGTCAAACAGAAAAAACTTTTCCAAACCTGACTAGAATCTCCTCAGAGCAGGTATAACAAACTTCACAGCCACCATCCCTTCAGTTGGAACTAGCACTAATGTCCAAGTCTACAACAAAAAAAACTATATGAGCACCTACATAGCTGTTTGGGCTCAGCAAATCATCTCCCTCAAGGAAAAGTAAACCTGTCTGATGGACAGCAACAATAAACTTATCTCTAATAAAAGGAAAAAAATTGCTGTCCAGGACCAAGAAGGAGCAGGTTCCAAATTGGAAACAATCTCTCCTTTGTCTGAACAAGCAAATGATGTCACTGGTGAAATCCTCTATGCCTAACTTTGAGTCCAAGTTGGCCACATCCACTAAGGACAGTCACAAGGCCTTCTTCACATATGTCTGCAGTCTCAAAGGTAACACCCAAATCTACTTTGAGCTGGTGGTCAAAAGCCACATACACAAATGAATGCTATAGTTATAGCCAACCTGCTGCTGGCAGACAGGTTCAGTGAAAACTTCACCCCCCTGTCCCCCCATCAGTAAATCAGAACAATCCCCAGCACCTGCCCCCTCTCCTCATCACCAGGGAGCAGGTCTTTAATCCCCTCTCAAAGGCAAAAAATACACTGTCCATGGGAGCCGATAACATCCTTGGCTGTATCCAATGTGAAATCAGGCATGAGCTCTCATGTCTGTTAGGCACCATATTCAGGCAAAGCCTGAGCATTGGCTTCTTCCCAGCTGAATGGAGGACAGCCACTCTCATCCCTCTCCACAAAGGTGGAGCATCCGCTGACCCAAACAGTTATAGCCGATCAGCCTAACTAGCCTGATCTGCAAGGCCATGGAACGCATTATCATGGACCTTATAAACAAGGACATTGGCAACCTTCAAACTCTTGACCCCACACAGTTTGGTTTTGTCAGAGGGAGATCATGCCTGTTAAACTTAGTCGACTTCTTCGAAACAGTCACCAAAGCCATGGGGAAGATGGTGCAAAACGCCAACCTTAACCTTGCCAAAATCTTCAACACTATTCCCCACTTGAGCATAATAGATAAACTCTCCCAGCTAGGCATCAACCCATATGTTACCAGATGGGCAGCTAACTGGCTTACTGATAAAAGCCATTCAGTCAAAATAGGGGAAGCCACCTCTAGTAGTAGACCTGTAACGAAGGGTGTACCCCAAGGATCGGTCTTGGGGCCTATACTGTTTGTGATATACTTTTCTGAGGTGCATGCCAAAACCAGTGATCTGTGGATGACCAAGTGTGCAGATGACTGCAAGCTGGGCACTGTCTTAAATTCTCCTAGTGATGCGAACATCCTCCAAGAGGGCCTTACCAAACTAATGACTGGTGCCAGAAGCATGGCCGCAAACTGAATGTCAAGAAATGCATCTTTATCCCCTTTGGGGAAAATGGCATCCCCACTAATTATCACATTAATAATGTACTAAGTACACTATCAGTCATGAGGGACTTGGGCAGCCAGGTTGATAGCAACCTGACATTTGACCACAACGTTGCCTCCGTTGTACGTAAGGCTTTCTACATGGCCCACTTCGTAAATAAGGGTATTTCATCCAGGAACAAGGGGGTTATAACATCCCTGTACTACTCCCATATCAGACCCATTATTGAGTACAATGCCCCCTTCGGCATGTACCTTGCCAAGAACATGCAGCAGCTGGAAAGACCACAGAGGTTCCTGACCTGGAAAATCCAGGGTCTCAAACAGCTATCCTATACAGATAGGCTAAAACCCCAATCCCTCTACTCAGTCTCGTACAGACTGCTCAGAGGTGGCCTGTGTCTGGCATACAAGGCTATCTCAGAACCAGCCGTGATGGAGTTGCTGCATATCTGTAAGTCAAACACCACTCGTGCAACCCACATGCAAGGCCTTAGCCTGCTCTGTGACATTAATAGAACTTGTTGGCAGGATAGATTTGTGTCCCAAAGACTCCCCCATCTGTGGAACAGACTCCATCTCCATGTCAAGCAGACAGACTCCCTCTCCATGTCAAGCAGAGTACCTGTCTATCCCTCTTTAAGAGGAACCTGGACGACTGGATGGGAAACAGAAAATACACCCCTGGGATCCCACCTGTGTCCCTGCTGGACAGGGGGAAACAGCTGCTGACTTTTGAGGCAACATGGGTGAAATTCTTGACTAGGCTTATAAGGGCCTCTGGCCGAATAGCCTAGTATCATTCTATGAACCTGTAAAGGTCTGTCTGGTTATGTCATAGCATACATTGCATCAGTTTATGTCTCACTGGTCTGTTCCTAAATACAATGTTGCATTCTGTAGCATTTGAATAACCTACTGGAAATTACTTAAAAGCATATAATTTCAAGCTAGAAAAAAAGATATGAAAGTACATTTCATAAATGCTTTAGGAAATGGGAACATATTCTGTTTCTCAGACTTCTTGCTGGTGACCTCAACCTAGTCAGTAACAAAAGGTCTTATCCAGTTCTGTCTGAAAGCCTTTGCCTGGAAAGCACAGCTAACAGATAACAAACAGCACATCAGGGAACTGATGTGAAGAATTAATGTAATAGAGGATTAATTACAGATGCGTTATAGGATAATTTACAATAATGTTCAGCTTCCCTGTATAATTAGAAAATTAGAAAAAACAGTGATTAGATTCTTTCAGAAGTGGTTTTGTTACATATGCATGTGTGCAATATATGACTGTGTGTCTGTGTGCATGTGTCTTTCAGATTATAGGTTCATAGGTTGGTACTGGGCTATCTGCCCAAAGGCATATATTGGCCCAGCCACGTTGTGCGGTATTCACCGCCCCTTTAGTATTTCCCTAGACCCTTGTACTAGCAGCTAGTACCCTTGGCCCCTAGCTAGTAGTGCTGTTGGTGTGATCCCCGGAGTGAACTTTCTGTTACCCATCCACTCATCAAGGTTCCTCTTAAAGAGTGATAGTGAGGGGCTCTGTCTTATGTAGATTGGGACCCTGTTCTAAAGTAAGGGAAGTCTCTGCGAAGGGAATCTATCCCTCCAGCATGTTCTATTCATTGTTGTGTTGAGGTTTATATCCCTAGAGCGTGTAGCTCGAGTAGATTTGGTTTTGCTAAGATTACTTTTACTTACTGTGATTATTTTATCTTGGTTGACTATATCATCACCACAATGAGACACATGTTGGCACAAAAAAAATTGCATACCCCAACTATATAAAAGAAATCTCCAAATATTCATGCCTTTTAATAGCGAAGCCCTCAGCACCACCCTTTATTTATTATACCAACTGTAAAGTCACACAGGCATAGGGAAAAGGGAATTGTTTAATGCATTCACTTTTCACTAGGCTTGGCAATCTTAAATAAAATACACAAGTATTCTAAAATTAAGGCAGTTATAAAACAAGATAGCCTGCACTAGTACCCATTAAAAACCTATACAGGCATACAGAGGGAATGCAGATTCTGCATGCAAAGCACACCAGCAAAAAAAAAAAAAGAAGAAAAGGGAAGGCTGGGGCTGTGAGGCAGTGCATATAACTGCTGCAGGAGCTACATAATGGTTACAAAGTTATCAAATCGTAAAACTACATCACCATTTAAGATCTAGGGAAAATGACAAACAAGAATGTAAACTCTGGTAAGCGTATACCTTCCACAATGAGAAATGTATAAATGCATGTGATGGTCATAGAACTGCCAAAGCAGAAAGTTTTGGTTAGCAGACAGAAAAAAAACAGTAGCAAATAAAACATAGCAAGTAAGCACTGAACTGGAGTGAGAACCAAAATTGCAGCAAAATAACCACACTAAGATGTGTTGCATTATAAAAAAACATAGATACAAAGTATATGTTGTGGTTTCATGTATTAAGTAAAACATTAGACTTCTATACTTCATATTTGCAGAAAATGCATCATCATCATCTTCTTTCGGCTGTTCCCGTTAGGGGTCGCCACAGCGGATCATCTGTTTCCATTTCTTCCTGTCCTCTGCATCATGCTCTTTCACACCATCCGCCTGCAAGTCCTCTCTCACCACATCCATAAACCTTATCTTAGGCCTTCCTCTTTTCCTCATACCTGGCAGCTCCATCCTTAGCATCCTTTTCCCAATATACCCAGCATCCCTTCTCAGCACATGTCCAAACCAACGCAATATCGCCTCTCTTGCTTTGTCTCCAAACTTTCCAACCTGAGCTGACCCTCTAATATACTGATTCCTAATCCTGTCCATCCTAGTCACACCCAGTGCAAATCTTAACATCTTTAACTCTGCCACATCCAGCTCTGACTCCTACCATTTTGTCAGTGCCACCCTCTCCAACCCATATAACATAGCTGGTCTCACTAACCTTTTGTAGACCTTCCCTTTCACTCTTACTGGTACTGCCTGTCACAAATCACTCCTGACACTCTTCTCCACCCATTCCACCCTGCCTGTACTCTCTTCTTCACCTCTCTTCCACACTCACCATTACTCTGAACTGTTGATCCCAAGTACTTAAACTCATCCACCTTTACCAACTCTACTCCCTGCATCCTCACCATTCCTGTACACTCCTTCTCATTTACACACATATATTCTGTTTTAGCCCTGCTGACCTTCATTCCTCTCCTCTCTAAAGCATATCTCCACCTCTCCAGGGTCTCCTCAACCTGGTCCCTACTCTCACTACATATCACAATGTCATCTGCATACATCATAGTCCATGGGGCCTCCTGCCTGATCTCATCTGTCAACCTGTCCATCACCACTGCAAATAAGAAAGGACTCAGAACTGATCCTTGATGTAACCCCACCTCCACCTTAAATGTATCTGTCACTCCCACCGCAGTCCTCACCAATGTCACACTACCCTCGTACATATCCTGTACCACTCTTACATACTTTTCTGCCACTCCCGACTTCCTCATACAATACCACAACTCCTTTCTAGTCACCCTGTCATATGCTTTCTCTAAGTCCACAAAGACACAATGCAATTCCTTCTGACCTTCTCTGTATTTCTCCAACAACACTCTCAGTGCAAACATTGCATCTGTAGTGCTCTTTCCTGGCATGAAACCATACTGCTGATCACTAATCATCACCTCCCTTCTTAACCTAGCTTCCACTACTCTTTCCCATAACTTCAAGCTGTGACTGATCAATTGTATCCCTCTGTAGTTACTGCAGCTCTGCACATCACCCTTATTCTTAAAGATAGGTACCAAAACAGTTTTTCTCCACTCCTCAGGCATCCTCTGACTTTCCAAAATTTCATTAAACAGTCTGGTTAAAAATTCCACTACCATTTCTCTTAAGCACCTCCATGCTTCCACTGGTATGTCATTTGGGCCAACAGCCTTTCCATTCTTCATCCTCTTCATAGATGTCCTTACTTCCTCCTTGCTAATCTGTTTCACTTCCTGATTCACTATCCCCACATCATCCAACCTTCTCTCTCTTTGAATGCATACTGATGCAAAACGTTTTACTCTTTTAAGATTCTGTGTCATAGTAATATTTAAAAAAATTCCCTGGTTTTGGACCTGTATCCCTCATTATTATGTAATTTGTCTTTGATGCTTGAACAAAAAAAGCTGAGCGACATGCTGCTCATGCCTTAAGTTGCTTTTTAAGACTGGGGGTTATAATGGGTATTTTGAAAAGATAAACTTCACGTTCCCACACTTTTTTAAAATAATAATAAAATAATAATAATAGTAATAAGTACAGAACATAAGTGACAGTGAGGTAAGATAGGAATTTAATTTACCAATGGTCCTTCTTGTGTCTAGTGGGTGTGCAATCTCTTAATTTCTACTTAAAAGTATATTATTTGCAATTATTTTCCTGTTACCTTATGTAAAATAATAAAACATATAACACTGTCATCAAGAAGCACTGGTTGCAAGGTAAAGATCTTTCTTACCTCACTCTCTTCAGGCCTTACATCTTCCCCCAAATATTTTAAGTAACTCGTGATGAGAAAAAATATACAGAGTACAGGATTTATTTTTCAGCTGCCAGCTGCAAATCAGTTTCATCACAGCTTGTATTGTGTTTCTTTAACTTTTCTCAGTTTAGCAAGAGTAATGCATGGGCAGCCCAGAAAGTCGTTTGTGCATGCAAATCTCTGTAGACAGACAGTCATTCAGCACAGTATTCATTCCTAAAAAAATATCTGAAGTGACAAAGCAACATAAAACAAATAATACATTTTCACCACCAGAAAATAATTCTGTAAAATGTTGGTGGTGCTAAATATATTTAAAGGCTGCAATTTCAAAAAAAAAATTCTCCTTTCTTGCTAGCTCATCTCCTTAACATTAACTGCATTAATCCCCCAATGGCAGGAGATGTTGTACCGGCAAAGGGAAAGCCACATCAAAGAACCCGGAAGTTGGTCAGATTTCCTGCGACTTTCCCTCCACCTTCATGTAGTTAACATCTGCAGAGATAATAGCACAGAAATGCCTGATGAGCTGCAAATTGTTTTTGCAGTGTCAGTCAAGGTATTTTGTGCAGTACATGACATTTTATTTTCTTTCTATTTAACTGAAGTATCTCCTGGGTACTAGTGATTGACATGTTAACCCCCCACCACCACCACCATGAAACTACTGAAATGCTTACAGTTAGCACGCTTCCCAACATCCTTGGTTGCTATTCAGATGAACTGATAAAACTGTGAAAATCACAGGCTGAAATGAAGAAAAGGCTGGCTATGACACTTCTCAAGAAGAGCTGTTTCAAAAAGAGTTGGAAGACAGCACACTTGGAGAAAATCTGTTATTTTCAGCTGTACCTGAGAAACTGGAAGGAACAGACTATTAATTTTAGGAATGCACAAACAAGCAACTGGGCGGGAATTTCACAACAGGATTTGTTAATTGAAAAGCCACATTTAGTATAGGCTCCAAAAGTTGCCATGAGAAAGGGCCAAGACTTGTATTAGTAAAGATGCAATCATACCAGCAGAAAAAGTTGTTGCTGACAAAACTGATACAGAAGGGAAAAGTATTAAAAATTGGATACAACAGAGTGTTTGTGGAAAATGATTATTCGCTATACACCAGAGAGAAGAAAAGCAAATTTATCCTGACAGAGAATGTCGAGAGGCAGGTACGAGTCTCAAGCTGCTATATCCAGCTGACTTCAGAATATTTTTTTTTCCTGGAAAATTAAAAACATTTCTAGATGCAGAGGAGGAAATACAAAAGTTTGCCCAGCAAAAAGTGAGCCATCAAACAGAAGGGGATTCTGTTTCTTGTTCTTGTGATGATAAAGCTCATAGCGAGCACATGCAGAATAATGTTCAATAGGAGGGGGTGTAAGGTTTAATGGAAGGCAGGAATTTATGTAAGGTTGGACCAACAGTTACAGAGAAAAAAAGAGATGATGTATATTCTAGATAAATGGAATAGATGTTAATAAGGAAACAATATATGTATATTTATTAAAAAATATGATTGTTTAGTACTGTCAACAGTTTCCTAGTGACAGTGCCAAAATAGAAAAAGATGCATCAGTCCTCTGACTTTCTTCCATCAATCAGTAATATATTACTTGCCCTATGTGCATTTTATAGATTACAGACCTGACCATAATACAACACCTGACACTGATTTATGCTTTAAACCTGCCACTTCTAACTTTGTTGTCTTTCAGTGGAACATTACTGGAACAAGTGCATTTTATTTTTTCAGCCATTACATTCATTAGAACAAATGTAGTCTGCAAAGGGGATTTCCGGTTATTTTTTTGAAATTTACGTTACATATATCCCTAACTACTGGGTCCCACTGTCCTGTACATTGTTCACATCATCGATGTTCTGACTTTTCCATAAGAAGTTTACTGTAACTCCTGTCTTTATAATGAGCTGATCAGAATTACAGTGTGTAAAAAATGTCAATGACATCATCAGAGACAAAACTCGTTAAGTTAAATTTGAACTGGAATAGAACTGTGCACACTGCGTCCTCTGTGAGGGTTGAACAACATGTCAGGAAACAGAATTTTTATTTACAACCAAAACGAACAAAATAAAAACTAAGAACCAAACAAACAAAGCAAAAGGCAAAGCAAAAAAGATGCTGAAAAATTGGAACCACTCAGAATGAATTTTAAAATTAAAATTTGCTCTGAGTGGTTCCGATTTTTCAGCATGTTTGTTCGGTTCTTAGAATTTTTATTTACTTTAGTTCAAATAATGGGGTATTTGGTGTGGAGTGGCTTTTCTTTATTTTTTGTCTGCTTGCAAACAGAAGTAATCTTTTGTCAGGTGCTTTTCTTATGGCTTGCTTATGGCATTTCCTGCTATTATAATGAAGCCAAAAAGGGCCTAGCATGTCATGTTAAAGCTCTTTCATCCTACAGGGTCTGCAGTTATTCCAAGCTAGACATTCTTACAAGTCCCTGCAGTCTTGGTATTGTGTCAGAAGTACATGGAAAATTTGGCAATAAATAACTGATCTGGTGTTGTCAGTCTTTACTCAATCCTTGACTGTGGGCTCTGTTCCAAGCCTTAGAACTGACTCATCCGTTTACTTCAGCTCACGCCCTCCAAACTCTCGAGCTAGGCTCTACCCATAATGCTGCTCTGTAAATTACCTCAGATCTCATTCGCCGATTCATGTGTCAGATGCGTTTCTACTGCTCTTGAGCTTTGGCTATATTTCAGTAAGTTTTTCTTAAAAAGTTTACTTCAAATTTCACTTTCAGGTTATTTACCTTATTAGTGTATTTATTTCCTATCCGTTCCTCTCTTTTTCCACTCTACAGTCTTGTGTGTGCGTGAGTGTCTTTATCATTTATTTCTCTTCTACTGTTGGTATTTTTCTGTCAAAGTACCATTGTTGGTCATCCCTCTTTTCCTCTTTTATCTTTCTAGGCAATCTCTAATACCATAGTTGGTATTTCTATTCTTTAAATCCTTTATGTCCAAAAAAAAAAAAAAAAAAAAACTTTCTTCTATCACTGTGTGACTGATATGGAAAGCAAAGCTGATTCACCTGTTAAAAGAGCACCTCAGGTTTTAAAAGGTGTGTGACGTGTTAGGGAAAAATGCCTAATTCAGAAGCCCATCTTTTGTGTGTACTGCTTAGTACAAGAGATTTGCTCAATTTGTCATGGTTTTTCTATAAGAACTCTCACAGAACATAAAAACAAATTAGTCTTAAAAGGACTTCTAAAATCAGAAATTGACAAGGCCATTTCTGGTTTAAAGACTGAAGCCAGTTCATCTTCATCATCTTCAGCCTCTTCTAGAAAACATCCTTCTTCGGTTCCCAGTGTTTCAGAACCAACAAGGAAGCAAAACATTCCTTAGTGCCCACCACTTCCTCAGCACCAAAATCAAAACGTGGCACCAAGCTTCTTGAATCTTCAGAGTCGACATTAGCTTCCTCAACTCCGTCGGCACCAGAGAAACCAAAATTGACCTCTGTACCTAAATCTAGGTACTCTGCATCTATTGATCCTCATATAGACAGACCACCTAATCCTTCCTCGATGTCAGACCCCCTAGGTCTTCATCTACAGCATTGGTTCGATCCAGTAAGAGTGTCTCCGAGCCCGATATTATGAGACTGGGGAATCAGCTTCTAGCCGGGAGGGAATTGTCTTCAGTTCCTAGACAACCTGGCATTGGAGCCTCTTCATCTACGACACCACGATTTCCTCATCCAACTCCTCTCAAGACTTTGGGCCCTCAGTTCTGAGACTCCCAGCACTGACTGCCTTGGTTCCAGTAGCAACTTTGTCTCCAGCACAGAGAGCGACCTTGAGTTCCTCCAGGCATTCGGCACCAGAGGTCTCCCTGGGTCAGTCTTCTCTGGTCATATCAGAGGTGTATGGATGGGTTTCCTTAACTTCGGAGCCTTCATGCCTCGTGGTGCTTTGGCCTTTGTAGGATCGACCCAGGTTCTGCTTCGGGGGGTCACCTCCTCAGTGCAGGGTGTGACCCTGGTTCTGAAGGAGTCTGTTTCAGTTCCAGCCTCCCATCCGTCGGTGGGGGGGCAGCCTTCCAAATCATGGAGAAGGTTTTGTCTACTGGGGACTCTTTGCAGTCCCTGTCTGCACAAATTTTCATGTCTCCTACACCTGAGGTGCCATCCATCTCATCCCTAGGACAGAGGCCACAAAAGTCTCAGGAAAGACCAACTTTGTGGTTTCCTGTTCGGACACTTCCCCAGAAATTCTCCCGAGGAAGTACCTGAGAAGAAGAAGAAATGCAAGAGGAAGCACTTAGACTCCCCAGAGGAGTCTTTCACCAAATATACCGATTTTGATGAAGGGGAAGGTTCCCCCAGGTCACCTCTTGATGATTTTTACTTAGGAGACATCCTAGAATTCCTGAAACAGAGGGGTGTCTGGTCTTCCATCCAACCTTCCGTGGAGGAGTCTGTATACCTGGAGACTTTTCATGCCCAACACTCTATTTCTTGGATCTCACCACCCGCTGATGATCTTATTAAACTTATCACTCAGCAGGAGTGGAAGATGCCCGACTCCATCGAGCTGATCCCCAAGAGGCCTGATCGAATACTCTCAGCCCCTAAGGATGAGCCACACTGGTCCAAAGGAATACCCACTGATGCCATGGTGATAGCGGCAGCCATGAAGAAGGAACTTGCTGAGGAAAGTCCAACTATCCATCCTCCTAACAAAGATTCTAGGACTTTGGATAGGTGGATAGGTTTGGAAAGCATGTTTACACTTCAGTGACCTTTGTTTTCAGGTCCTTGAATTATGTGGTGCACTTTACAAGTTTACAGAGGGATATGATCAAGGAGCTCTCAGATATCCTCTCAGGAACAGTGACTGAAGGGGTACGGGACAAAATTACTTCTCAGCTAGCAACCCTTGATGCGGTTTCTAACTCCTCCATGAGGCTGATTGCTCACGCAGCTGAAGGGATGACTAGAGCAGTGGGTTGAGGCACAGCCATTAGAAGGAACTCCTGGGTGGGCTTGTGTGACTTTGCGGAGCCATTTAAAACATCATTCGTCAACACTCTGTTTGATGGATCTACTCTTTTTGGTCCCAAGGTAAAAGACACAATAGCCAGATGTGAAAAAGATTGCAAGTCTCTTTCTGCCTCTGGAGGCAGTTGGGGGGGGGGGTGCACCAATCCGTCTGGAGACTATTAGCTATGGACAAATGTCTGCAGAGAATAATATCCAGAGGTTATGAAATCCCAATTTCATTACCCCCAATCACCCAGAAAAAACTTCTGGATGTCCCACCCCATCACAGGGAAGCAGCAGTCCTAAAAATTCAAAAACTGCTGGACAAACCAGTCATCCAGAAAGTCCCACTAGACCAAACAGGATCCGGGTTTTCCTCACGTTTTTTTTTAGTGTCCAAAAAAACAGGGGCTGGAGACCCATCTTGGATCTCAGCCACTTCAACAAGGCAGTTCAGCGAACCAAATTCCAGATGGTCTCAGTGCAGTTGATACTTCCATTCTTGGAAAAAGGTGATTGGATGTGTTCTATAGAACTCCAGGACATGTATTTCCATATATAAAAATGGAAAAAACCTCCAGGAGGTTCCTGTGCTTCTGGCTGGGGGCCATTCATTTCCAATTCAGAGCACTGCCCTTTGGACTCACCACAGACCCCAGGGTGTTCACCAAATGCATGACAGTGGCTGCAGCTCATCTAAGACTGCAGAGTTTTCAAGTTTTTCCATACCTCGATGACTGGTTGCTCACCACTACCACCAGGTGTCAATTAGAATGGCCAAGAGATTACACGCCGCACCTCTGTGCATCTCTAGGCTTAACAATAAATTTTGAAATGTTAAACTTGCAACCTTCTCAGCAGTTAGAATTCATCTGAGCCCGCTTAGACACTATTACAGGAATTATTTCTCTTCCTCTGCAGAGAGGACAATGCATCAGATCCCAAGTCAGACAAATTCTAAGAAACAAAAGAGTCCCAGCAAAATTAGTCCTAAAAGCATTAGGCTCAGTGGCAGAGGCAATAACTTTTGTCTCCTTAGCAAGATATCACATGTGAACCTGCAATGGGTACTTGTATCCCAGTGGTCTCTGATGCACCAGCCAATGTCTTGGCCTAATCATGGTTACAAATTGCTGAAAACAAGATCTTATGTGGTGGCTCACTCCGATCAGATTCTCTTGGGATGAGCCATAGTAACCACAGATGCTTCCCAGATAGGGTGAGGTGGCATTATCTTGGGAGAACAGTCGAAGACTCGTGGTCCCAACTAGAGGCCAACTTGCACATCAGTGTTCTAGAGATGAGGGCAGTACTCTAGTGTTGTAGGCATTCCAGGATGCACTTCCTTTAGGGACAGTAGCAATTCAAGCAGACAACATGTAGATGGTCTGGTATATGAACAAACAAGGGGTAACCAAATCTCACCTATTGTGTTGAGAAGCCCTCAGAGTTTAGCAATGGGCGATTTCTTCCAACCGCTTTCTCATAGCAATGCACATTCCAGGGAGCTCCAACGTGATAGTGGACAAGCTGAGCAGAACTATTCTCATGCCTCATGAGTGGTCTCTCAATCCTGTAGTGGCGAACAAGATTTTTCATTACTGGGATGAACCTTGCTGTGATCTTTTTGTCTCACCTATGAACAACATGTGCAGAAGTTACTTTGGCCTAATCTCCCCTCTGGGGCAGTCACCCAGAGATGTTCTCCACAATTGGCCCCCAGTCTTCTCTATGCCTTTCTTCCAACTCCCCTGATATTGCAGTTTCTAAAGAAAGCCAAGAGGACAGAAAACTCAGTAATCCTCATTGCCCCCTGCTGGCCTCGACAGGTTTCGTTTCCCTTCCTGTGGCCTCGCCTTCTTCAGAAACCATGGATTCTGGACCCAGCTCCAGATCTGCTGTCTCAAGTGGAAGGCATGGTTCATCCGAATCTCCAACATCTCAAGCTGACTGCATGGGTTCAACAATTTCAATGATTGCCAGGCATCCTTCCCTTTCCTCTCCTGTCTGACAAATTATTGTGGCTCATCACAAATCTTCAACTAGAAGCTTTATCAAAGTAAATGGGAAAAATTTGCGAACTGGGCCCTTAACAATGAACTTGATCCTTATTCGAGCCCTGTTCATAAGGTTTTGGATTTGTTAACCAACCTTTATCAATCTGATTCATCTGCCTCAACAATTAAAGTTCATCTAGTGGCAATCTCGAACTTTCATATGGGATTTGATGGCTCATCTGTAATGTCACACAAACTTTGTAAAGCATTTTTAAAGGGACTGTTTATGTTAAGACCTCCATTTAAAGAAACCCATTCCTCCTTGGGATCTAACATTAGTTCAACAGTCCCTTACTTTGTCTCCCTTTGAACTGTCAGTGACTTGTGACTTAAAATTTTTGTCTTGGAAAACTTTATTTTTGGTGGCTATTACATCTGCCAGAAGAGTATCTGAACTGTAGGCCTTGTCCTGCAAACCTCCCTACTTAATATTCCACAAGGAATGGGTTGCCCTTAGGACCAATCCATCCTTTTTATCAAAGGTAGTTTCAGAATCTAATATAAATCAGACACTTCACTTGCCAGTCTTCTTCCCTAATTTTACCAATAAAGGGGAGTATTCCCTTCATTTATTAGACGTCCACAGACAACTGTGTTTTTACCTTCACAGAACAAAGAATTTCAGAAAGACTGACCAATTATTTGTTACATTTTCCTCTCTTAGGTAATCCAGTTTCAAAGGTTACCTTGGCAAAATGGCTTAGAGACTGTATTACTTTTATCTGTCAGTCGAAAGGGCTCCAACTTCCACGCCCAGTCAAAGCCCATTCAACTAGAGCGGTGGCAACTTCTGTAGTTTTTTATGCCAGGGCATCCTCGGATGATATTTGTGCAGTGGTCACTTTGGTCTTCTCCACATACAATTTGGCTCTATGGTGCATAGGAATATTCTTCCGTGAGACCTCCCAAGACTAAAGTAGCTGGGGACTCTGTTCCACAGTTAAGGATTGAGTGAAGATTGACAACATCAGATAAAAACATTATGTCTTATCATAACGTTCCATCTCTGTTGTCGATCTTCCCTAATCCTTGATATTGCCACCCTTCAACCCCCATCCTGAGACTTGTAGTGGATCAAATTCTTCCAGAACTGGCTTTATCATAGTGACACATATTTGGTCTCTGATTATATTCTTACTTCTTATCTGCCACTAACTTAGGCAAACTCAGTCTGAGGTAATTTATAGAGGAGCATTATGGACAAAGCCTAGCTCGAGAGTTTGGAGGGCGCGAGCTGAAGTAAACGGCCGAGTCAGTTCCGAGGCTCAGCACCGAGACCACAGTCAAGGATTAGTGAAGATCGACAACACAGATGGAACATTATGTTAAGACACAACTTCTCTTTTGATTGTGTATTCCTTTTTGTTGGAGGTTACTGTTTCATTCTGATATGTCTGCTGTTTAAATTTCTTTAGAGTACTGAGTAATTTTTGATCTTAGAGACCCTGACTTTTGCCATAGGTGACTTGAGTTCAGTTAATGACTCCGTCTGGCTGTAGGAACTAGCCAAGAAGGATGGGAGTGACCAGTTACTACTGGGTCTCCCATCCAAGAGGAAGAGAGGCAGTTGTGGTTCACCACATCGGTGACACCCAACAGGAGACCCGGGTGATCACCTAGTGCAGCTCTAAGCCATCTGAGCCCATGCTGCTATCAGTGCATTTGCACTAAGAAACTGAAGGGGCAGTGGCATATGAAAGCATGCTTCCCCCTCAGGAGGCAGTGATTGTGGGCTCAATGGAGCCTCATAGATAGAGTGGACATTCTCAAGGGAAGAGAGTAGACCACTGTCCATGTCCTACAAGTTGGTTCACTTCCGCTACCTGACTCTGCCACAGAATAGGGGGTTACTGGACAGAAAGAAATGCACAGTAGGGCCCTCTCATAGCCTGGGAACACCCAGCTCCCAGTCTGCCCGAACAAATGGGCCAGTTACGTGATGTTAAAGAAGTTATCAGGCAAGTTCCAGGCAGGGGAAGCTAAAACAAAATTATACTCCCATCAGGCTTTGATGAATATCTTCTATTATTTAACCACTTGAGGCTAATTGAGTTACTTGTGGCTCGCTGACGCATGTAACCTTGAAAAAAAAGGAAGCTGTACAGCATATGCTCTGCAACACTAGAGGCTTAGGATTATCACTTTATTTTTCCTGTAGGCTAGCGTACTTGCTCACTACTCAAGTTTCATTACACAGTTCACCAGTTATAGTTATTATTGGCTTCATCGAGTTTTGACTTTTTGATGTTTTCTGTTAAAAAGAAGTAAAGATGAGTGTCAATTGCAAATTCAAGTAGAAGATGGTAGATTCCATCATAAATGTATTGCTGGTGTCCTTGTTTTCTTTAACACTGTGGCCATAGCTAGAAGTGACCTCCAACCTCCATTTAGCACAAAAAATACCACCAGCTGCCAGAATTATACCCTATAACAACACTGAGTGCCTTGATAATGTAGTCCATACATAGTCACATTACAGACATCAGTTTGACATTTTGAAGAGCAACCGGGTAATGAAGAATTCATCCAAAAGAAGAAAATGACCTGCTCAACTTCTCAGTGTAGAATCTAGGCTTGCTGTGGCCCTGAGTAGCAGAAATCTTCTGTCCCTATAACCTATCCATGCAGAAGAATTCATGGGAAGGCCTTATTGGCCTTATCGTGGTGGTTTTTGTGAAAGACTGGAGTTCACTTACTGGCCTGTTTGATGTAGCTACAGAAATCTATTGACACAAGCATTGCAGCTATACATGTAGCCTGAATTGGTTTTACTTTAGGCAGTGAAACACTGATCACACAGGTTCAGCATGAAGATTTTCAGCAGCAGGATCACTGATATGCTTTGATACTTCCCAGCTTCTTTGGTAGCTGTTCCCAAATCTGGATATGGAGAGCCAGTTTGTTACTAAAAGGGATGCAGTCCTGTCTGTGGTCTTGTGATCCAATTAGCCTACATTCAAATACTTGACCTGTTTGCTAGAGGACCCAAATGTGTGGGTAATGAGAAGCTTGATGCTGAATCACTCAGCACAAGGGGAAGCCATATTTTATAGCTCATGTGGACAAAGAGAGATGGAGGTACTGATTGTCTGCAGCAGAGAGAGTTCATGTGATAGCACATACACATGAATGGCACTGATGTTGTTTCATACTGTGTGCAGGAGTGGGAGGTGAAGGGAATAACAAAGGGAAAACATCCTCTAAGGTCGGATAAGTGCCTTACCAGGCATCCAGATGGTGAGAAAGTTGAGGAGGAGCATCAGAACATGACTGATACTGGATGGTAGAGAGGCAGCAAAACACATTATAAAATATAGCCAGAAAAGGCTATGCACTCTGCAAGGTTCCATAGATACATACATACATATATTTCAGGCACAGGCAGTGGTGCCCTTCTAGCCTGCCAGTATACCAAAACAGTTATTCCCCAGCTTTCCAAGATAGCCGCACACTATCAGCTAAACTTCAGCTCTCCCAATGGCAAAAAAGAAACTGAAAGACAAGGGCCAGGAACTCTGTTTTAGTAAATTCATTTACTGGGTAGCAAGTACATTGCCTGGATGCCAGCAAAGAAGAAACTAAGAGCCTGAAAGAAAATCAGCTAGAAAAGATGAAGAGAAAAACAAGTCAAATGTGCTCAGAACTGATTCAAATAAATGAAATATTGAAGGAGTATATCAACTTAAATAACAAAAAGGCTTGAAAATGGATGAAGCTTGAAAAAGATATTCAGATGAGCTGATAAAACTGCAAAAATCAGGTCAAAATGAAGAAAAGGCTGTGTGAGTATGAGACTGTTAAAGAAGAGATGTTTCAAAAAATGGTAGAATTAGAGGACTTAGCCACATTGACTGCAGACATCTCTCAGATAGGTTGGGGAGCATTACTTGGGAAGGACAGTCAAAGGCACATTGACTCAGATGGAGGCCAACCTCCACCTCAGTGTCCTAGAAATGAGAGCAGTCCTATATGTGTTGCAGGCTTTTCAAGGTTTTCTCCCTCTAGAGATGGCTTCAGTTCAGATGGACAACATGTCAGTAGTCTGGTATGTCTACAAGAAAGGGAGAACCAGATCTTACCCACTTTGCAGGGTGGCAATGAGTGTATGGCAGTTTCATCTCTTCCAACCGCTTCTCTTGGCAATGCATATTCCAGGGAAAAAACAATGTGCTATCAGACAAACCAATCAGGTCCATCTTAATCTGTCATGAGTGGTGATCACCTAGTGCTCTCAGCTAGTCAATGGCAGACATGATCCTTCACCAATTGGGTCAACCATACTGCAACCTTTTTGCCTCTTCCATCAATACCAAATGCAGCAAGTATTTTGCCCTGATACCCCCAACAGGGGGGGTCACCATGAGATGTTCTAGTGCATAGTTGGCCCTCCAGTCTAATATATATGCCTTTCCACCCACTCCTGTTATCCCCAAGTTTATTCAGAAAATGTACCACCAGAAGAGCATGGTGATCCTCATTACCCCATTCTGGCCTCACAAAGTAAGGTTCCCTTTCGTATGGTCTCATCTTCTTCACCCACCGTGGGTGTTGGATCCTCATCAGGACCTTCTGTCTCGTCCATTCAGGTGGCCTCATCCAGACATTCTATCCCTCAAACTGACCTCATGGTTTCTCCAATTCCAGTGACAACTAGAATTTCCAGACTTACCCTGTTCGTCACATCCTCATGTCATCCCAAAAAGCATCCACTAGGAAACTTTATAAAAGTAAATGGAAAAGATTCCTTATTTGGGCCCTTCAGAGACCATTCTGTTCTGTGTCTATTCCAGCTATTTTTGATTTTCTACCATCCATCTTCAGTGAAGGAGCTAGTTATTCGACAGTTAAGGTGCAACTGGCTGCCATCTCGGATTATCACACTGGCTCAGATAGTGCCTCTTTGGTTTGTCTTAAATTATGTAAAGCAAAAGATCCTGTACCTCTATGGGACCTTATGCTGGTTCTTCAGGCCCTTACTCAGCCTCCATTTGAACCATCAGTCAACACTGAGTTAAAATATTTGTCCTGGAAAACACTGTTTGTAGTGGCCATTACCTCAACTAGATAAGTATCAGAGCTCCAACCACTTTCTTCTCAACCACCTTACATGATTTTTTCAGGACGACAGTCTCACTTTGGACTAACTCTTCCTTTCTACATAAGGTGGTGTCAGAAGCTAGCTTCAGTCGGTCAGCTTACCAGTTTCTTTCCAAAATTTTCTAACAAAGGAGAATATATGTTTGATTTACTAGATGTTCATAGATAGCTCAGATTTTACATTCACAGAACCAAAGATTAAGGAAATCAAAGCAACTGTTTGTATTCTTCTTCTTCTTTCGGCTTTTCCCGGTTAGGGGTCGCTACAGGGGATCAACTGTCCGCTCATGATTGGCAGTGGAGTTTTGCAGTGTCTAGTTGCCAG
Organism: Protopterus annectens; assembly: GCF_019279795.1. Classification (NCBI taxonomy): domain Eukaryota; kingdom Metazoa; phylum Chordata; order Ceratodontiformes; family Protopteridae; genus Protopterus; species Protopterus annectens. Next base: position 90,462,051 of record NC_056727.1, on the reverse strand, counting down.
CCCGGTGCCCAGCCTTCCACAGAAGACACACACACTCACACCTAGGGCTAATTTAGAGTGTCCATTCCACCTACAGCATGTCTTTTGGGATGTGGGAGGAAACCGGAGCACCCGGAGGAAACCCACAAGACCACTGGGAGGACATGCAGACTCTGCACAGAAGGCACCCCAGCTGAGAATCGAACCAAAGAACCTCTTGCTGTGAGGTGGCAACGCTAACCGCTGCACCACCGTGGCTGCCCTAACTGTTTGTATTCTTCCCTAGAGCTAAGTTTGGCACAGCACTATCAAAAGTAACTGTATTCAGATGGCTAACTGATTCCATTACCTTTATTTACAAAAACAAAGGCCTGTCATTACCAAAACATCCTAAAGCACATTCCACCAGGTCTGTGACCAGTTCATCCGCTTTCTGGGGTAAAATCTATATAGATGGCATCTGAGCAGCTGCTACATGGTCCAGTGCTCATACATTTATAGCTTGTAACAAGTTGGATATTTTGTCTAGGAGTAGATCAGATTTTGGCTCCACAGTACTCCAGAATATCCTTCCTTGTGGACCCCCCCCAAGATTATTCCAGCTGGGGACTGTGCCCCATCTGTTGAGGAATGGACGAAAAACACATCAGATGTTATAGTTATGTGCTTACCATAACTCTGCATTTGTGTCATCCTTCCACAACGTCCCACCCACTTTTTCCCCTACCCCGTTTGCCTGAATCCTGGTATGACCTGAGGGATATTCCTGTATAGCCTTTGTTGTGTGGGCTCCAGAGTCATCGCCTTCTCTGCTCTCTTTTTGTTTCTTATCTTTTTACGTGTTGTATTATTTATTCAAAAGTAATATAGGTTGCCCCTTTACCTTTCTTTGGCATAGTGTTTGATAATTGGAAGGCAAATTCAATCTGAGGTAACTCACAGTAGTCAAGGCATTGTGGGTAAGGGGAGGAGCTCGAGCCATAGATCCTAAAGTCTCTCGAGTGAACTGGGACAGAATCGAGACCCATCAGGCTATTAAGCATACTGCCTGGATGCCAGCAAAAAAATTTAGGGAACCTGAAAGAAAATCAACCAGAAAGGGTGAAAAGAAAACACTGTCTGGGAAGAGTCCTGCAGCTGTTCAGCAAAAAGCAGTTCAAGCTGCAGCTTTGGTACAAGACATGACGTGAAGTAATTTGGAGGAAAAAGTGAATCACATTTACTCAAGAGGTGATTAAAATAAATGAATCATTAAAGGAGTATATCAACTCAAATAACAAAAGGCTAGAAAAATAGAAAAAACTTTAACTAGCTGTCAGGGGTGTAGCTAGGATTTTCAAATTTGTACTCACTGCTCCCCAAACTGCTGCCCCCACCATGGTGCTGCTCTCCACCCATTTCTTGCATATTGTTGCCTACGCCACACCCCATCACAGTGCTACTCTTTCCCATGCCACCACTATTGCATGATGAAGCAATAAAACAAAAACAGACAATTACCCCACATATACATCATTTGTCCTGGGTTTAAAAGGACATTTAGCATATCTCTCAACTGTACAGATTTTCAAAGATTGTCCAGATTTCTGCCTCATATTTTTGGTTTGTTTTTCATAAAATGTGTTTTTCTGGCATATTATTGGCAAATCATTAAGGATTGAAGTTATAAAATAATGACAGACATTTGAGTTTCAGACTTCATACCATCCAGAAAAATTCATGCTAATGCCAAACCAGTTGGTTTATCAACTTTCTAAGTTCTAAAAGCAATATTTAAAAATGTCCCTATTTTTGGGCCTTTGTCCCACTTATTTATGGCTTTGTCCAAATTTCTTGCTTTAAGAGGTATGGCATTTAGCAGTTTCCCATTTTCATTATAGTATACTTTTTCCCCAGCAGTGCTGTATCTGAACACTCAAATGCCTTTTAATACATTGTACTATAGCTTCCACATAATCTAGTAAACAAGTTACAGAAGACTAGGTTTTAGTAGCAGTGCTGCAGTGTGAGAACCCAGATACCTCCCTCCACCAAGCCTACCCCAAGACTCTTCAGATTGATGCTATTTGTTCTACAATGCTAATGATCTCAGTTCACAAATCTCACTTTTAGCTGTTAATACACTAAGCTAGGAAAAAGAAATAAGGAACTGATGGTGGTAAAATATTGTTATCCTGCTTAAAAGGGAAATTAACCATGTTATGTCTAGTATATCATTTAGAAAAGGAAACTTCTAAATGTTATCCTTAGCAACATCATAATAAATTTAAGTTATACTACTAAAAACATTCATCAGTTCTATATTAAAATAAAGTAAATGATACGTTTTCAATCAAAACAAATAAGCACAGAACAATATGCCATGTTTTCTAACGCCTACAGTTAAATAATTTGCCATCCTGTGTAATAAATATAATTTATCAAGTTAAATTTAACTAAAGTTATGTTCTGAAATGTTAACTTATGATTGACACAATACATAAACATTCAAAATCATTAGCATCAATTGTTTTTACAATTCGGATATGTAACTTGCAGCCAGCATACTTGTAGAAATGCAATTTTTTTGTTCTCACAATAAACTTTTATTGAATAATAATTAAAATCCATTTAATGAGCTATTACTACAATGGTTGATAGAATTTAAAACTAAATCACTAGCATTTAAACCATTATTAGCAAACTTACAAAAGTAAGGTAAATAATTAATAAGCAGTGCAAAATGAATGCCGGTATTGATGTTTGTTATACTTGTGAATAAACAAATGTAACAATTGCATGCATAAGTTACTAGTTCATTTGTGTAAGTTCTGTTTAAACCAACAAACTATATTTTTAGATATACTTAAGTTCCAAATACATGTATTGCTCTGGGTTGCGTGGATGTCTGAGTTAGGACCATTGAAAACTGCAGCAGTTTCACATAGGCATTCTCCTGCCTTATATTCTAGTTGCTTTAAGGATACTAACACTGAAAAACTAAACAGAAAATGTCCATTGTTTTTTTTTCCTTCGGTGATTTTTACTCAGACTGTGCAACAAAGCTTGACTCATTCCCTCTACCCCAGAGATTGCTGTAGCACCTGCACAGTTTGAAGCACCCCATTGATCGTGGTTGAAGGAGAGAGAGAGAGATTATGAGCTACACTGCAAACTGGATCAAACTGGCAGGGCAAAGGCTAGGTAAATTGGTGCCTTGGGCAATCCCCCAAACTGGTGCATTATGCAAACTTCCCAATGGGCAAAGGCGTTACGTGTGGGAACTTTAAAACAAAGGAAATACACCTTACATAAATACAAGTTCAACTAGAAAAGAAAAAGCAGCAAATGCACTGTGTGCAAAATTCCGTCTCTGTGTCTTGGAAATTCACCTCTATTCAATGCTCATAACAGTCCACAACACCTTCAATGAAACCAGGTAGAAGTGAATAAAAGTTTATTGTAATGCCAACAAACAAAGAATGGTTAAGTGCTTTCACTTGAATAAAACAAGCTTCCTCAGAACACCATAGCTTGCATCACAGTTGTTTAAATAACATTTTTGGCGCCAAAATTCAGTTTGAAATTTTAAAGCTATACACGCATCCTATAACCATTGTTCTCTATTCATAAAATCTTAAATAATATTCATATTATTTCTAAAATCAATGTTACATATGATATATGTTGATAAAATGAACAAGTTAAAAAACTGAAAAAATGTTAACAAAAACATTTACATCTAGATCATATCAAAACATGTTTAAAAACATATGACAATGTACCGTATAAATAGTTCATTTTAAGGCCAGTAGTGGTTTGACAGATACAGTGTCATTTAAACCTGGTATAGTCGAAGCAGTAGCAGTAATTTTTTAAAATTTACCTCCTCTAGCAGTCACGAAGGTGTGGCTTATTTAGACACATTTGTGTCAAAAACAGGGGATGAGTTTAAATCCAAAATTTATAGAAAGAACACTTTTTCGAATAGTTATTTGGAATATTCTAGCCACCATCTGAAGAAACAATTCACGAATATATATAAGGGTCAGCTTATTAGAGCAGTTAGGATGACCTCACGGTATGAGGACATGTTGGATGAGGTGAAATTTATAACGTCCTTATTTAAGGACAGAGGTTATGACGGTAGAGTCATGGAAAATGTAAGTAATTATGTTGTAAGGAAATGGGGTAACCAGTACAAGCCTTTGTTGGGTGAAAAATATAGGACAGCTACTGTTTCGACTGTGGATATATTGCATGATATGAAGTCTGAAACTTGCATTTTTGGTAAATCTTGCATTTTGGAATTTGGCATATATTCAGGTAAAGTCAAGAAGATTTTGGTGAATAACTGGCATATAATATCTGCTGATCAAGATATAGCACCCACATTAGGTGAATGCCCAAGGTTTGTTTACAAGGTAGGGGCCAACATAAAATCCATTTTAGAGAAGGTTATCTTTATTAAGAAGACAGAATACATGAAAACTGCAAAATGTGGGGCATGTAAACAATGTCACACCATATTTCAGGGAGACATTGTGAAATTGGATAATTACAAACACACTAGAATTAAATTCTGTGGGGGCAACTGTACAACTAAAATGGTGGTGTATATTGCTATCTGTAGAACATGTTCAGGATTCTATATAGGTAAGACTCAAAGGAGTTTAAATAAACGTAGATACTCTCACCTTTATAGCATCATAAGGAAGGAGGAAAAAAATGCTTTGTATAAACATATTAAACAACATGGTGACAAACATTATTTTAATTTTGGTATAGTGGACATTGTGCACACCAATAACAGAAGGGGTGACTTTAATAATTTATTATTATATAAAGAATTTTGGTGGCAAATATACACGGATGCTTAGACTATACCAGGTTTAAATGACACTGTATCTGTCAAACCACTACTGGCCTGAAAATGAACTATTTATAAGGTACATTGCCATATGTTTTAAACATGTTTTGATATGATCTAGATGTAAATGTTTTTGTTAACATTTTTTCAGTTTTTTAACTTGTTCATTTTATCAACATATATCATATGTAACATTGATTTTAGAAATAATATGAATATTATTTAAGATTTTATGAATAGAGAACAATGGTTATAGGATGTGTGTATAGCTTTAAAATTTCAAACTGAATTTTGGCGCCAAAAATGTTATTTAAACAACTGTGATGCAAGCTATGGTGTTCTGAGGAAGCTTGTTTTATTCAAGTGAAAGCACTTAACCATTCTTTGTTTGTTGGCATTACAATAAACTTTTATTCACTTCTACCTGGTTTCATTGAAGGTGTTGTGGACTGTTATGAGCATTGAATAGAGGTGCATTTCCAAGACACAGAGATGGAATTTTGCACACAGTGCATTTGCTGCTTTTTCTTTTCTAGTTGAACTTTTATGGTTGCTGCACTGTTTGCTTCAGTTGAGTTCTTACATAAATACAGATAACTACTGACACAGGTAAAATCAAAAGCACAGTTTCCATGCAACTAGACAACATACATTGTGGTTTTCTCCAAAAATCAAGGAAAATCTGATGAACCCCATCAATCATGCTAACATATTGATTTCTCCTTGACCTGTGGTGTAGTGATATTGATTCATAAAGTGGGAGTTTACATCAGACCCAGAAAAAATGATATCCATCAGCCTGACCAGCATTTAATTTAAAGTCATAGAGACCATCTTAAAAGAGATTGTCCAACATGGCACAGTGGACTTCTCTTAGGTATGGACCAATACGAGTCTTTGAAGGTATACTTTTGTCTTTTGATTCTTGTAACATTTGTTGAAGTAGTCAGTGATGTCCTGGCATTGCATGCTGCTTACCTTGCATTAAAACATTTAACATATTCAATATAAGGGAATGATTTAAAATTAAATGTTAAATGCCGATCCATACATAAATCAAAGGGTAAAACATTAGTTAAGTAAGAAGACATAAGTCAGAATGGGCAGTTAGTTGTCCATTCCATCTGGGTTACCATTGATATCCCAGAGGTCTGTATACTGGATCCATTTATTTTGAGAATTATTCTTTTCAGATAAGAAAGTAGAAAATAGTTTGTGGATGACTGCAAACTGACCAATATAATTACTTCAATAAAAGATACCAAAGTTGTTCGAGACAATCTATAAAAATATATCTATTAGTTGTAACTTCACCTTTACTGTTGCTAAATATAACATCATGACACTTGTCAAAAAAGACAAATTATTACTAGAAAAATGGTCAGCTGGTATAAAAAGGACACCATCATTAAAGATCAAGGAATGGATAGCAATTTAAACTTTTACCAGAATGTACTTATCAGAGTCCGAAAAACATTGTATAGCACATCTGATTTTTAGTTAAGTAGGGGGGAGCTGAAAAACAGCATTGCTGTTTTATTTAGAAGTATCTGTATTTAGCTGAAGTGTTTGTGTGGTCTGCATTGCTCTGAATATCACTCATCTCTGACTGCATTCTTTTCGCTCCCACCCACCCAGTCCTTGTTGTGTTCTTAAATTAGGTGGCTTTTGAGTTGCCCTCTCCTACTATAAATCTCATTTTAGACACTCCTCCCAGTCCCATCTCATCAGCTCGTTCTACTGAGAAGAGAGAGAGATCATTTGGGAAGGCCCACCCCCTTAGTTTCTCAACCTTGAATTATCTTGTTTCATCCCTTCCCACTTAACCTAAAAAAATAAATAAAATTGCACTTTATTCATCTGCTTTTACTGTATTTGTTTATTCCTACTTTATTTTGCGCTTGCTGCTTGTTCTTAAAAGTATTCAACTGCATTTATTCTGCTGTATTTATTACTGCTTGTTAGTAGCCTGATTAAATTGTAACTGATATTCTAAGTCTTTTGGTTTAAGCACTTGGGCTTCAGGCCACTTGTTTTACATCAGGAAGGTATGTGGTCTACACTCTTGTGGCAGGAGAGGTAGCTTACATCCTTCTAAGTTGGGAATTGCTGGTTGAAGGCTTTGTGTATGTTGTTCTAAAAGTGTCTTCATTCTGGTTTAAGCACTTGGGCTTCAGGCCAGTTATTTTACATAAAGAAGGTTTGTGGTCTATACTCTGTTGGGAAGAGAGGGTAGATTCTGCTTTTCTGAGCTGGGAATTGCTGGTTGAAGGCTTATTGTGCCTGCTTATTTGAACTATTTCTTTCTGTTTTTGGTGCACCTTGTTTGCTGTAGCTCAGACTAGATTCAGACCTGCTTAGTCTAGCTGTGTTTGTATAACTTGAGCACTAATCCAGGCCGTCTTTTTCGGAGAGGCTTCCCCTGCACCCAGGTGGCAGGAATGTGCAATTAGAACTTGTCTGATTGAAGACTGCTGGAACAGGGCTCAGTTTTGAGCTTTTTATTCATTAATTGGTGAATTTGTTTAAACAAGTTTGCCCTTGTTTGCTATTGATATGTTTAAGTGTGTATCTGTTCTCCTGTGTTAAACTGACCTAAACATCTTTAGTATAGTCTGGTTACAAATTTTTCTGTATCCAGATCTGTTTGTATGATTCCTGTGTTTCCTGATACGCCATCTTGCGTTGGCCGGGGCCTGCCTGCACTTGGCGGGAGTAAGTCAACAGGTTGAAAATGGTCTGTCATAGGGTGTTGAGATAAGAGCTCAGGGGCAATGGTAGATTGGTCATTTCCAGTGTTTCTATTTTGTTTTTGTTTTTGTGGTATTTAAACCCAGCATTTGCATAGGTTTGTGCTTGTTTGCCTGTTGTGCACCACCGCTGTGCTGTTTTAACCCTTTGCAAGGTATCTCAGTTGCATTTTTTCTATTACCAGCACTCCTGTGTAAGTGAGGCCCTCGCCTGCAGCTACTGTCTTAATTTTATCCACCCTACTCACACCTATAGGTACTCTCCTCAGATAGTATCCTCTCTTCCACAGATTCTGATAACCATGGATGGACAGTTTCCTATGGTTTCTCCTGCTAGTCTGGTTGATATGGGCATCCTGAAATAGTGTAGCAACTGACTTATGTACACAGACAACCCTCTACTATTACCACTTAGGAGCACAATATGTGAGAGATGCAGTTACATTAAGAACCTAGTATCCTTGCTGTCTCAGTCACACACTAGTATATCTGGCACTGAGAAGGTTGTCTGCACAAGCACCACACCTATAACACCACCCACATCTGTACAACACACTCTACGTATGTGGGGATTCTCAACAAAAACATACCTAAACAAAAGAGACCTTCAAAGCAAAAACACACATGCACATCACAACCCACAACACGAAGCATCACACATAGTACACACGTCTGTGTCTCACAGCCTCTAAGGCCCAGCCACTAACCCGACATACTTGTTATAGCAGACTCTGTTGTGAGACACACAGATTTGCCCCTCACCAGGCTAGACAAGGAGAAAGTCACTGTAAGTTGCTTGTCAGGTGCTAGAATCCACCATATCACACACTCAGTCAATTCTCTTAACAACAGGTACCATTATGACTCTGTCATAGTCCATGTTGGTGTGAATGACATGAGACATACTTCTCTGGACTATATGAAGAGAGACATAATTGAGCTCACTGAATGTGTCCCAGGCAGGTATGTCCGTAACCTTAAGCAGGATCCTACCATCACCCAGAGTGATGCCTCAATACAAACAGAAAATGATTAACTTTAACAGTTGGCTTAGTTCCTGGTGTCATTCCAAGGGGATCCAGCACCTGGCAGCCTGGGAGGACATGATTGACAGACCATGATGCTTTGCCAGAAATGGCCTTTGTGTGTCTCCCCTGGGCTTCAGGCTTCTGGCAAAGGCTATTGCCTCCCCCATAATGCCTTTTTTAGGCAAAGTCATGAGCACAAAATTACCGACATGAAAAATTCTTATAAACAAACTTTAAAGATCATGCTGCTAAATGCTAGGAGTCCTAGCATGAAACTGCACTCATTGCAACCATTTATTGCCCTGGAGGATGCTGACATTTGTGCAGCCACTGAAACCTGGTCAAAGCTGTAGAAAGCACCCCAGCCTTAATAGGTTACTCATCCTGCCATACTTTCAGACCCGAAATGGAGGGCTACAAAGCCAAAGGAGGTGGAGTTTCAGTATTTGTCAAAGACATACACACCTGCAGGCTGGTTAAAAGGTATGATGCTCAGGACACGCTCCAAGTGCAGTTAACTGTTAACAAAACACCTATTCAAATCCCTATTCTAGCCCAAACATGAATGCCCAGTGATTCCTCGACTTTGTCAATGCCAATGCATTGGATCAGCTGGTCGACACCCCTACGAGAGGTGAAAATGTGCTGGACCTGTTCCTAACCAACATGAGTAGCTACTGTAGCACCCCTACAGTGTCATCCACCTTGGTAAAATTTGACCATAAAGCAGTCACTTTTGAAGTCACCATCTGACCATAAAGCAGTGACTTTTGAAGTCACCCTCCCCCTTGTCAGGGTCAATCAAAAAAAAACTTTTCCAAAGCTCGCTACAATCTCCTCAGAGCAGGTATAAGAAATGTCACAGCCACCATCCCTTCAGTTGGAACTAGCAATAATGTCCAAGCCTACACCAAAAAACTATATGAGCACCTACATAGCTGTTTGGACTCGGCAATACCTGACAGGACCAAATCATCTTCCTCAAGGAAGAGTAAACCTGTCTAGTGGACAGCAGCAGTAAACAAACTCTCTAATAAAAGGAAAAAATTGCTCTCCAGGACCAAGAAGGAACAGGTGCCAAATTGGAAGCAATTTCTCCTTTGACTGAACAAGCAAATAAGGTCACTGCTGAAATCCTCAAAGGCTAACTGTGAGTCCAAACTGGCCACATCCACTAAGGACAATCACAAGGCCTTCTTCATACGTCTGCAGTCTGAAAGGTAACACCAAAATCTGCTTTGAACTGGTGGTCAATAACCACATACACAGATGCTATAGATGTAGCCAACCTGCTGCCAGACAGGTTCAGTGAAAACTTCAACCCCCCTGTTCCCCCATCAGTAAATCAGGACATCCCCAGCACCTGCCCCCCCCTCTCCTCATCACCAGGGAGCAGATCTTTAATGCCCTCTCAAAGGCAAAAAATACAGTCTCCATTGGACCTGATAACATCCCTGGCTGTATCCTACATGAACTCAGGCATGAGCTTTCAGCACCATTAGGCACCCTATTCAGGCAAAGCCTGAGCACTGGCTTCGTCCCAGCTGAATGGAGGACAGCCACTCTCATCCCTCTACACAAAGGCGCCGTGTCTGCTGACCCAGGCAATTATAGGCCCATCAGCATAACTAGCCTGATCTGCAAGGCCATGAAACCCATTATCATGGACCTTATAAATAAGGACATTGGCAACCTTCAGACTCTTGACCCCACACAGTTTGTCCGAGGGAGATCATGCCTGTTAAACTTAGCCGACTTCTTCGAAACAGTCACCAAAGCCATGGACGAAGGGAAGACAGTGCACACTGCCTACTCTGAACTTGCCAAAGCCTTTGACACTATTCCCCACTTGGGAATAATAGATAAACTCTCCCAGCTAGGCATCAACCCATATGTTACCAGATGGGTAGCTAGTAGACCCATAACGAGCGGTGTACCCCAAGCTTCAGTCCTGAGGCCTCTATTGTATGGGATATACTTTTCTGAAGTGCATGCCAAAACAAGTGGTCTGTGGCCGACCAAGTTTGCAGATGACTGCAACCTGGGCGCTGTCTTAAATTCCCCTAGTGATGCGAACATCCTCCAAGAGGACCTTACCCAAACTAATGACTGGTGCCAGAAGCATGGCCTCAAACTGCATGTCAAGAAATGCATCATTATCCCCTTTGGGAAAATTGGATCCCCACTAATTATCACATTAATAACAATGTACTAAGCACACAATCATTCATGAGGGACTTCGGCAGCCGGGTTGATAGCAACCTGACTTTTGACCACCACGTTGCCTCGGTTGTACAGAAGACTTTCTACATATCCCACCTCATAAATAAGGGTATTTTATCCAGGAACAAAGACGTCATAACATCCCTGTACTCCTCTCTTATCAGACCCATTACAAGTACAATGCCCCCTTCGGCATGTACCTTGCGAAGAACATGTAGCAGCGTGAAAGACCACAGCAGTTCCTGACCTGGAAAATCCAGAGTCTCAAACACCTATCCTATAGGCTAAAAGCCCTGTCCCTGTACTCAGTCTTGTACAGACTGTTCAGATGTGACCTGTGTCTGGCATACAAGGCCATCTCAGACCCAGCCTTGATGGAGTTGCTACATATCTGTAAGTCAAACACCACTCACATAACCCACATGCAAGGCCTTAACCTGGTCTGTGACATTAATAGAACTTGGTGGGATAGTTTTGTGTCCCAAAGACTTCCCTATCTGTGGAAGAGACTCCCTCTCCATGTCAAGCAGAGTACCTGTCTAGCCCTCTTTAAGAGGAACCAGGATGACTGGATGGGAAACAGAAAATACATCCCTGGGAATCCGACCTCTGTCCCTGTTAGGGGAAATAGGTGCTAACTTTGAGGCAAATGGGCAAAATTCTTGGCTAGGCCTATAAGGGCCTCCGGGCAAATAGCCTAGTATCATCCTATGAACCTGTAAAGGTCTGTCTGGTTATGTCATAGAGTACATTGCATCACTTTATATCTCACTGGTCTGTTCCTAAATACAATGATGCATTCTGTAGCATTTGAATAATGGTTAACCTACTGGAAATTACTTAAAAGCATATCATTTCAAACTAGAAAAAAAGAGATGTGAAAGTATATTTCATAAATGCTATAGGAATTGACAACATATTCTGTTTCTCAGACTTCTTGCTGGTGACTTCCGCCTAGTTTGTAACACAAGGTCTTGTCTAGTTCTGTCTGAAAGCCTTTGCCTGGAAAGCACAGCTAACAGATAACTAACACCACATCAGGGAAGTGATATGAAGAATGAATGTAAGTAATAGAAGATTAGTTACACATGCGTTATAGGATAATTTACAAGAATGTTCAAGAAAGCTTCCCTGTATAATAATTAGAAAAAGCCCGTGATTAGATTCTTTCAGAAGTGGTTTTGATACATATGCATGTGTACAATATATGACTGTGTGTCTGTGTGCATGTGTCTTTCAGATTACTTTTACTTATTGTGATTATTTTGTCATGGTTGAGTATGTCATCACCATAATGACACACATGTTGACACAAAAAAATTGCAAACCACAACTATATAAAAGAAATCCCAAATATTAATTTCTTTTAATGGTGAAGCCCTCAGCGCCTCCTTTATTTATTAAACTACCTGTAAAGTCACACAGATATAGGGAAAAAAGAATTGTTTAATGCATTCACTTTTCACTAGGCTTGGCAATCTTGGAAAAAAATATAAATTAAAAAAAAAATACACAAGCATTCTAAAATTAAAGCAGTTATAAAACACGATAGACAGCCAGCGCCAGTATCTAGTAAAAACCTATACAGACATGCAGAAGGAATGCAGATTCTGCATGCAAAGCACACCAGCAAAACAAAAAGAAAAAAGAAAAGGGAAGACGGGCTGTGAGGCAGTGCATATAACTGCTGCAGGAGCTACATAATGGTTACAAAGTTATCAAATCGTAAAACTACATCACCATTTAAGATCTAGGGAAAATGACAAACAAGAATGTAAACTCTGGTAAGCGTATACCTTCCACAATTAGAAATGTATAAATGCATGTGATGGTCATAGAACTGCCAAAGCAGAAAGTTTTGGTTAACAGACAGAAAAAAAACAGTGGCAAACAAAACATAGCAAGTAAGCACTGAAATGGAGTGAGAACCAAAATTGCAGCTAAATAACCACACTAAGATGTGTTGCATTATAAAAAACATAGATACAAAGTATATGTTGTGGTTTCATGTATTAAGTAAAACATTAGACTTCTATACTTATTTGCAGAAAATTAATTAAGATTCTGTGTCATAGTAATATTTTAAAAAATTCCCTAGTTTTGTGACCTTTATCCCTCATTATTATTTAATTTGTCTTTGATGCTTGAACAATAAAAGCTGAGCGGCATGCTGCTCACGCCTTAAGTTGCTTTTAAGACTGGGGGTTATAATGGGCATTTTGAAAAGATAAACTTCACGTTGCCACACTTTTTTTTTAAATAATAAAATGATAATAATAATAATAGTAATAAGTACAGGACATAAGTGACAGTGAGGTAAGATAGGAATTCAATTTACCAATGGTCCGTCTTGTGTATAGTGGGTGTGCAATCTCTTAATTTCTACTTAAAAGTATATTATTTGCAGTTATTTTCCTGTTACCTTAAGTAAAATAATAAAACGTATAACATTATCATCAAGCAACACTGGTTGCAACGTAAACATCTTTCTTACCTCACTCTCTTCAGGCCTTACATTTTCCCCCAAATATTGTAAGTAACTTGTGATGAGAAAAATATACAGAGTACAACATTTATTTTTCAGCCACCAACTGCAAACCAGTTTCATCACAGCTTGTAATGTGTTTCTTTAGCTTTTCTCAGTTTAGCAAGAGTAATGCATGGGCAGCCCAGAAATTTGTCTGTGCATGCAACTCTCTGTAGATAGACAGTCATTCAGCACAGTATTCATTCCTAAAAAATATCTGAAGTGACAAAGCAACATAAAACAAATAATACATTTTCATCACCAGAAAATAATTCTGTAAAATGCTGGAGGTGCTAAACATATTTAAAGACTGCAGGTAAAAAAAAAATCTCTTCCTTGCTAGCTCATCTCCTTAACATTAACTGCATTAATCCCCCTTGCAGGAGAAGTGGTACCGACAAAGGGAAAGCCACATCAAAGAACCAGAAAGTTGGTCAGATTTCCCGTGACCTTCCCTCCACCTTACATGTAGCTAACACCTGCTGAGACAATAGATAGCATACAAATGCCTGATGAGCTGCAGATTGTTTTTGCAGTGCCAGTCAAGGCATTTTGTGCAGTTCATGACATTTTCTTTTCTTTTTATTTAACTGAAGTATCTCCTGGGTCCTAGTGCCTGACAGGTTACCCCCGCTACCACCACTAAACTGTATTGAAATGAGTAGTTAGTACGCTTCCCAATGTCCTTGGTAGCTATTCAGATGAACTGATAAAACTGTGAAAATCATAGGTTCATAGGTTGGTACTAGGCTATCTGCCTGAAGGCATTTATAAGCCTAGCCAGAATGTGTTGGCTTTCGCCGCCCCCTTAGATTAGTTCCCTGAGCCTCTGTCCAGCAGAGCCACTGAAGTGATCCCCGAGGTAAACTTTGTTTCCCATCCACTCATCAAGGTTTCTTTTGAAGAGTGTTAGTGAGGAGCTCTGCCTAATGTAGATTGTGATCTTGTTCCAAACATGGGAAGTCTCTGGGACAGGAATCTATCCCTCCAGCACATCCTATTTATTGTTGTGGTGAGGTTTAGATCCCTAGAGCATGTGGCTCGAGGGGATAAGGTTTTATTTAGGTGGAGCATGTCCATCAATTCTGGGTTGGACATGGCCTTGTATGTCAGGCAGAGATCACCTCTGAGTAGGCGGTATGCAACAGAGTACAACTAGAGTTTCTTCAGTCGAGCTGCATAGGGCATCTGTTTGAGGCCAGTGATCCTCTTGGTGAGGTACTTCTGTGGTCTTTCCAGCTGTTGCAGGTGTCTTGTAAGGTATATCCCAAATGGGGTATTGTACTGTATGATGGGTCTGATGAGTGATGAGTAGAAGGGCACAATGACCTCTTCTGATCTGGATTCGAACTTTTTTGTGATTAGGTAGGCCACATAGAAGGATTTTCTAACCACTTTGGCAATGTGATTATTAAAGGTGAGATTACTATCTACTTGGGTCCCCAGATCCCTTATTATGTCTTCCGGATTTAGAGGACTACCACCTATGTGGTAGTTTGTGGGTACTTTGTTTTTTCCAAAAGGGATGACTATGCACTTTTTCTGGCATTTAGCTTGAGTCCATGATTTTGACACCAGGTATCTGTCTCAGTGAGACCCTTTTGGAGGATGTCTGTGTCAGCCAGAGAGTCAATTATAGCCCCTAGTTTGCAGCCGTTTGCAAACTTGGTCAGCCATAATCCTCCTGTGCTTGCCTGTACCTCTGAGAAGTATATGCCGAACAGGAGGGGGTCCTAGGACTGAGCCCTGGGGAGCACCACTTGTAACCGGTTTAGAGTCGGACCTAGCTCCCGCAACTCTCACCATGTGGGTTCTGTCCATGAGCCAGTTGGCAACCCATCTTGTGACGTATGGGTTTATGTTCAGGCTGGTGGGGAATGGTGTTGGAGGCCTTAGGTAGGCTGTGTGTACCACCTTTCTCTCCTTTGTCTATAGCCTTGGTAACTGTCTCAAAGAAGTCCACCAGGTTTAGGAGGCATGATCTGCCCTTAACAAAGCCAAACTGGGTAGGGTCCAGTGTTTGGAGGTTCCTAATGTCTTTGTTAATGAGTTCCATAATGATGCGCTCCATAGCCTTGCAGACAAAGCTAGTCAGGCTTATAGGGCGGTAGTTCCCGGGCTCTGTTGTGGCTCCACCTTTGTGGAGCAGAATAACCGTTGCTGTGCGCCACTCTATGGGTATGTAGCCTGTGGAGAGGCTGAGTTTGAACAGTGTGTTTAGGTGAGGGGTTAGTTCGTCTTTGAGCTCGTGTAGGATGCAGCCCGAGACACCATCCCATCCCATCCCATTGATGCTGTGTTTTTGGCTTTGAAGAGGACTGTTTTAACCTGAGTGTCCGTGATTTGAGGGACTCTACATTCTTCTGGTATGATTATAGGCCCTTTTGGGGGTGAGAGGGGGGTGAAGTTTGCGCTGAATATGTCTGCCAGGATGTTGGCGATATCGGTCGGTTCAGTGTATTTTGTGCCATTCTGCACTAACCCCGAGCTGATCTGAGCATTTCCACTTAGATTCTTGACATAGCTAAAGAATGCCTTGTGGTTATCTTTGGAGTCCTTGGCAATTTTTATTTCAAAGCTCGCCTTGGATGATTTTTATGATGGATCACAGTTTCTTGCTGCTACTGATCAGGGATGTCTTCCCTTCTTGGGGTTTTACTCTTTTTCTGTACTAGTTTCCTCCTTCTGTTGTATAGCTTGTTTATGGCAGGAGTCCACCAGACTGGTTTCCTTTTCTTGGAGGAGTGAGTCTTGGTTTTGCTTGGGATGGCACGATCCATGCATTCTTGTAGCTGCCCATAGAATGCATTAGTAAAGGATTTTGCAGCTTGGACAGTGTTGTCCTTCAGTATGGGGGCTTTGAAACTTTCCACCACGGTTTTAAGTAATGTGAAATTTGCTTTTGAAAAGTTTTTCACGGTGGTTTTCTTGTCCAGGGGTGTGGACGGAATATCGATATCCAAAGTGATTTGTTTATGGTCAGATCTAACCAGTGAGGGGTTGACCTCTGGTGTGGAACACCGGTCACCCATGTTGATGATGACCAGGTACAATATGTTGTCACCTTTGGTGGGAGTGTTGACCAGTTGAACCAGGGAGTTTGAGTTTATAAATTCTAGGAAAAGTTGGACGAAGGAGTTAGTACTTAAGTAGTTCTCCCAGTTAATGTTTGGGTAATTGAAATGACCCAATATTAGGGTGTTTGGTAAGACCTTTATGTTTCCCACTGTTTCCAGAAACGCGGAATGGGGGTCCTGGGTCATGGTGGGTGATCTGTAGCAAGCTACAATCTGAATTGCAGTTTTGCCCATTGTTAATTGCACATGGATGATCCCTGAAGCATCGTGCTGTGCCACTAACCTGGAGGTGTGGGTATCCTTGATGAATATGGATACGCCCCCGCCTTTTGTTTTTCGGTTGTATCAGAAGCTGAAATGAAGAAAAGGCTGACTATAAACAAACTTTACAACAGGAGGAGGAAGCTACTACATGACAGAGCAAAATCCCCAAAAGGGAAGGCATCTCTGATCAGTACTAGCAAAAAACTACGATCACTCATAAAATCATCCAAGGCCAACTTTGAGAGAAAAATCGCAAAAGACAATCACAAGGCCTTCTTTAGCTATGTTAGAAACCTGGGTGGAAACTCCCAGATATGCTCAGAGTTAGTCCAAAATGACACAAAATATGCTGAACCCACTGACATTGCCAACATTCTGTCAGACAGGTTCAGTGCAAATTTCTCCCCCAAAAAGGAGAAATAACTATCCCAGCAGAGTGTAGCCTCCCTAACATCTCAGATGCCCAGGTGAGAGCCGCCCTCTCTAAAGCTAAAAACACAGCATCAATGGGACCGGACGGTGTCCCGGGCTGTGTGCTACATGAACTCCAAGAGGAACTAAACCCACACATAAGGCTGCTGTTTAATCTTAGCCTTACTACAGGATACGTCAAAGAGTGGCGACGGCAACAGTGGTCCCACTTCACAAAGGCGGTGCTTCTATGGACCCTGAAATTACCGCCCATAAGCTTGATGAGCCTGGTCTGCAAAGCTATGGAGAGGATCATTATGGAACTCATAAACAAAGACATTGGGGACCTACAGACATTGGATCCTACCCAATTTGGCTTTGTCAAGGGCAGATCCTGCCTTTTGAACTTGGTCGACTTTTTTGAAACAGTCACTAAGGCCATTGATGAGGGCAAGGCAGTTCACACAGCCTACCTTGACCTTGCAAAAGCCTTTGACACACTACCCCACTCGGGCATCATAGACAAACTCACCAGCTTAAATGTAAACCCATATGTCACAAGATGGGTTGCAAACTGGCTCAAGGACAGAACCCACAGGGTCATGGTTGCTGGAGCTGTCAGACTCTAAGCCAGTCACAAGCGGTGTCCCACAGGGCTCAGTCCTGGGACCCCTCTTGTTCAGCATTTATTTTTCCGAGGTACAGGCAAACATAGGAGGATTGTGGCTGACAAAGTTCGCAGATGACTGCAAACTGGGCGCCATAATTGATACTCCAACGGACACAAACATCCTTCAGAGAGGCCTCATAGAAACGGATAATTGGTGCCAGAGCCATGGCCTTAAGCTGAACGCCAAAAAATGTATAGTCATACCCTTTGGGAAAAACAAGGTACCCACAAATTACCACATAGGTGGTAATCCATTAATCTGGAAGAGGTAATCAGGGACCTAGGGACCCAGGTTGACAGTAACCTCTCATTTGACACTCACATTGCCAAAGTGGTTAGGAAGACCTTCTATATTGCCCACCTTATCATGAAGGGTTTCACATCTAGATCAAGAGAGGTCATTGTGCCCCTGTACTCTTCTCTTATCAGGCCAATGATTGAGTACAATGCCCCATTTGGGATGTATCTCACCCGACACCTGCAGCAGTTGGAAAGACACCAAAAGTTCCTCACCAAGAGGATAAAGGGTCTTAAACATATGTCATATGCTGCCCGACTGAAAAAACCTCCAGCTCTATTCAGTCGCATACCGCCTACTCAGAGATGACCTGTGCCTGACGTACAAGGCCATGTCCAATCCGGAATTAATGGACATGCTCCACCTCAGAAAATCCAAATCCATCAGAGCCACGAGAGCAAGAGACTTAAACCTCAACACAGAAATAAATGGGACATGCTGGAGGGACAGATTCATAACCCAGAGGCTCCCTACACTCTGGAATAGAATCCCAGTCCATGTTAGGCAGAGCCCCTCACTGATTCTATTCAAGAGAAATCTTGACGAGTGGATGGGAGATCGTAGGTTTACCCCGGGGGTCATCTCTGTGTCACTGCTAGACAGAGGCACAGTAAACTAAACCCTAAAAGGGCGTAGTATTCTCATCCTAAGGGGTGGTGAAAGCCACACACACTCTGGCTAGGCTTATAAATGCCCTAGGGCAGATAGCCTAGTACGAACCTATGAACCTATGAACTTCTCAAGAAGAGCTGTTTCAAAAAGTGGTAGAGTTGGAAGACAGCAGACTCGGAGAAAATCAGCAATTTTCAGCTGTACCTGAGAAACTGGAAGGAACAGACTGTATCAATTTTAGGAAAGCACAAACAAGCAACTGTACTGGTATTTCACAACAGGATTTGTTAATTGAAAAGCCACATTTAGTATAGGCTCCAAAAGTTGCCATGAGAAAGAGCCAAGACTTGTATTAGTAAAGATGCAATTATACCAGCAGAAAGAGTTGTTGCTGACAAAATTGATACAGAAGAGAAAAGTATTAAAAATTTGATACAGCAGTGTTTGTGGAAAATGATTATTTGCTGTACATTAGAGAGAAGAAATACAAATTTATCCCAGCAAACAGGGAATGTCGAGAGGCAGGTATGAGTCTCAAGCTGCTGTATCCAGTTGACTTCAAAATATTTCTTTTTTCCTGGAAGATTAAAAACATTTCTAGATGCAGAGTAGGCTAAGGAGGAAATACAAAAGTTTGCCCAGCAAAAAGTGAGACATCAAACAGAAGGGGATTCTGTTTCTTGTTCTTCTGATGATAAAGCTCATAGAGAGTACATGCAGAATAATATTCGATAGGAGGGGTGTAAGGTTTAATTGAAGGCAGGAATTTATGTAAGGTTGGACCAACAGTTACAGAGAAAAAATAGATGATGTATATTCTAGATAAATGGAACAAATGTTAATAAGGAAACAATATATTTATATTTATTATAAAAAAAAATAAGTGATTAATTGTATGGTATAAATGAACTACTGTTAACAGTTTCCTAGTGACAGACTGCCAAAATAGAAAAAGATGCATCAGTCCTCTAACTTTCTTTCATCAACCATTAATATATTACTTGCCGTATGTGCATTTTCTAGATTACAGATCTGATGATAATACAGCACCTGCCACAGATTTATGCTTTAAACCTGCCACCTCTAACTTTTTTTGTCTTTCAGTGGAGCAATTCTGGAGCAAGTGCATTTTATTTTTTCAGCCATTACATTCATTAGAGCAAATGTAGTCTGCAAAGGGGATTTACAGTCATTTTTTTTTAAATTTATGTTACATATATCCCTAACTACTGAATCCCACTGTCCTTTGCATTGTTCACATCATCGATGTTCTGACTTTTCCATATGAAGTTTACTGTAACTCCTGTCTTTATAATGATCAGAATTACAGTGTGTAAAAAATGTCAATGAAGTCATCAGAGACAAAACTAGTTAAATTAAATTTGAACTGGAATAGAGCTGTTCACACTGCATCCTCTGAGGGTTGAACAACATGTCAGGAAACAGAATTTTTATTTACAACCAAAATGAACAAAATAAAAAACTAAGAACCGAGCAAGGCAAAAAAGATGCTGAAAAATCGGAACCACTCAGAATGAATTTTAAAATCCGTTCTGAGTGGTATCGATTTTTCAGCGTGTTTGTTCGGTACTTAGAATTTTTATTTACTTTAGTTCAAATAATGGGCTATTTGATGTGGAGTGGCTTTTCTTTATCTTTTGTCTGCTTGCAAACAGAAGTAATCTTTTGTCAGGTGCTTTTCTTATGGCTTGCTTACGGCATTTCCTGCTATTATAATGAAGCCAACAAGGGCCTAGCATGTCATGTTAAAGCTTTTCATCCTAAAGGGTCTGCAGTTATGCCAAGCTAGACATTCTTGCAAGGCACTACAGTCTTGCTATTGTGTCAGAAGTACATGGAAAATTTGGCAAAGCAGATCATAAATAACTGATCTGATGTCAGTCTTCAATCAGTCCTTGACTGTGGGCTCAGTTCCGAGCCTCAGAACTGACTCAGCCATTTACTTCGGCTCACGCCCTCCAAACTCTCGAGCTAGGCCGTATCCATAATGCTGCTCTGCAAATTACCTCACTTCTCATTCTCCGCTTCATGTGGCTGATGCGTTTCTACTACTCTCAAGCTTTGGCTATATTTCAGTAAGTTTTTCTTAAAAATTTTACTTCAAATTTCACTTTCTGGTTATTTATTTTTATTTATATAATTAATTCATTTATTTATTTAACATTTGATGTTAAGTTGTCTATCTCGCCTTCATTCTTGCTGGATGGGGTTTGGAGCCGACCTCGGCTCCGACTCGGCCATTCTAAAAGCTCGAGAGTTGGATCCATCGGCTCGAGGCTCCCCTTATATCCCACAATGCTAGGCGGTATTACCTCAGATCTCGTTTGCCGCTACAGCTATCGAGGTGTGTTGCTTTTACCGGCTCCAGGTTAGTGTACCAAATAGTTTTAAAAACTTAGTAAACCCCTTTTAAATTAGTTTTTTGGTTAGTATCCCCTTATTTTAAAGGTTTCTATTCCCTTTCCTGTGTTTTTCTCCCACTCCTTACCACAAGAACTTATCTGTTCTTCCCTTAGGCCTTCAGGCCCTCCTATCCCTCAGAGAGTGTGTGTGTTTTTCTGTAGGGACTTAAGATTTCTAAACTACTATCTTTAAATCAGTTTAAGTTAGTTTAAATTAGTTTAAATTACCTTTACTTACTCTACAGTGTAATCGGTGTGTTTGTGTTGAGTGTGATTGCACTTGTTTTGTGTCATGTCTAAGGATTCGAAGGTCTCAGGCTTCAAGAAGTGTGACTCGTGCTGTCAGAAAATGTCTCTGACAGACGGTCAAACTTCTTGTGTGTACTGCCTGGGACCTTTACACCTGCAGGACTCTTGTGCTGTATGCCATGGCTTCAGCCCTAGAGTCCTGCAGGAAAGAAAGAACAAGCTTATTTTACGGGGCTTGTTAAAGCCTTAGGGCCCCCCGACTGCATCTTCAGGCAAACCCTCTAAGGATTGTAGGTCTTCGGCTCCAGTTACTGAGTCGGCACCTAAGACTTCTAAGTCTACTCCTGCATCGGCTCCGGCTGGAGCTGATGAGACTCTGACTTCCACTTCGGTGGTTCCCTCGGCTCCGGCCGGAGCCGAGGTTTTGGAAATTGCTACGTCGGCTCCGATCAGGCTTTCGGAGCCGACATCTAGGAAGAGGTCAAGGTCACCGTCCCTCGGCTCCATTCATTCGGCTCCAGCTTCTCCCCTGTTGTCTGAACGGAGCCATAGATCGCACTCCTCTAGGTCTTCGAGGCTTTCGGACCATGACCTTCAGAGGGTAGTGAGTCGACTTCTTAAGTCCGAGGCACTGGCCCAGATGCTTCAGAGCCCGACTCATCAGTCGATGCTCAACCCTATTTCTCAGAATATTCCTCCTCCGACTCCTTTGAGCTCTGGGCGGGCGTTGGACCCGAGACTGTGATACCGTCGGAGCCGATACAATTGTCTTCGGCTCCGTCGTCGGCTACGATTTCTTCCTTGGAGGAATCTCGGTGCCGGACTTCCCTCGTCGGCTCCGAGGGGGTGAGTGGCATCGGACCCTTGTCCGACCCCGCTCTCCCTCTCGGTGCTTCGGGGCTGGTGAGTTCGGATCCGACATCGGCCTCGAGCCATCGCTGTCGGTGCCGAGGGAGGTTTTCAGCTTTTGGCGGGGACCTCTGGCTCTGCCTGACAGAGGTGCATTCGAGGTCATGCGGAGTGTGTTGGAACCTGGTTCAACTCCACAGTCGGCTCCGTCCGCCCCTCCCTCTTCGGTGCCTCAGGTTATGTCTACTCACTCCCTCATCCCAGACCGCAGAGAGCCAGCTCCTCAAGAATCCCCTGTGGGGATCTCATCCTCTTCCGAGGCCTCTCCTGAATTGGCAGGGAGCCCCTAGGAAGAGAAAGTGTAAGAGGAAGCACATAGACTCACCTGAGTCTGTCACCTCTGACACAGATTTAGAGGATTCGAGGGTTCCCCGTTCCCCTTCTGAAGATGTCTCCTTTGCAGACATTCTAGAGATCCTGAAACAGAGGGAAATTGGCCAGCCCTTAACCCTTCAGAGGATGAATCTGTGTATCTTGAGGCATTTGGCTCTCGCCCTTCCACCTCCTGGGTGTCCCCCCCTTTGACCCCCTCATGCAGGTGGTAGCTAAAAGGCTTGGACGGCTCCTGACTCTGTGGACCCTACCCCAGGAGACCTTCAAAGTTTATCACAGCACCAGCAGATAAGCAATTTCTGACTAAGGGAGTTTCTGTGGATGCTATGGTGGTAGCTGCTGCCACTAAGAAGGAGCTAGCTGATCCTTCGGTGCCTGTCCATCCTCCTAACAAGGAATCTAGGTCTATGGACAGGTACGGGAAGTGGATGTTTTCATCAGCGACCTTTGCTATGCGTTCGCTGAACTACCTCTGTCATTTCACTCGTCTTCAAAGAGACCTGATCAAGGAAGTGAGTGAGATGTTAAAGGATCCTACAGCTGCGGGTTTTCAGGATAAGATGAACACTCAGCTGGCTACCCTAAATTCTATAGCTAACTCCTCCATGCGCCTCCTTTCATATGCGGCTGATGGAGTGAGTAGAGCCGCAGGGACAGGTGTGGCCTTACGCCGGCATGCCTGGATGCGGCTGTGCAATTTTGCGGACCCCTTTAAAACGTCTTTCACTAATACCCCGTTTGATGGATCGTCTCTTTTTGGTCCTCAAGTGAAAGAAACCTTGACAAGGTGCAAGACAGATGGCAAAACTCTTTCTGCCGTCGGAGTCCGTTTTTCTACTCCTTCTAGACCTTACCCCAAAGGCCAGAAAAGTGGAAAGATGTGGTTCCGCAAACAATCTCAAGGAACTTTGCCTGACGCACAGAGTCGGTTCCCCTCTAGCGGCAGAGGGGGGAACAATAATGGTAGACGTCGCCCTAGAGGCAGGGGGGGGTCAGCAGAACTAGGGCAATCGAGAAACCTTTTCTGATAAGCCCTTCCAGCATCCCTGAGGTGTTGCCTGACTGTCCACCTTCGGAGGCAGTCGGGGGAAGATTATCACTGTACCCAGAAGCCTGGCGATCCCTAACTCAAGACAAGTGGGTACAGTCCATCATTTCCGAAGGCTATTCCATTCCGTTCTTTCGCATTCCAAACCAATCCAAAAAATCCCTTCCAGATGTTCCACCCACTCAAAGGGATCTAGCAGCATTGGAAATTTCAAAGCTGCTTGCAAAAAGAGCCATTCAGCCAGTGCCAGCAGACCAGCAAGGATCCGGAATCTACTCCAGGTTCTTTTTGGTTCCAAAGAAAACAGGGGACTGGAGACCAATTTTGGATCTCAGTATCTTGAACAAGTCTGTCAAGAAAACAAGATTTCAGATGGTCACGCTACAATCCATCCTACCCCTATTGGGAAAGGAAAACTGGATGTGCTCTATAGACATTCAGGATGCGTACTATCATATAAAAATGAACAGACGCTCCAGGAGATTCCTCCGCTTCAGGCTGGGAACCAGTCACTTTCAATTCAGTGCCCTGCCCTTTGGACTCACCTCTGCCCCGGTGTTTACCAAATGCATGGCAGTGGTAGCTTCTCATCTGAGACGTCAAGGATTCCAGGTGTTTCCATACTTAGACGACTGGCTCCTCACAGCTCCTACCAAGCATCTTCTTCTGATTGCCAGAGACTACACCTTTCGCATTTTTCAAAAGTTAGGTATCTCAATAAATTGCGAAAAGTCTGTTTTGTCGCCTTGTTGTGTTATTACCTTCATAGGCGCAAATCTAGATACAGTCAACATGTCTGCAAGACTTACAGACCAAAGAATAGCAGACATACACAAACTGGTCTCCCTTCTATTCCACAGCAACAGAGTCAAAGTCAGATTGGTTCTAAAAGTACTGGGGATTATGGCAGCTGCTATCCCTCTACTTCTTTTAGCCAGATTTCACATGAGAATCCTTCAATGGATGCTCTTCACACAGTGGTCGTACCAGCAACTTCCGATGTCCCACACCATTGTGATTACGCAAGCATGCAGGAATCATCTTCTTTGGTGGATTTCTTCCCCCCAGCTCTTCCTAGGAAGACCCTTTGTCCTTCCCCCTCCGGTTGCTACTCTGACAACGGACGCCTCCCTGATCGAGTTGGGGGGGGGGCATTATCAGGGCAGAACAGTCCAGGGCATATGGCAACCAATCAAACGCCACTTGCATATAAATGTTCTAGAGATGAGAGCAGTGCTTTTAGCATTGCAAGCCCTTCAAGACTCTCTTCCCTTGGGAACGATAGCAATTCAGACGGACAACATGTCTGTAGTGTGGTATATCAACAAACAAGGCGGAACCAAGTCCTACCCCCTATGTCGAGAAGCACTCAGACTGTGGCAATGGGCGATTTCTTCTCAGCGTTTTCTGATAGCAACGCACATTCCCGGGAAGTTCAATCTTATTGCGGACAAGTTGAGCAGAGCTATCCTCATGCCTCACGAGTGGTCTCTGAAAGATTCTATCTTGGAGAAAGTTTTTCTCAAGTGGGGTCAGCCTTGCTGTGACCTTTTTGCTACTCCCCAAAACAGCAAGTGCAAAGATTATTTCACCCTCTTCCCCTTACCAGGCCAGCCCAGCAGAGACGCTCTAGTCCAAGTTTGGCCCCGGGGACTTCTGTATGCATTCCCTCCCTTCCACTAATCTCTCAAGTGATACAGAAAGCTATCGCTCAGAAGGCCTCATTGATCCTCATTGCTCCTTACTGGCCTCGACAGGTTTGGTTCCCCTTTCTACATCAGTTTCTGTTGGAGCAACCCTGGCATCTGGACCTAGTTCCAGATCTTTTGATCCATCAGTCGGGTCAGTTTCATCGCTCCCTCCCATCTTTGAACCTCTCTGCTTGGTTCCTCCAGTTCCAACCTTAGCCAGGCTTCCTCAAATATCTCACACTGTTCGAGATATTTTGATAGCTTCCCACAAATCTTCCACTTGAAAGATTTATCTTAGTAAGTGGAAACGTTTTGCCTATTGGGCTCAAGGAAGGGACTTAGATCCTTTCACTGCTCCCATCCAAATAGTTCTTGATTTTCTAGCTGAACTCTTTCATGCAGGTTCATCTCCTTCTACTCTCAAAGTCCAATTGGCAGCTATATCTAACTTTCATGTGGGCATTTCAGATTCTGCCATCATGTCTCACAAGCTTTGCAAAGCTTTTTTAAAGGGAGTTTTTCTTCTCAGACCTCCTATAAGAAATCCTGCTCCTTCTTGGGACCTTAATTTAGTTCTCACATTTTTGATTCTTCCCCCTTTCGAACCTGCAGCTTCCTGTTCATTGAAATTGCTATCCTGGAAGACTCTCTTTCTGGTAGCCATTACTTCAGCTAGAAGGGTCTCAGAACTTCATGCACTCAGCAGTCGACCACCGTATCTATTGTTTCATAAAGACAGGGTGTCCTTACGAACCAATCCATCTTTTTTACCTAAAGTAGCCTCTGCGTCTAACCTAAATCAAAGCATTGACCTCCCTGTGTTTTTTCCTAACTTTTCTAACAGGTCTGAACAAAATTGCATTGGCTAGATGTTCATCGTCAGTTAAGGTATTATTTGGATAGGACCAAACAGATCAGAAAAACTGACCAGTTGTTTGTCTCTTATGCAGAAGGCAGAAAGGGACTTTCAGTTTCGAAGGTATCACTCTCCAGATGGCTAACATCTCTGATTTCCTTTGTTTATGAAATTAGACACCAAAAGCTGCCTAACAAACCTAAGGCCCACTCCACCAGAGCTTTGGCTACTTCTATAGCCTTCCAAGACAGGCTGCCTATTGACACCATTTGTGCAGCGGCTACTTGGGCTACTCCTCACACTTTCATTTCTCATTATAAGTTGGATTTAGCTTCTAGACATAGAGCTAACTTTGGTTCCACTGTTCTCAAGAGTCTGTTCCGATAGGCCACCCCGGATAAGGTGCTAGGGCGGTCCCATCCAGCAAGAATGAAGGCGAGATAGACAACTTAACATATAGAAGTTATGTTCTTACCATAACGTTCCATGTTAGTTGTCTTCTTCTCGCCTTCTTTCTTGCATCCCACCCTCCTTCCCCCTAGCCTGGACAGACCTAGAGGAGTTTGATTGTGACCTCTCTTTCTACCACCTCTATTGCTATAGGTATATGCTCTGCTGTGCATATATTCCTTGATCAGGCTTCAGGTCACCTTCTTCCCTTCCTTTTTATAGAGGTGGGTTCTCCCTTTTCCAGTAGTTATGGTTTTTATTATTAGCTGGGCCTAGCTTACAAACGAGATCTGAGGTAATACCACCTAGCATTGTGGGATATAAGGGGAGCCTCGAGCCGGTGGATCCAACTCTCGAGCTTTTAGAGTGGCCGAGTCGTAGCCGAGGTCGGCTCCGAACCCCATCCAGCAAGAAAGAAGGCGAGAAGAAGACAACTAACATGGAACGTTATGGTAAGAACATAACTTCTATTTAACCGGGAAAGTCCAACTTGGAACTAAGCCAATTTTCAGCGGAGGCCCGGGGGAGAAATGCTCCAGACGTATGTCTTTGTAATGTGGGAGGAAACCGGAGTACCCGGAGGAAACCCACACGAATGCAGGGAGGACATGCAGACTCCACACAGAAGGCACCCAAGCCAAGAATCAAACTGGAGAACCTGTTGCTGTGAGGCGACAATGCTACCGCTTCACTACTGTGCCATCCTTACTTACCTTATTAGTGTATTTCTTTCATAACTGTTCCTCTCTTTTTCCACTCTCTACAGTCTTGTGTGTGCGTGAGTGTCTTTATCATTTATTTCTCTTCTACTGTTGGTAGTTTTCTGTCAAAGTGCCATTGTTTGTCATCCCTCTTTCCCCTTTTATCTTTCTAGGCAATCTCTAATACCAAAGTTGGTATTTCTATTCCTTTAATCCTTTCTTTCAAAAAAAAAAAACTTTTATCATTGTGTGACTGATATGGAAGGCAAAGCTGATTCACCTGTTAAATCTAAGGACACCTCAGGTTTTAAGAGGTGTGTGACGTGTCAGGGAAAAATGCCTAATTCAGATGCACCTATTTTGTTTGTGCCTAGGGAAAGTTCATTTACAAGAGAGTTGCTCAATTTGTCATGGTTTTTCTATGAGAACTCTCACAGAACATAAAAACAAATTAGTCTTAAAAGGACTTCTAAAATCAGAATTTGACAAGGCCATTTCTGAGTTAAAGACTGAAGCCAGTTTGTCTTCATCCTCTTTAGCCTCTTCTAGGAAACTTCCTTTTTTGGTTCCCAGTGTTTCAGAACCGACAAGGCAGCAAAACATTCCTCAGTGCCCACCACTTCTTCACCACCGAAATCAGGACTTGGCACCGAGCTTCTTGAATCTTCGGAGTCAACATTGGCTTCCTCGACTCCGTCGGTACCAGAGAAATAAAAATTGACCTCAGTACCTAGCTCTAGGTACTCTCCATCTATTGATCCTCATATAGACAGACCCCTTAACCCCTTCCTCGATGTCAGACCCCCTCCTAGGTCTCCATCTACAGCATTAGTTCGATCCACTAAGTGTGTCTCCTAGCCCATCATGAGATTGGTGGATCAGCTGCTAGCGGCGAGGGATTGTCTTCCATTCCTAGACAAACCAGCATCAGAACCTTTTCATCGACAACACCGCAATTTCCTCATCCAACTCCTATCGAGACTTTGGAGTCCTCAGTTCTGACACTCTCGCCACTGACTACCTTGGTTCTGGTAGCAACTTTGTCTCTGGCACAGAGAGCCACCTTGAGTTCCTCCGGCCCTTCGGCACTGGAGGTCTCCCTGGGTTGATCTTCTCTGGTCAGATTTGAGGTGCATGGACTGGTTTCCTTACCTTTGGAGCCATCCAACCATGTCCCTTGTGCTTTGGCCTTTGTAGGATTGATCTAGGCTTGTGTTTCAGGGGTCACCTCCTCAGTGCTGGGTGTGACCCTGGTATTGATGGAGTCTGTTTCATTTCCGGGCTCCCATCCCTCTGTGGGGGGCTAGCCTTCCAAATCATGGAGAAGGCTTTGTCCACTGGGGACTCTGTCTTTGCAATCCCTATCTGCACAAATTTTCACATCTGCTCAACCTGGGCTGCCATCCATCTCATCTCCAGGACAGAGGCCACAAAAGTCTCAGGAAAGATCCACTTTGTGGTTTCTTCTTCGGATACTTCCCCGGAACATCCTCCCAAGGAAGTACCTGTGAAAAAGAAGTGTATGAGGAAGCACTTAGACTCCCAGGAGGAGTCTTTTATTTATTTTATTTATTTATTTGCAGTTGGTTTACCAGGATAGTCCATTGGGCCGAAATAACCCATTTTCAATGGAGTCCTGGGGAGAAAAGCTCCGAAAACAATTAGTAAGGCTACAATAAGGTATTTAGTTTCAATTATACAATTACTACAGACTTGGAAATACAGTAGACTAGTGTACAAATATATACAAATATTACAATCTTGTATAGCTGCAAACAATTTACAATATATAAACTGAGAAGCTTTTACAACTTAGGGTCGGTTACACTGGAGGTATCTTTCATACATTCAGGATGAGTAGCTTAATACAAGCAAGAGAAAGGTATATGAGCTGATATAGAATGTTTTCAATATAGAAACAGAGAACCTTTTCCATCTTAGGATATATTTACACTTGGTATCTTTAAGTATTCAGAAAAAGCTTAATACAAGCAAGAGCAAGATCTATGAGTTTAGGAGAGTAGGTAGAAATTCCAATTATGAATGGGGGAGGAGAAGTGGAAGTCTTTCATTGAAGATACCAATTTTGATGAAGGGGAAGGTTCCCCCAGGTCACCCCCTGATGATTTTTCCTTCGGGGACATCCTAGAATTCCTGAAACAGAGGGGTGTTTGGTCTTCCATCCAACCTTCTTCGGAGGAGTCGGTATACCTGGAGACTTTTCATGACCAACCCTTTACTTCTTGGATCTCTCCATCCGCTGATGATTTTATTAAACTGATTGTTCAGCAGGAGTGGAAGATGCCCGACTCCATTGAGCTGATTCCCAAGAGGCCTGATTGAATCCTCTCAGCCTGTAAGGATGAGCCACACTGGTCCAAATGAATACCCACTGATGCCATGGTGATAGCGGGAGCCATGAAGAAGGAACTTGCTGAGGAAAGTCCGACTATCCATCCTCCTAACAAGGAGTCTAGGACTTTGGATAGGTGGATAGTTTTGGGAAGAGTGTTTATGCTTCAACGACCTTTGTTCTCAAGTCCTTGAATTATATGGTGCACTTTACAAGGTTACAAAGGGATGTGATCAAGGAGCTCTCGGATACCCTCTCAGGAGCAGTGGCTGAAGGGGTATAGGATAAAAATTACTTCTCAGCTAGCAACCCTTGATGCCTTTTCTAACTTATCCATGAGGCTAATTGCTCACACAGCTGAAGGGATGACTAGAACAGCGGGTTGAAGCACAGCCATTAGAAGGCACTCCTGGATGGGCTTGTGTGACTTTGCGAAGCCATTTAAAGTGTCATTTGTCAATGTTCTGTTTGATGGATCTATTCTTTTTGGTTCCATGTTAAAAGACACACTAGCCAAATGTGAAAAAGATGGCAAGACCCTTTTTGCCGTAGGCGTACATTGCTCCAGCTCCACTCCTCAGTGGCCTTACTCTAGGAACCAGAGAAGTGGGAGACTATGGTTTAAAAAATCGAAAGGGCCTTTCCAGGATTCACTTGGCAAAGACTTTCCCCGGTACAGAGGAGAATGTAATGGAAGATGCTGCCCCAGAGGCAGAAATGGCCTGCAAAACCAAGGGTCCAGTGAATCTTTCTCTGGTACTTCCTATCAGCACCCTTAAACGTTGGCCTGATTGCCCTCCTCTGGAGGCAGTTGGTGGGGGGGGCTTTCTCTGCACCAATCCGTCTGGAGACTATTGACTAGGGACAAATGGCTGCAGAGAATAATATTCAGGGGTTACAAAATCCCATTTTCATTACCCCCAATCACCCAGAAAAAACTCCCGGATGTCCCACCCAGTCACAGGGAATTAGCAGTCCTAGAAATTCAAAAACTGCTTGACAAAACAGTCATCCAGAAAGTCCCACCAGAGCAAACAGGATCTGGGTTTTACTCACTGTTCTTTTTAGTGCCCCAAAAAACAGGGGAATTGAGACCCATCTTGGATCTCAGCCACTTCAACAAGGCAGTTCAGCAAACCAAATTACAGATTTTCCTCAGTGCAGTTGATACTTCCATTCCTGAAAAAAGGTGATTGAATGTGTTCTATAGACCTCCAGCACACGTATTTCCATATAAAAGTAGACAAAAGCTCCAGGAGGTTCCTTTGCTTCTGGTGGGAGGCATTCATTTCCAATTCATAGCACTGCCCTTTGGACTGACCACAACCCCCAGGGTGCTCACCAAATGCATAACAGTGGTTGCAGCTCATTTCAGACTACAGGGTTTTCGAGTTTTTCCATACCGCAATGACTGGCTGCTTACCGCTACCACCAGGCATCAATTAGAATGGGCAAGAGAGTACACTCTGCACCTCTGTGCATCTCTAGGCATAGCAATAAATTTTGAAAAGTCAAGCTTGCGACATTCTCAGCAGTCAGAATTCATCTGAGCCTGCTTAGACACTATTTCATGAATTGCTTCTCTTCCTCCAGAGAGAGTACAATGCATCAGATCCCAAGTCAGACAAATTCTAAGAAACAACAGAGTCCCAGCAAAATTAGTCCTAAAAGCATTAGTCTTGATAGCAGAAGCAATAACTCTTGCCCCCTTAGCAAAATATCACATGCGAATCCTGCAATGGTTACTTGCGTCCCAGTGGTCTCTGATGCACCATCCAATGTGTTATCTAATCATGGTTACAAATCGCTGCAATCAAGATCTTATGTGGTGGCTCCACTCTGATCAGATTCTCTTGGGATGAGCCATAGCAACCATGGATGCATCCCAGATAGGGTGGTTAGCATTATCTGGGAAGAACAGTCCAAGGCACGTGGTCCCAACTAGAGGCCAACTTGAACATCAGTGTTCTAGAGATGAGGCCAGTGCTGTTAGTGTTGCAGGCATTCCAGGATGCCCTTCCTCTAGGGACAGTAGCAGTTCAAACAGGCAACATGTCGGTGGTTTGGTATATCAACAAACAAGGGGGAACCAAATCTTACCTATTGTGTCGAGAAGCCCTCAGAGTTTGCCAATGGGTGATTTCTTCCAACCGCCATACCAATGCACATTCGGGGGAACTCCCAATGTGATAGTGGACAAGCTGAGGAGAACTATTCTTATGCCTCACAAGTGGTCTCTCAATCCTGTAGTGGCGGACAAGAGTTTCCGTTACTGGTGCGAACCTTGCTGCGATCTTTTTGCCTCACCTATCAACAACAAGTGCAGAAGTTACTTTGCCCTAGCCCCTCTCCGGGGCGGTCACCCAGAGACACTGTTCTCCACGATTGGCCCCCGGTCTTCTCTATGCCTTTCCTCCAACACCCCTGATATTGCAATTTCTAAAGAAAGCCAAGAGGATGGAAAGCTCAGTAATCCTCATTGCCCCCTGCTGGCCTCAACAGGTTTGGTTTCCCTTCCACTGGCCTCACCATCTTCAGAAACCATGGATTATGGACCCAACTCCAGATCTCCTGTCTCAAGCGGAAGGCATGGTTCATCCGAATCTCCAACATCTCAAGCTCACTGCATGAGTTCTCCGATTTCAATGATTGCCAGGCATCCTTCCCTTTCCTCTCCTGTCTGACAAATTGTTGTGCCTCATCACAGATATTCAACTAGAAACATTATCAAACTAAATGGGAAAAATTTGCGAACTGGGCCCTTAACAATGAACTTGATCCTTATTTGAGCCCTGTTCATAAGGTTTTGCATTTCTTAACTAACCTCTATCAATCTGGTTCCTCTGTATCAACAATTAACGTTCATCTAGTGGCAATCTCAAACTTTCATATGGGATTTGATGGCTCATCTGTAATGTCACATGAACTTTGTAAAGGATTTTTAAAGGGACTCCTGATGTTAAGATCTCCATTTAAAGAACCCATTCTTCCTTAGTCCTACAGTCCCTTACTTTGTCTCCCTTTGAGCCATCAGTGACTTGTGACTTAAAATTTTTCTCTTGGAAAACTTTATTTTTGGTGGCTATTACATCTGCCAGAGGAGTATCTGAACTTCAGGCCATGTCCTGCAAACCTCCCTACTTAATATTGCACAAGGATAGGGTTGCTCTTAGGACCAATCCATCCTTTTTACCAAAGCTAGTTTCAGAATCTAATATAAATCAGACACTTAATTGCCAGTCTTCTTCCGTAATTTTACCAATAAAGGGGAGTATTCCCTTCATTTATTAGACGTCCACTTACAGCTACTTTTTTACCTTCACAGAACAAAGGATTTCAGAAAGACTGACTAATTAATTGTTGCATTTTCCGCTCTTATCTTTAGGTAATCTAGTTTTAAAGGTTACCTTGGCAAAATGGCCTAGAGACTGTATTACTTTTATCTGTCAGTTGAAAGGGCTCCAACTTCCACACCCAGTTAAAGCCCATTCAACTAGAGTGGTGGCAGCTTCTGCAGGTTTTCATGCCAGAGCATCCTTGGACGATATTTGTGCACTGGCCACTTGGTCTTCTCCACATTCCTTTATCACTCATTACAAATTGGATTAGGTCTCAAGTGGATAGGCATCATTTGGTTCGATGGTGCATAGAAATATTCTTCTGTGAGACATCTCAAGATCAAAATAGCTGGGGACTCTGTCCCACAGTCAAGGACTGAGTGAAGATTGACAACATCAGATAAAGAAGTTGTGCTTACCATAACGTTCCATCTGTGTTGCTGATCTTCCCTAATCCTTGACATTTCCCCCCTCCAACCCCCATCCTGAGACTTAGTGGATCAAATTCTTCCAGAACTGGCTTCATCGTAGTGACCCATATCTTGTCTGTAATTATATTTACAGAGGAGCATTATGGGTAGAGCCTAGCTCGAGAGTTTGGAGGGCGTGAGCTGAAGTAAATGGCCAAGTCAGTTCTGAGGCTTGGCACCAAGCCCACAGTCAAGGATTAGTGAAGATCAACAACACAGATGGAAAGTTATGTTAAGACACAACTTCTTTTTTGATTGTGTATTCCTTTTGGTTGGAGGTTACTGTTTGATTCTGATATGTCTGGTGTTTAAACTCCTTTAGAGTACTGGGTAATTTTTGACTTTAGAAACCCTGACTTTTGCCATAGGTGACTTGAGTTCAGTAAATTACTCCATCTGCCTGTAGGAGCTAGCCAGGCAGGATGGGGGTGATCAGTTACTACTGGGTCTCCCATCCAAGAGGAAGAGGGGCAGTTGTGGTTCACTACATGGGTGACACCCAACAGGAGAAACAGGTGATCACCTAGTGCAACTGTAAACCATCTGAGCCCATCCTGCTATCAGTGCATTTGCATTAAGAAATTGAGGGGGCAGTGGCATATAAAGGCATGCTTCCCCCTCAGGAGGCAGTGATTGTGGGTTCAAAGGAGACTCAGAGACAGAGAGAGTGGACACTGTAAAGGGAAGAGGGTAGACTGCTGTCCAGGTCCAACAAGTTGGCTCACTTCCGCCACCTGACACTTGCCACAGAATAGGGGGTAACTGGGCAGAAAGAAATGCACAGTAGGGCTCTCTCAAATCCTGGGAATACCCAGCTCCCAGTCTGCCAGAACAAATGTGTCAGTTAGGTGATGGTAAAGGAGTTATCAGGCAAGTTCCAGGCAGGGAAAGCTAAAACAAAATTATACCCCCATCAGGCTTTGAAGAATGTCTTCTATTATTTAACCACTTGAGGCTGATTCATAGGTTCATAGGTAGTTACTAGGCTAGCTGCCCAAGGGCATTTATAAGCCTAGCCAGAGTGTGTCAGCTTTCACCGCCCCATTGATTAATTAACTGATCCTCTGTCAAGTAGAGCCAATGAAGTGATCCCAGGGGTGTATTTTCTGTTACCCATCCACTCGTCAAGGTTTCTCTTGAAGAGTGTTAGTGAGGGGCTCTGCCTGATGTAATTTGGAATTTTGTTCCAAAGCATGGGGAGTCTCTGTGACAGGAATCGATCCCTCCAGCATGTTCTATTTATTGTTGTGGCGAGGCTTAGCTCACTAGAGCACGTGGCTCGGAGTGACTTGGATTTCTTTTAGGTGGAGCATGTCCATCAATTCTGAGTTGGACATGGCTTTGTAAGTCAGGCAGAGATCACCTCTGAGTAAGCAATATGCCACTGAGTACAGACGGAGTTTTTTCAGTCGGGCTGCATAGGACATATGTTTGAGACCAGTAATCCTCTTGGTGAGGTACTTTTGTGGTCTTTCCAGCTGTTGAAAGTGTCTTGTGAGGTACATCCCAAATGGTGCATTGTACTCTATGATGGGTCTAATGAGTGACGAGTAGAGGGGCACTTTAACCTCTTTATTTCTAGATGAGAACCTTTTAGTAATTAGATGGGCCACATAGAAAGATTTCCTAACTACTTTGGCAATATGATTGTCAAAGGAGAGATTACTATCTACCTGGGTCCCCAGATCTCTTATTACCTCTTCTGTATTAAGGGAGCTGCCACCTATGTGGTAATTCATGGGTGTTTTGTTTCTCCCAAACGGCATGACCATGCATTTTTTGGCATTTAGATTGAGTCCATGACTTTGACACCAGGTGTCCGTCTCAGTAAGGCCCTTTTGGAGGATGTCCGTGTTAGCCGGAGAGTCAGTTATGGCTCCCAGTTTGCAGTCATTGGCAAACTTGGTTAGCCATAGTCCTCCTGTGTTTGCCTGCACTTCTGAGAAGTATATGCCGAACAGTAGGGGTCCCAGGACTGAGCCTTGTGGGACACCACTTGTGAGTGGTTTAGAGTCGGACCTGGAGCCCGCTATTCTTACCGTGTGAGTTCTGTCTGTAAGCCAGCTGGAAACCCATCTCGTGACATAGGGGTTTATGTTCAAGTCAACCAGGTTTAGTAGGCATGATCTGCCCTTAACAAAGCCGAACTGGGTCAGATCAAGTGTTTGGAGGTTCCCAATGTCTTTGTTAATGAGTTTCATGATGATGCGCTGTATAGCCTTGCAGACCAGGCTAGTCAGGCTTATGGGGCAATAGTTACCAGGGTCAGTTGTGGTCCCTCCTTTGTGGAGAGGAATAACCATTCCTGTGTGCCATTCTATGGGCATGTAGCCTGTGGAGAGGCTGAGGTTTAACAGCGTGTTTAGGTGGGGGGGCTAATTTGTCTGTAGTTCATGCAAGACGTAGCCTGGGACACCATCTGGTCCCACTGACGCTGTGTTTTTGGCTTTTGAAAGGGCTGTTTTCACCTGTGCGTCTGTGATTTTTGGTAGACTACACATTTCCGGTATTGTTGTGGGCCCTTTTGGAGGTGAGGGGGGGTGAAGTTTGCACTGAATCTATCTGCCAGGATGTTGGCAATATCAGTAGGGTCAGTATAGTTTGTGCTATTTTGCACTAGTTCATTGCATATCTGCGAGTTGCCACTTAGATTCTTAACATAGCTAAAGAAGGCTTTGTGGTTATCTTTTGAATCCTTGGCTATTTTTCTTTTGAAGTTAGCCTTGGATGATTTCATGAGGGACCTCAGTTTCTTACTGATCAGGGATGTTTTTCCTTCTTGAGATTTGCTTTTTTTCAGAACTAGTTTCCTCCTTCTATTGTATACCCTGTTTATTGCAGGGGTCCACCAAACTGGTTTCCTTCTCTTAGAGGAGTGAGTCTTGGTTTTGCTAGGGATGGCACGATCCATGCATCTTTGTAGGTGCTCATAGAGTGCATTTGTAAAGGTTTCTGCATCTTGAGCAGCATTATCCTTTAGCATGGGGGCTGTGAAACTTACTACCTCTGTCTTAAGTAAGTTTGCTTTAGAAAAGTTTTTTTACTGTCGTTTCCATAGTTGAGGCTAGTGGTGAGATGTGGACATCCAGAGCGATTAGTTTATGGTCTGATCTAACCAGTGACGGGTTGACCTCCAGTGTGTAACTCTCACCCATGTTGGTGATGACCAGGTCCAATATGTTTTCACCTCTGGTAAGGGAGTTTATCAGCTGATCCAGGGTGTTTGAGTTGATGAATTCCAGGAAGCGCTGGGCCTGGGAATTTGTACTCAAGTAGTTTTCCCAGCGAATGGTAGGGTAATTGAAATCACTCAATATCAGGGTGTTTGGTAGGACCTTCATGTTTTCCAGTGTCTCCAGAAAGGTGGAGTGGTGGTCCTGAGTCATGGAGGGTGATCTGTAGCAGGCCACAGTTTGCATTGCATATTTGCCTGATGTTAGTTGCACATGAATGATCTCAGAGGTATCATGCTGTGCCACTAACCTGGAGGTGTAGGTATCCTTGATGAATATGGATACCCCCCCCCTTTTGTGTTTCGGTCCGTGTTCTGTGGCCAAAATGTGTGGTATGAGTTGTAGCCTGGTAGTGCTGGGGTGCTCTCTGGAGACTTGAACCAGGTTTCAGTTACTGCACAGATGTCGACGTTCTCCATACTGAGGAGTGCTTCGAGCACGTGCATTTTGAGATTTAAACTCCTGGCGTTGAGTAGCATAACCCTCAGTTTTTTGTTAATTGTGCTGTTTACGGAGGTGGGTTTGACTTTTGAGCCTTGCCTAAAAAAGGCACTATGGGGGCAGCAAGAGCCTTGGCCAGTATTCGAAAGCCTGGGGGTGACCAGGTGCAAGCCCTCTCTTGCAAAAAACGCGGCTTGTTGAGCATGTCGTCCCAGTCTGACAGACACTGGATCCCGTTTGAATGACACCAGAAGCTTAGCCAGTTGTTGAAATTGATCATTTTTTCTTTATACTGAGGTATCATTCTTGGTGAGGGCAGGATGCTACTTAGGGTCAGGGTCATACCAGCCTGGGCTACATGATCAGAGAGCTCTTCCGTGTCTCTTTTCATGTAGTCCAGGGAGGTACATCCCAGGTCATTCACACCAACATGAACAATGACAGAGTCATATTGGTACTTGTTCTGGAGTGACTTGAGTGCTTGTGTTATGTGGCGGATTCTGGCTCCCGACAGGCAGCTAACAGTAACCTTCTGCTTGTCTAGCCTAGTGAGTGGGACGTCAGTGTGCCTTAGGTCAACTGGTGCCCTAGGCAAAAGGGCTCCACGGCGCCCCCCACCACACCATCTGGTGCCCCCATCCTAGTCTACCTACACCAAATAAATACTGGAAAAGTGCCCCTACTAGAGCGGCGCCCTAGGCAGACGCCTAGTTGGCCTATGCCTAAGGCCGGCCATGCCTGACTATAAAGTCACCTATTACTTGTATGTTAGGTATGTTATTCGCCTTAAGGGCTGTCATTATGCGGCACACTAATTTTGTGTTTTATGTGTTGTGTGGTTTGTGACGGGAAGTGTAGGTTGTTTGGGTGTCTGCTTTGGAGGTCTCTGATGCTTTTGCAGGTTTTTATTTAGAGCCTCTGAGTATGATTTTGTGTATTTATGTGTGTTGTTTGCCAGTGCTGTTTTAGTAGGTCTGTGTGCGGCTGGAGTTTTGGTGCAAGTGTTAACCTTCTCCTCTTGATTGTCTGTTCCAGTCTTGAGTGGAGACAGCTTAGCTTCCAGTTTGGCTGTATAATTGCATCTCTCGCGTATGTTAGTGTTTTGTGAAAGGAGGAGAGGGTTGTCTGTGTACATGAGGCAGTTCAAAAAACAGTAGGAGATCAAAATCGAACTGAAACCACAACAAAACCAATAGAAAGGTTCGCTGGAGTGCCAAATAAGGGCCCAAGTCCAAATGGAGACAAACAGTTTTATTTCCACTTAACAAGCGATAAAAACAAAGGAAACAAGTTGCATGTTGCATGCCTTGTTTTTGTCTAATAAGGGTATGATTGAACTCAAAAAAATTATTAGAAAGACAAAATTCTAATAATTCAACAATAAAAACTGAAACTGGACTGTCTCCCAAAAAAACCTAAGTGCCTCTAAACCAAAATCATGCGAGATATTGGTATATAAGCTATTAACATCTAAAACAATAAAATATAAAGATTTATCCCACTCAATATCACCAATTTTTATGCAAAAAGTCAAAAACATCTCTAATATAAGAGGGCAACTTATAAACTAAAGATGTCAAGTATTCATGCAAAAATAGTCCTATGTTATGAAGGAAATACTGGCATCCTGACACTATTGGCCTTCCTGGAGGTCTAGACAAGTTTTTATGTATTTTCGGAAGGCAATAGAAATATGCCATTCTACAATCCTTTGTATGAAACTTTTTACTAACATCTATGTCAGAAAAATAGCCTAATCTAACACCCTTCTGCAATAATTCATTCTACTTCATTATTGCATTCTCATACATAGAAACATGAACCTTCTCATAAACAGTGTCATCATTCAAATGTCTCATTCACATGTCCATATAATGTAAATAGTGCATAACAACCAACATGTTAAGTTGTCTATCTCGCCTTCATTCTTGCTGGATGGGTTCGGAGCCAACCTCGGCTCCGACTCGGCCACTCTAAAAGCTCGAGAGTTGGATCCACCGGCTCGAGGCTCCCCTTATATCCCACAATGCTAGGCGGTATTACCTCAGATCTCGTTTGCCGCTACAGCTATCGAGGTGTGTTGCTTTTACCGGCTCCAGGTTAGTCTACCAAATAGTTTTAAAAACTTAGTAAACCCCTTTTAAATTAGTTTTTTGGTTAGTATCCCCTTATTTTAAAGGTTTCTATTCCCTTTCCTGTGTTTTTCTCCCACTCCTTACCACAAGAACTTATCTGTTCTTCCCTTAGGCCTTCGGGCCCTCCTATCCCTCAGAGAGTGTGTGTGTGTTTTTCTGTAGGGACTTAGAATCTAAACTTCTATCTTTAAGTTAGTTTAAATTACCTTTATTTACTCTACAGTGTAATCGGTGTGTTTGTGTTCAGTGTGATTGCACTTGTTTTGTGTCATGTCTAAGGATTCGAAGGTCTCAGGCTTCAAGGAGTGTGACTCGTGCTGTCAGAAAATGTCTCTGACAGACGGTCACACTTCTTGTGTGTACTGCCTGGGACCTTTACACCTGCAGGACTCTTGTGCTGTATGCCATGGCTTCAGCCCTAGAGTCCTGCAGGAAAGAAAGAACAAGCTTATTTTACGGGGCTTGTTAAAGCCTGAGGGTCCCCCGACTGCATCTTCGGGCAAACCCTCTAAGGCTTCTAGGTCTTCGGCTCCAGTTACTGAGTCGGCACCTAAGACTCCTAAGTCTACTCCTGCATCGGCTCCGGCTGGAGCCGATGAGACTCTAACTTCCACTTCGGTGGTTCCCTCGGCTCCGGCCGGAGCCGAGGTTTTGGAAATTACTAAGTCGGCTCCGATCAGGCTTTCGGAGCCGACCTCTAGGAAGAGGTCAAGATCACCGTCCCTTGGCTCCGTTCATTCGGCTCCAGCTTCTCCCCTGCTGTCTGAACGGAGCCATAGGTCGCACTCCTCTAGGTCTTCGAGGCTTTCGGACCATGACCTTCAGAGGGTAGTGAGTCGACTTCTTAAGTCCGAGGCACTGGCCCAGATGCTTCAGAGCCCGACTCATCAGTCGATGCTCAACCCTATTTCTCAGAATATTCCTCCTCCGACTCCTTTGAGCTCGGAGCCAGGGCATTTCGGACCCGAGACTGTGATACCGTCGGAGCCGATACAATTGTCTTCGGCTCCGTCGTCGGCTCCGATTTCTTCCTTGGAAGAATCTCAGCGCCGGACTTCCCTCGTCGGCTCCGAGGGGGTGAGTGGCATTGGACCCTTGTCCGACCCCGCTCTCCCTCTCGGTGCCTCGGCGCTGGTGAGTTCGGCTCCGACATCGGCCTCGGAGCCATCGCTGTCGGTGCCGAGGGAGGTTTTCAGCTTTTTGGAGCGGGGACCTCTGGCTCTGCCTGACAGAGGTGCGTTCGAGGTCATGCGGAGTGTGTTGGAACCTGGTTCAACTCCACAGTCGGCTCCGTCCGCCCCTCCCTCTTCGGTGCCTCAGGTTATGTCTACTCACTCCCTCATCCCAGACCGCAGAGAGCCAGCTCCTCAAGAATCCCCTGTGGGGATCTCATCCTCTTCGAGGCCTCTCCTGAATTGGCAGGGGAGCCCCTAGGAAGAGAAAGTGTAAGAGGAAGCACATAGACTCACCTGAGTCTGTCACCTCTGACACAGATTTAGAGGATTCGAGGGTTCCCCGTTCCCCTTCTGAAGATGTCTCCTTTGCAGACATTCTAGAGATCCTGAAACAGAGGGGAAATTGGCCAACCCTTAACCCATCGGAGGATGAATCTGTGTATCTTGAGGCGTTTGGCTCTCGCCCTTCCACCTCCTGGGTGTCCCCCCCTTTTGACCCCCTCATGCAGGTGGTAGCTAAAAAGGCTTGGACGGCTCCTGACTCTGTGGACCCTACCCCCAGGAGACCTTCAAAGTTTATCACAGCACCAGCAGATAAGCAATTTCTGACTAAAGGAGTTTCTGTGGATGCTATGGTGGTAGCTGCTGCCACTAAGAAGGAGCTAGCTGATCCTTCAGTGCCTGTCCATCCTCCTAACAAGGAATCTAGGTCTATGGACAGGTACGGGAAGCGGATGTTTTCGTCAGCGTCCTTTGCTATGCGTTCGCTGAACTACCTCTGTCATTTCACTCGTCTTCAAAGAGACCTGATCAAGGAAGCGAGTGAGATGTTAAAGGATCCTACAGCTGCGGGTTTTCAGGATAAGATGAACACTCAGCTGGCTACCCTAAATTCTATAGCTAACTCCTCCATGCGCCTCCTTTCATATGCGGCTGATGGAGCGAGCAGAGCCGCAGGGACAGGTGTGGTCTTACACCGGCATGCCTGGATGCGGCTGTGCAATTTTGCGGACCCCTTTAAAAGCGTCTTTCACTAATTCCCGTTTGATGGATCGTCTCTTTTGGTCCTCAAGTGAAAGAAACCTTGACAAGGTGCGAGACAGATGGCAAAACTCTTTCTGCCGTGGAGTCCGTTTTCTACTCCTTCTAGACCTTACCCCAAAGGCCAGAAAAGTGGAAAGATGTGGTTCCAAACAATCTCAAGGAACTTTGCCTGGCGACAGAGTCGGTTCCCCTCTAGAGGCAGAGGGGAACAATAATGGTAGACGATAAGCCCTAGAGGCAGGGGGTCCGCAGAACCAGGGCAGTCGAGAAACTTTTTCCGATAAGCCCTTCCAGCATCCCTGAGGTGTTGCCCGACACCTTCGCAGGCGGTGGAGATTATCACACTGTGCAGAAGCCTGGCGATCCCTAACTCAAGACAAGTGGGTACAGTCCATCATTTCGAAGGCTATTCCATTCCGTTCTTTCGCATTCCAAACCAATCCAAAAAATCCCTTCCAGATGTTCCACCCGCTCAAAGGGATCTAGCAGCATTGGAAATTTCAAAGCTGCTTGCAAAAGAGCCATTCAGCCAGTGCCAGCAGACCAGCAAGGATCCGGAATCTACTCCAGGTTCTTTTGGTTCCAAAGAAAGCAGGGGACTGGAGACCAATTTTGGATCTCAGTATCTTGAACAAGTCTGTCAAGAAAACAAGATTTCAGATGGTCACGCTACAATCCATCCTACCCCTATTGGGAAAGGAAAACTGGATGTGCTCTATAGACCTTCAGGATGCGTACTATCATATAAAATGAACAGCCGCTCCAGGAGATTCCTCCGCTTCAGGCTGGGAACCAGTCACTTTCAATTCAGAGCCCTGCCCTTTGGACTCACCACTGCCCCCCGGGTGTTTACCAAATGCATGGCAGTGGTAGCTTCTCATCTGAGATATCAAGGATTCCAGGTGTTTCCATACTTAGACGACTGGCTCCTCACAGCTCCTACCAAGCATCTTCTTCTGATTGCCAGAGACTACACCTTTCGCATTTTTCAAAAGTTAGGTATCTCAATAAATTGCGAAAAGTCTGTTTTGTCGCCTTGTCGTGTTATTACCTTCATAGGCGCAAATCTAGATACAGTCAACATGTCTGCAAGACTTACAGACCAAAGAATAGCAGACATACACAAACTGGTCTCCCTTCTATTCCACAGCAACAGAGTCAAAGTCAGATTGGTTCTAAAAGTACTGGGGATTATGGCAGCTGCTATCCCTCTACTTCCTTTAGCCAGATTTCACATGAGAATCCTTCAATGGATGCTCTTCACACAGTGGTCGTACCAGCAACTTCCGATGTCCCACACCATTGTGATTA
Source organism: Protopterus annectens (assembly GCF_019279795.1). Classification (NCBI taxonomy): domain Eukaryota; kingdom Metazoa; phylum Chordata; order Ceratodontiformes; family Protopteridae; genus Protopterus; species Protopterus annectens. The sequence goes on along the minus strand of NC_056727.1, from coordinate 90,419,203 downwards.
CGCAAGCATGCAGGAATCATCTTCTTTGGTGGATTTCTTCCCCCCAGCTCTTCCTAGGAAGACCTTTTGTCCTTCCCCCTCCGGTTGCTACTCTGACAACGGACGCCTCCCTGATCGGGTGGGGGGGGCATTATCAGGGCAGAACAGTCCAGGGCATATGGCAACCAATCGAACGCCACTTGCATATAAATGTTCTAGAGATCAGAGCAGTGCTTTTAGCGTTGCAAGCCCTTCAAGACTCTCTTCCCTTGGGAACGATAGCAATTCAGACGGACAACATGTCTGTAGTGTGGTATATCAACAAACAAGGCGGAACCAAGTCCTACCCCCTATGTCGAGAAGCACTCAGACTGTGGCAATGGGCGATTTCTTCTCAGCATTTTCTGATAGCAACGCACATTCCCGGGAAGTCCAATCTTATCGCGGACAAGTTGAGCAGAGCTATCCTCATGCCTCACGAGTGGTCTCTGAAAGATTCTATCTTGGAGAAAGTTTTTCTCAAGTGGGTCAGCCTTGCTGCGACCTTTTTGCTACTCCCCAAAACAGCAAGTGCAAAGATTATTTCACCCTCTTCCCCTTACCAGGCCAGCCCAGCAGAGACGCTCTAGTCCAAGTTTGGCCCCCGGGGACTTCTGTATGCATTCCTCCTTCCCACTAATCTCTCAAGTGATACAGAAAGCTATCGCTCAGAAGGCCTCATTGATCCTCATTGCTCCTTACTGGCCTCGACAGGTTTGGTTCCCCTTTCTACATCAATTCCTGTTGGAGCAACCCTGGCATCTGGACCTAGTTCCAGATCTTTTGATCCATCAGTCGGGTCAGTTTCATCGCTCCCTCCCATCTTTGAACCTCACTGCTTGGTTCCTCCAGTTCCAACCTTAGCCAGGCTTCCTCAAATATCTCACACTGTTCGAGATATTTTGATAGCTTCCCATAAATCTTCCACTCGAAAGATTTATCTTAGTAAGTGGAAACGTTTTGCCTATTGGGCTGAAGGAAGGGACTTAGATCCTTTCACTGCTCCCATCCAAATAGTTCTTGATTTTCTAGCTGAACTCTTTCACGCAGGTTCATCTCCTTCTACTCTCAAAGTTCAATTGGCAGCTATATCTAACTTTCATGTGGGCATTTCAGATTCTGCCATCATGTCTCACAAGCTTTGCAAAGCTTTTTGAAGGGAGTTTTTGTTCTCAGACCTCGTATAAGAAATCCTCCTTCATCTTGGGACCTTAATTTAGTTCTCACATCTTTGATTCTTCCCCTTTCGAACCTGCAGCTTCCTGCTCATTGAAATTGCTATCCTGGAAGACTCTCTTTCTGGTAGCCATTACTTCAGCTAGAAGGGTCTCAGAACTTCATGCACTCAGCAGTCGACCACTGTATCTATTGTTTCATAAAGACAGGGTGTCCTTACGAACCAATCCATCTTTTTTACCTAAAGTAGCCTCTGCATCTAACCTAAATCAAAGCATTGACCTCCCCGTGTTTTTTCCTAACTTTTCTAATAGGTCTGAACAGAAATTGCATTGGCTAGATGTTCATCGTCAGTTAAGGTATTATTTGGATAGGACCAAACAGATCAGAAAAACTGACCAGTTGTTTGTCTCTTATGCAGAAGGCAGAAAGGGACTTTCAGTTTCGAAGGTATCACTCTCCAGATGGCTAACATCTCTGATTTCCTTTATGAAATTAGACACCAAAAGCTGCCTAACAAACCTAAGGCCCACTCCACCAGAGCCTTGGCTACTTCTATAGCCTTCCAAGACAGGCTGCCTATTGACACCATTTGTGCAGCGGCTACTTGGGCTACTCCTCACACTTTTATTTCTCATTATCAGTTGGATTTAGCTTCTAGACATAGAGCTAACTTAGTTGTCTTCTTCTCGCCTTCTTTCTTGCTTCCCACCCTCCTTCCCCCTAGCCTGAACAGACCTAGAGGAGTTTGATTGTGACCTCTCTTTCTACCACCTCTATTGCTATAGGTATATGCTCTGCTGTGCATATATTCCTTGATCAGGCTTCAGGTCACCTTCTTCCCTTCCTTTTTATAGAGGTGGGTTCTCCCATTTCCAGTAGTTCTGGTTTTTTTATTATTGGCTGGGCCTAGCTTACAAACGAGATCTGAGGTAATACCGCCTAGCATTGTGAGATATAAGGGGAGCCTCGAGCCGGTGGATCCAACTCTCGAGCTTTTAGAGTGGCCGAGTCGGAGCCGAGGTCGGCTCCGAACCCATCCAGCAAGAAAGAAGGCGAGAAGAAGACAACTAACATGGAACGTTATGGTAAGAACATAACTTCTATTTATTGCCTTTATCAGATGGTTTAAATACAATTTCCTTCATTTGACTAAGTTTTTTCAAAGATTTCCGTTCTTGTGAGGATAAATTATATTTCACACAATTATAGTTAAGCTCATGGTAAGCAGTTTCTACAGCAAAATTAACAATATCAGAAAACTGAGATACTTCAGCACTTAATACAGGAGGCACAAAAGTACTTTGGTAATGAATATCAGCTAAACTTCAGCTCTCCGAATGGGAAAAAAAAACTGAAAGACAAGGGCCAGGAACTCTGTTTTAGTAAATGCATTTACTGGGTAGTAAGCATATTGCCTGAATGCCAGCAGAGAAGAAACTAAGAGTCTGAAAGAAAATCAACTAGAAAAGATAAAGAGAAAACACTGACTGGGAATAATCCTTCAGCTGTTCAGCAAAAGCAGTTGAAGCTCTGTCTCTGGTGCAAGACATGGCTTCCAGTAATCTAGATGAAAAAACAAGTCAAATGTGCTCAGAACTGATTAAAATAAATGAAATATTGAAGGAGTATGTCAACTCAAATAATAAAAAGGCTTGAAAAATGGATGAAGCTTTAAAATGATATTCAGATGAGCTGATAAAACTGCAAAAATCAGGTACAAATGAAGAAAAGGCTGTCTGAGTATGAGACTGTTAAAGAAGAGATGTTTCAAAAAAATGGTAGAATTGGAGGAATAGCACACAGGAAAATCTGAGATTTTCTGCTGTACTAGGGAGACTAGAAGGAACAGAATGTATTAATTTTATAAAGGCACAACTAGATAATCTATAAAAGTTAGCTAAGCAAAATAAATGTTCTAGAAAGTTTAATTTGAGTGTGCAAGAAAAAGTGGTTTTAGATTTTCTTACAAAGGACAACTCAAATATGTATCATGAAGCTTGGTAAATTTGGAGCAATTGTCCTCTTTGATACAATTGACTATTCTAGTGATGCATTTAATATTTTACTCAGCACTGATACGTACGTTCCCATTTCAGGGAAAGAGGTTGACATAGCATATAATAAAACTGATTTGATGCTTGGCGAACAACTTCTTGAAGATAGGATTTCCTCGAGTAAACACAATTGTCTTAGGATTCCTAAACCTGTAACTCCAACTATTTTTAGGATCCCAAAGATCTACAAGGACATTATAGATCCTCCTTTCAGAGTGACCTAAAAATCTAAAACCTATCCTTTGGCCATTTTTATCGACAGGCTTCTCAAACCTGTCTTTTGTAAAGAATCTCACATGCTTAGGGAGTCCTGGGACTTTTTAGGAAAGCTTGCAGATGATTTACAGAATAAAAGGGTGGGGTTTCTTGCAGCTGATGTAGCTGAACAGTTTATAACTATCCCTATAGGTTCATAGGCAATTATAAGCCAGCCAGTCTAACCCAGTTTTACCCAGTATATGGTCCCTGGGGGTTGGAGGATGGCATGGATTTGTGCCTGTGCATTGAGTATCTTACAGATTGACCCTTTCCACAAGGAACATAAGAACTACCCCAGGTGTGAATTTGTGATTCCCCATCCATTGATCCAAACTGCATTTGAAGAGGGACAGGGAAGGGCTTTGCTTAATTTGAATGGGAAGCCTGTTTCAAAGAAGGGGCTATCTCTGAGGCACATATCTATCTCTCCAGCATGTTTTGTTTGAGTTGCTGACCATGTTTAGATGCCTAGATTGGGTGACCCTCATGCTGTTTGACTTGTGGATGTGTAGCAGCCCCAGCAGGGCAGGATTTGTGAGTACCTTGTAGGTCAGACATAGGTCACCCATTATTAGTCAGTAGTTGTCAGAGAAAAGGGATAGGGCTATTAGTCTATCCACATAAATCATGTTGTTTATACCCTGTATTTTCTTTGTGAGGAACCTCTAAGGTCACTCCAGCTGCTGTAAGTACCAAGTCAAGTACATGCCAGATGACACATTGTACTTGATTATTGGTCTACAGGGCTGAGTGCAGCAGGACTATAATTTCCTTGGATTTGGATGCTATACCTTTAGTTATAAGATGCACCACATAAAAAGACTTTTTCACCACTCTGGACACGTGGTGGTAAAAATTCAGGCTACTGTCTATCTCTGTACCTAGATCTTTCAGCTCTAAGTCTACTGTTAGGGGTGTGATATTGATGATAGAATTTGCAGGAGTATTTGACTTCCCAAAAGGTATGATAATGCCTTTTTTCATATTTAGTTTTAGACCATGGTTCTGGCATCAGTTATTTGTCTGATCTAGACACTCATGAAACTTTTGTCATCGGCCTTCCACATTAGCCTTGACTTCAGGGAAGTGTATTCCAAATAGGAGTAATCACAGCTTTGAACCCTGTGGTACACCACTAGTAAATGGCCTCTTGCTAAATCTGTTTTCATCCGCTTTAGCAACATGTGTCCTGTCCGTGAGCCAGTTGGCCATCCATCTGGTGACATAGGGATTAATGCCCGGTTTTGTGGGTTTATGTCTAATACCTGAGTGGAAAATTGTGTCAAGCCCCTTGGCCAGGTTAAGGTGGGTGGTATGTATTGTTTCATTGTCTTCCATGGCCTTAGTGAGTTTCTCAAAGAAATCTAACCGATTCAGTAGGCATTACCTGCCCTTGAGAAAGCCAAATTGGGTTGTTTCCAGTGTTTGGAGGTTTCCTGTGTCATTATTTAGCAGGTCCATGATTATTCTTTCCATGGCCTTTCATATAAGACTAGTCAAACTCATGGGTCTGTAATTTCATAAGTCAGTAGACGGTCCCCCTTTATGAGAAGGGATGACTGTTGCTGTCCTCCACTCTATCGAGACAAACCAGCCCAGATGCTGTGGTTAAATAGAGATCCTAATGGGCCTGATAAAAGTTGTTTGTCAGGCCCCATCGAAGCCATGGTTTTAGCATTAGAAAGCGCAGTGTCAACCTGTTCTTTGGTGATAATTGGCAGTGGAGTGATGGAGGGTATTTCTTGGAGAACTATGGTTGATGGGGAAGTGAAATTTCAGCTAAATTTGTTGGCCAGCAGATTTGCCACAGTGGATATAAAAAGTGAACACACCCCTGTTAAAATGCCAGGTTTTTGTGATATAAAAAAATGATACCACAATGCATCATTTCAAAACTTTTCCCATCTTTAATGTGACCTATAATCTGTACAATTCATTTGAAAAACAAACAAATCTGTTAAGGGAAAAAAATGTAAAAAAATAAAAAACGTACAATATGCTGGTTGCATAAGTGTGCACACCCTTAAACTAATACTTTATTGTGTGTGCACACCCTTAAACTAATACTTTGTTGAAGCACCTTTTGATTTAATTACAGCATTTGGTCTTCTTGGGAAGGAGTCTATCAGCATTGCACATCTTGACTTGGCAATATTTGCCCACTTTTCCTTGCAAAAGCACTCCAAATCTGTCAGATTGTGAGGGCATCTCTTGTGCACAGCCTTCTTCAGGTCACCCCACAGATTTTCTATTGGATTTAGGTCTGGGCTCTGGCTCGGCCATTCCAAAACTAATTTTCTTCAGGTGAAGCCATTCTTTTGTTGATTTGGATGTATGCTTTGGGGTATTGTCGTGTTGAAAGGTGAAATTCCTCTTCATCTTCAGCTTTCTAGAAGATCCCTGAAGGATTTGGGCCAAAAGTGACCGGTATTTGGAATTGTTCATAATTCCCTCCACTTTGACTAAAGTCCCAGTTCCAGCTGAAGAAAATCAACCCCAAAGCATGATACATGGGGACGGTGTTCTGTTGGTGATGCGAAGTGCTGTTTTTGCTCCAAATGTTCCTTTTGGAATTGTGGCCAAAATGTTCAACTTTGGTCTCATCAGACTATAATACATTTTCCCACATGCTTTTGGGACACTTGATGTATTGTTTTGTAAATTTTAGCTGGGCCTGGATGTTTTTCTGTGTAAGAAAAAACTTCCATCTTGCAACCCTACCCCAGACATAGAGAATGTGGGAGATTGTTGTCACATGTAGTACACAACCAGTACTTGCCAGAAATTCCTGCAGCTCCATCAGTGTAGCTGTAGGTCTCTTGGCAGCCTCCCTGACCAGTTTTCATCTTCTCTTTTCATCAATTTTGGAGGGACGTCCAGTTCTTTGCAACATCACTGTTGTCCCATATTTTCTCCACTTTTTGATGATTGTCTTCGCTGTGTTCCATGGTATATCCAATGCTGTGGAAATTTTTTTGTATCCTTCTCCTAACTGATACCTTTCATCAATGAGATTTCTTTGATGCTTTTTAAACTCTTTGCGAACCATGGCTTTTGCTGTAGCAGACAACTGTGTAAATGTCAGGAAAATCCTACTAGGACAACTGAACTTTATTTGGAGTTAATCAGAGTTTCTTTAATTGATGGCAGGTGTGTACAAAGGAAGACTGAATGCTGTAATTAAATCAAAAGGTGCTTCAACAAAGTATTAGTTTAAGGGTGTGCACACACAACAAAGTATTACTTTAAGGGTGTGCACACTTATGCAACCAGTGTATTGTACTTTTTTATTTTTTTATATTTTTTCCCTTAACACATTTGTTTTTCAATTGCATTGTACAAGTTATAGATCACAATAAAGGTGGGAAAAGTTTTGAAATTATTGTGGTCTCATTTTTTATGTCGCAAAAAACTGACATTTTAACAGGGGTGTGTCCACTTTTCATATCCATTGTATATCTTCTGTTGAGTATAGGTAATGCCATCTACAACTAATTCTACACATTGCCGGGTGTTGTTCTTAACATTATGGACATAACTGAAAAAATGCCTTATGATTATACTTAGCTTTGGAGGCTATTTTTACGTCAAAGTCTGCTTTCAGTGGCTTGACTAGTTTCCAGATTTGCTTGTTTAGACTGATGAGGGACTTTTTGCTCTGTTGTGCACATTCCCTCTTACTTCTCGATAGGACTGTGCTTCTTTTGTTATACAACCTGTTAATGGCAGGGGTCCACCACGGTGGCTTGTTTTTGTGGTTTGACATGGGTTTATTTTAGTCTTGTACTGCCTTTACCATGCAGTTGTTTATATGATTGTACAGGGCTTTTGTGTACACCTCTGCATAGGTTTCTGTGTTTTTTTGGATTTGGGAGAGCTTGTAAACTAGCTATGCCATCCATTAATAGGTGGTAATTTACCTTAGAGAAGTTCTTACATGTTTTTGGGATTAGGTGGGGGAACTAGTTTTATCTTAATTTCAAGGGTAACCGGTTTGTGATCTGATCTTACCAGTGAGGATATCACATGGGGGGGGTGCAGCACTTTCCCATATTTGTGAGTACCAGATCTAAGACATTTGTTCCCATACTGGGAGTGCGGATTAGCTGCTCCAGGGCATTTGCATTTACAAAGTCAAGAATTCTTTTGGTCTGCATGTCAGTGGTTGTGTATGCCTTCCAATTAATGGAGGAGTAGTTAAAATCACCCATGAGTATGGTATTAGATAGTGAGAGATTCTAGTAACTTTAGGTATGATGTATGGGTTTCCTGGTTCATGATGGGGGACCTATAACTAGCAAGAATATGGTAATGGATTTTTCCCATGAACATGGAGTAGCTTAAGCATGTCATATTTTTTGACCAGTCTTGAGGTGTACTTATCCTTTATATAAATAGATACACCTCCGCCTTTTGCTCTTTCATGTTCAGTGGATGGTCAGAATGTATGAAAAGTGTTATAGTCATGCACTGTCAGAGTGCTTTGTTTGGCTTTGAATCATGTTTCAGTAACTGCACAGACATCAGCAATTCTCCAGGGTGAGGAGAGCTTCCAGGGAGTGCAGTGTCTTGTTGATGCTCCTAGCACTGAGCAGTAACACCTTTAGCTTGTCCTGAGCAGCTTTTGTCATGCTGGAAGTTTTGTCTGTTTAGCAATGCCTAAAAAAGGCACTATTAAGGTTGATAATGTTTTGGCCAGTATCAGATAGCCTGGAGGTGACAGGTGAAGACCATCCCTGGCAAAGCAGCATAACCTGGTAACCATGTCCTCCCAGACTGACAAGTGTTAGACCCCCTTTGGAATGACACCAGTAACTGAGTCAATTTTTAGTCAGTCATTTTCTGCTGGTATTGTGGCATCATCCATGGAGATGGTGGAGTGCTGTTCATTGCTAGGCTCATACCTGCCTGTGACACACATTCTGAGAGATCAGTCATGTCTCTCTTCATGTAGTCCAAGGAGGTACATCTTAGGTTATTCATCACATGGACTATGACTCAGTCATATTGGTGCTTAGGGGTAAGTGACCTGAGTGCTTGCATGATCTGGCGATTCCTGGCCCTGACAGGCAACTAACTGCAACCCTTCTCTTATCCAGCCTGGAAAGAGGAACATCTGTGTACCTCACAGTGGAGTCTCTTATGACCATAATATTGGGTAGTGGACTATTTCACTTTATGGGCTGGTGGACTATTTCACTTTATGGACCACATTAACTTTACTATAAAGTCAGTCAACAAAAAACTAGGCACTCTTTACAGAATCAAACCCTTCCTTTGCCCTACAGCCAGAACAACTATTGCCCAGACCCACCTTATCTCTACCCTGTTCTACGCTTCAGCAATATATACCAATCTATCAAAAAATAACCTTACGAAACTCTCCACTAGTTACAATAACATAGCCAGATTTGCCACTGGCACCACCTTTAGAACTCACCACTGTCTTAACCTAAAACAACTAGGATGGCTAGAACTGCAGAATCAACTACTTTATCAACAAATTGTTTTCACCCAAAAAATCCTTTACCATCCTAAAAATACCCCTATCCTCACTAACCTGATCTCACCCTACAAAAATTTTGCTATACTACGCTCAGCTAATAAGCCTCTAATTTCCACTACTAAATCAAATAACAAGGCTGGAGACTCACTTTTCACCAACACAGTAGGTAAAATCTGGAATCAGCTTCCTACTGAACTTTCCTTCCTTGCTTCCAGTATTCTTTTTAAAAAGCATCTGAAAGAATATCTTACAACTCACTGGCTGTTTCCCTGCTTTAACCCAGACTGATATTTACACCTCCAGCTCTCTCTATACTTCTCTACTCTTCTGTTTTACCTCACCTTTCGGTAGTACTAAAAAAAAAAAAAAAAAATTTGTTCTCGGTTCTCTGTATTTAATCTTAGCTTTAAACTACTAAGTTACTCTGTAAAACTTTTGTTCTCACCTATATAGCTAATGTATTGTTATTCACTTGGCTATTAACTATATATTGTATTCATTTTTTTTGTCACAGCTGATGGTTGGAGCTTTTCTCCCGGGCCTCTACTGAAAAGACATATATCCAGTTAGACTAGCCCGGTCAACAAATGTAAAATAAATAAAATAAATAATAATTGAGATACAATGAGATGTGGCTTTATGTCATGTGATGGGAAATGTTTTGTTTGTGCACATGCGGAGTTTCCAAGGACTGTGCCTAAGAGTCCTTTAAGGTTTGGGTAAGTCACATGTGAGCGCCTCCACATATGTGGGTCTGTGTGTGTGTGGTCCTTTGCAGATATGGTGAGTGATGTGTGTGAGTCGCTGACAACCTTTCTGGTGCGTTTTTGTGTTTGTATTTGATAGTCCAGCCTCCAGTGTGAATGTGTAACTACATCTCTCACATATTGTATTTGTCTGTTCTAAAATTAAGTGGTTGTCAGTGTACTCAAGGCAGTTGTTACATTGCCTCAGGATACCTATGTCCACCATGCTGGATGCAGAGATAGGAAGTTCCCATCCATATGTGTGTTTGAAAGGATAGGAGTGGAGGGTGTTTGTAATTGGATGAGAGAAGGGTGCTTACTTGGTGTAATCTGCAGCTAACCTAACCAGCAATGCTGTCCAGTGCCAAATCAGATGCTGTCAGAGCAGCAATAGCCCTGGATGCTATAATAAGTTAACTAGCACAGTAAACTTTCACAGTATAATGAAAATAAGAAATGTTTCCAAATGTTTGTGTCTGTACAGGGCACTAGCACAGCTCCATGCAAATGTGCAGAATTTATACCAGCACTGGAAATACAGAAAACTGACTACTGAGCACTCTGGACAAAAAAACAAGTACACTTAGAGCTCTTTTGTATGATTCCCAACTCAGACTGAGTAAACAACTACTGCCATTAGATGAATAATCCCATTTCTCCTAATGTAAAAGCACCGTAACGGTGTTCATAGTGAAATGCTACTACAAACAAACTTGAAGATACAGATACAGCAATGTACTTTGAACAGCTTAGAAAAGTGTGATTATTCAATAAAGGTACTTTGTTTTGTAGAAATGAGCTAAGAGCCACTCAGTAGTGCAGAATTTATAAAGGCACTTAAACAAGATAAACTAATTAATAAGCCCTCCAGCCATTAAAACAACTAAATGCAGGAATTTCTAGTTTGTTGCTCTAACCTATACAGACCAGGCTACCACCCACTGCCACTAGATGGAAAATCCACTGTCCTGTTCATGTAAAAACACAGAAAAGTGCTTGCTAGGGTATAGAATACAGAACTTTATCCAGCAGCTAGCTAGATAATGAATTTGGGGCAAGTAAATCAGTAGAACAGACAATGAAGCAAAGTGCACTTTTTTCAAAATAAGCACAAGGAAAGGCAATTAAATAATTCAAGCTAATAAAACAGCCGTATAGAAAGGGATGAGCTTATAAAGCTCAATTAATAGGCAGCTTAAAATCATCAAGTTTAAAAATCAGATCAAGGAATGGGAGGGAGGATGGAAAAATTACTGTAGGGAGTCACCAACAGTGCTTGTAGGTTTTGTAGGTCTTGAGTCTTTCAGAAAAGACAAAGACATTCTCTGAATTTTTAAGTATCACTCAAGAAACAAATTAAACAATTAAAAAAATGCATGTAAAATGTGCAGCCTAGCTAATTTTAAGTGTATATCTACCACATAGAACAAAAACACCAGGCCAATCAAATTTCTTAAAACAGAAAGCAAAATGAACCCGGTAAAACAGAAAGTAATTCTATAAGTTTAAGCAAGTCACAGACAAAAAACAGGGACTTGTTTTGTTTCATGAACATTTAATTTATTGTGACTTTTTTTCAGGAGAAAGAATTAACTTAAGTATGGACTTTGTCTCCCTGATTTGGGACAACAATTATATATTTTTTGAGGGAGAGATTTCCAAACAGATCAGTGGAGTTATGAGGACAGTATGTGCCCCAATTTACGCTAACTTGGTGCAGTTAGCTTGAGAAAAGGCCTAGGTTTTTAACTCTTAAATTTTTCAAGTATTGCACATTATATCTTAGGTTCCTGGATGATATTTTTTATTTTGTGGGGGGTAGCAGGGAATGTAATTACTGAGTTTATTATTTCAATTGTATAACCAGCTTTTTTAAAATTCACTTTTAGTTATGATAAAAGACTATTAATTATTTAGACACTAACATTAGACATTCAGAGAAAGGGTTTATATTGAAAATTTATAGAAAACCAACATTCAGCAACTTGTATTAACATTTTGCAAGTGGCCCTCCTTTGAATTTCAAAAAAAGTTTAGTTAAGGGACAGTGTATCAGGCTGGCCAGGATGACCTCTGATCTAGAAGATGAAAGAATTGAACTAGAAAAACTTACTAACATTTGTGGATAAGGGATACCCACAGGGTTTTGTAAGGAAAATAGGTAAGGATGTTTTGGATGAATGGGGTAAGAAGTATAAACATGTACAGGTATGACCAAATTACCAGCGCACACCAAAAAACTTAGGAAAGAAATGTACAGCCCTATTGAGAGGGTCTTGGTGGTACAGTACAATGAATATGCTAAGTACAACAAAATGTTATTAGGAACCAGAACTTTGTGAAGACAATTATGATAGCATTTGACACAATGGGAGTTCACCCCAATTTTGTATGTAAAACAGCATGCAATTTTAAGAATTTATTTGAGAAAAATACCAGACACATGGCATCAAGCAACAACACATGCACCACTAAATGTGGTTCCTGTAATCAGTGTTCTTATATTTGGAAGGTAAAACTTTGGTTCTTGAAAACATAATTAAATCAATCATAACTTTGCAGAAGGGAAATTGTTCAACTCCTCGAGTGGTATATATTGCTAAATGTTCAGTTTGCTTTAGGTTTTATGCTGGCAAAACTGAAAGATCACTTAGATTAAAAGGGATTTATGAACACTATTATGATATAAAAACTAAGAACACCAGCAGTACTTTGTTCAAGCACATGCAACACTGCATGGGCTAGAAAGAATTTCGATTTACAATTCTGAAGAAAGTGAGTGCAAATCCACTTTGGGAGTTGAGTGGGAAACAAAATTCAATTGTAAGGAACTGCTTTGGCAGTTTAAGGTGAAAGCCAACTCCCTGCCTGGTTTAAATTATTTTTTGTGTATTCAGTCAGTTTTGAAGTTACATTCAGCAAAACTTTGAGAGGGGTGTTTTAATGACACCTTATGAAATGATGTTACATGGGTTAATATTTCTTCTTCTTTAAAAAATGAATGAATGTGAACTCACATTTTTATTCTGTCATTCTGTTGTTATAAATTATATTCAATTTCTTAAGCATTTTTATTAGAATGTATTTTTGTAATTGATAAATTCTTGTGGTTACTTCAAAGTTTTTATTGAGGGAAGGTGCCTTTAAGTTATGTATCAGTAATTATTGTTCTAATATATAAAGTGATGTTTCTTCTGGTGTCATTCTGATGAAGTTCCGTTTGAGGGATGAAAGCTCTTAATCACTTGTTTAAAGATATTTTCATGTATTTTACAAGTGACATTATTTTGTGTGGCCCTGTGGTTTAGCATCCAGTATGTTTTCTTTTTCAAAGATGCAAACCTACCAGCAGAAAGAATTGATCCTGACTAAACTGTGGCAAAAGGGCAAAGTATTAAAAGTTGGAGACAGTAGAGTGTTTGTGGAAAGTGATTATTCACTGTACATCATATATTCCAACAAACAGGGAATGTCGAGGGGTAGGTTTGAGAGTCAAGGTGCTGTATCCAGCTGTCTTCAGAATATTTTTTCCTGGAGGATCAAAGTCATTTTTTGATTCAGAACAAACAAAGGAGGAAATATCAAAGTTTGTCCAACAAAAAGTGAGCCATCAAGCAGAAAGGAACTCTGCTTCTCATTCTTCTAATATTAAAGCACACAGTGAGAGACTTTGTCAGTGAAACCTTTTCCATTGTTCCAAAGGAAGATTCTGGAGAGTCAGAGAAAGCACAAGAGTTGATTAGAAGAATTGGGAGTACCTCGGAAATTAACTGGAATTTGGAGTTGGGAGATGAAGATGAACAGGACGAAGACCAACAACATGGAAATTAGTAAATAAATGTGAGACTGCAAAGCATCACTCGTATTTGTGAAATATGGCTATATAAGAAAAAGTGGAAAGAGTGGCCTTTTGTTGACTTTGTTAAACTTGTGGGAAATGGAACAGCATTTGCCTCACTTCATGTCCTTAATGTTTGGAAGGACACTGAGGGGAGGGGAAGAGGAAGGAAAAGAGTAAATATAAGTAAAACTATTTCTGTTCTTTATAGTGTTTATATGAAACTTTTCACTATATAAATTGCATGTTTTATAGAAAAGCATTTTTAGTGGTTCTTTTTTGTGATAAATATAAACTAATCATATACCTTTTTCTCTTCCTTTCTTCTTTTTTTAGCATTCAGAAATGTAGATATTGCAGTGCAAAAACAGAAAAAAGTTAGAGAAAGGTTTGTTTGTCAATAGGCTGTAATCTTGGGTTGTTCAGGTGGAGGGTTGGATGCAAAAGTACACAGATCATAGTATATGTAGAGCTGAGACTTCCAAGATGGCTGCACAATGAGTAACAGCTTAATTTCAGTGCTCCCAGTTTGAAAACTGACACTCATAAAAGAGAGTCAGTGAATTTGTCTTTTTGGGTAACTTTCAGTTACTGGTTTTAAGTGCACTGCCTGGATGCCAGCAATGAAGACATTCAAAGAACCTGAAAGAAAATCAACCATAAAAGGTGAGGAGAAAACACTGGCTGGGAAGAATCCTGCAGATGCGCAGCAAAAAACATTCAGGCTCCAGCTTTGATACAAGGCATGAATTCCAGTAGTCTAGAAGAACAAGTAAGTCAAATGTGCTCAGAGCTGATTAAAATAAATTAAACACTGGAGGAGTATATCAACTCAAATAACAAAAGGCTTAAAAACTGGAAGAAACTTTAAATAGATATTCAGATGAGCTGCTAAAGCTGCAAAAGTCAATGGTCAAAGTGAAGAAAAGGCTGGCTGAGTATGAGACTGCTCAAGAAGAGATCTTTCAAAAATAGTAGAATTAGAGGACAGAGCACTTATGGAAGGCCTGAGATATTCTGCTGTACCAGGGAAACTGGAAGGAACAGACTGCATTAATTTTACAAAAGCACAAATAAGCAACTGGACTGGTATTCCACAGCAGAAATTGTTAATTGAAAAGACACATTGTGTGTATGCTCCAAACCTGGCCATGAGAAAGCAGCCAAGAACTCTATAAATAGTAAAGATGGTATCCTACCTGCAGAAAGAGTTGATGCTGACAAAACTGTGGCAGGAGGACAAAGTACTAAAAGTTGGAGGCAGTAGAGTGTTTGGAAAATGATTACTCACTGTACGCCAGGCAGAACAGGAGTAAATTTGTACCAGCAATTAGAAAATGTTGAGAGGCAGTTATGAGATTCAAGCTGCTGTATCAAGCTATCTTCAGAATATTTTTTCCTGCAGGGTCAAAGTCATTTCTTGATGCAGAGCATGCTAAGGAGGAAATACAAAAGTTTGCCCAAACAAAAGTGAGTTGTCAAATAGAAAGAGATTCTGCTTCTTGTTCCTCTGATAATAAGGCTAATAGAGACACTATACTGTTAAAACATTTTCCAGTGTTCCAAAGGAAAATGTTTGAGAGAGAAAAGCACAGGAGTTGACTAGAAGAAGCAGGAATATGTTGGAAATGAACCAAAGACTGGAGCTTGAATTATCATCACCATCAGCCCCCTTATCCCATTTTTGTACATGGGGTTGGGGTATCGTGTTAATGTCGTCATCTCTCTCGATTGAGTGCCACATTCTTGCCTTCTTCAACACTCATGCCTGACTGTCACAGATCTTCTTTCACACAATCCATCCACCTCTTTGCTGGACATCATCGCGTTCTCTTACCTTCTTCCTGTTTTTTCTAAATCTTCCTCATCAGATTGTCTTCTTCTTTTCTGCACATGTCCAAACCACCATAATCTGTTCTCTTTGATCTTTTCTGCAATTGGAGCTACTTTGGCTTCTGCTCTTATGTCCTCATTTCTTCGTCTGTCACACGGTATGCATCCTACCACACTTCTCAGGCACTTGATTTTCCATCACCTATAGCTTCTTCAACAGTTCTGCCTTTACTGCCCAGGTTTCTGTACCATACAGTAGTACTGGTCACACCACTGTTTTGTACACATTACTTTTCAGTTTCTTTGGCATTCTTTTATCATAGACTACACTTGACATTCTATGCCAGTTGGCTGCAGCCCCTCTGATTCTAGTTTTGACATCTTCATTCAGGCTTCCCTTCTCCTCAACCACCCCTCCCAGGTACTTGAAGATATTTACTTGTTCCACTATCTTCCTTTCTATCCTTATTCTCAGCTTCTTCTGATTTCCCCAATTTGCTCCTTTTACCACCATCTTATCTCTGCTTAGTTTCATCCCATGTGCCTTCAGTTTTGCATTCCATTATCCTATCTTTTGCTGAAGTTCTAGCTCAGAGTCTGCCTGTAATGCCACGTCGTCTGCAAACAGCAGCTTTGTTGATCTTCCCCCACCGACCTCCTTGCTAATGTAGTCCATCACTAGTATGAACAGCAGTGGGCTCAGAGCTGAACCCTGGTGTACACCCACTCTCACTGGGAAACCCCTCTGTGAGGCTGAACACTGTTTGTTCTTGAGTTATTAGGTCCTTGTACATAGTCTGCACTAATTCTACCAATGTTTCTGGGACTTCAAACCACCGCTGTACTGCCCAAATCAGCTTTCTTGGGACCTTGTTATATGCTTTCTCCAAATCTAGGAATGCCCAGTTAGACACTCTCTTCATCTCTAGCTTCTTCTCAACTATTTGTCTCACTGCAAACATCCAGTCAATCGTGCAGCATCCTGATCTAAATCCAAACTGCTGAATTGCTGTCCAGGACCAGTAAGGAGCAGGTGTCTAATTGGAAGCAATCTCTCCGTAGCTTGAACAAGCAAATAAGAACACTAGTGAAATCCTCCAAAGCAAACTTCGAGTCCAAACTGGCCACATCTACTAAAGACGGTCATAAGGCTTTCTTCATATATGTCCGCAGTCTCAAGGGAAGCACCCAGATCTGCTCAAAACTGGTGGTCAGGGACACCGCATACAGAAACCCTGTAGATATAGCCAACCTGCTGGTGGACAGGTTCAGTAAAAACTTCACTCCTCTGTCCCCCCATCAGTAAAACAGGACATCCCCAGTAACTGCCCCCTCCCCTTATCTATAAGAAGAAAATCATCACTGCCCTCTCAAAGGCAAAAATACAGCCTCTATGGGACCCGATAACATCCCAGGCTACATCCTACATGAACTCGGGCAGGAACTTGCAGCACCATTAGGCACCACCTTCAACCAAAACCTGAGTACCATCTTCATTTCAGCTGAGTGGAGGACAGCTACTGTCATCCCTTTGCACAAAGGTGGAGCGTCCACCGATCCAGGATTTATAGACCCATTAGCCTAACTAAATAATTAAATCATTAAAAAATTAAATTAAATCAAAAAAATAATCGTAATAAAAAACAAGCTTCTGTCTCTTTTGTTTCATCGGATGGAGTAGGTTTTACTACAGATTCGGAAGGGGATATTCAAGAATTCCCTCTGTTACCAGATACCCAAAATCCACAGGCTCATAAACAGCATTTTCATACCAACACAGACAACAACAAAAGAGGCAATAAGAAAAAAAGGAACTGGTGCCTGTTCTCCAACGGGTGAAGGACAATTTAAGCAAATCTCCAAATGTAGTAGATGGAACTAATGTGTCTTTTACGCCTTTTGTTTCTGATACTTCTAATGTTGTTAACTTATCTAGGCTTACACTGTCTGAGGAAGAAATATCTGTTTTGCAGTTAGGCTTAAAATTTGTGGCAACTGTTATTCCCAGAAATCATGTTGTTAAACAGGAAGCCTTTAGATTTATTAGGAAGTTGCATCTAAAATATCATTTTACTCATGGTGATAGATGAATTTGTAATTATAATGATATAAGTAGTTCAGGTAGTGATGTAAGCGATGATATTTTTTTTTTCCTGCATTTCAGATGATGGTGATTTAACAGCATTTAATGCTTACACTCTTTTAAATACTGAGGGTATTCAGGGCCGAAGTAAATTTATACCCCCATATATTAACAATACTATTATACAATTTTCTGAAATGTTGTATTTTTCACTTCAAGAATTAGTGAATACATATGAAACTAACTCATGTTCTTTTAATATGACAAAAAATGAATGGTGTGCTTTGAAAAAATTGATGAATAGAAATGACCTGATTATTAAACCTTCAGACAAAGTTAATAAAATTGTATTACTTCACCATACCCAATATTATCATATGTGTATGCAACATCTTAATGATAACGTAACTTACCAGATTTGTGAATATAGGGAGTATTTATATGCTATGAAACAATTCACTGTTCTTATTGAAAAAGGTGTACGTTTAGGTTATTTTTGTAAAAAAGATCTAGATACTAAATTTTGTACAGGTAATTGTCAATTGGCTACTTTTTATTGCCTTCCTAAATTGCACAAAAATTTACATGACCCTCCAGGTCGTCCTATTGTGGCAGCTACTAATTATTTTTTACAAAATGTTGGGGAAGTGATACATAGATATTTGTTACCTTATGTAGAAAAATTAAAATCTTATATTAAGAATTCTTTTGATTTTATTGATAAGATCTCAGATGTGTCCTGGACCAATGATATGTATTGGGTAAGCTTAGATGTTGTGAGCCTATATACAAATATTAATCATAAGGATGGTATGCAGGCATTACATTACTTTTTGGGTGATAGTCCAATTTCTCATTATATCTTGGACTTAACTAGTTTTTGTTTATCTAATAATTTCTTCAGTTTTAATAAAACCATTTATCATCAATTGAAAGGCACTGCCATGGGGGTGTCTTTTGTCCCCATGTATGCTAATTTGTTTATGGCTAAGTTTGACCTAGAATATATCTATACTAACAGTTTTGTACAGAATCATGTGTTGTATTTTCATTACATTGATGATTTGATTTTTTTATGTCAAGGGGTTGTGATTTGGTATTTAATTTTGTTTCTGATTTAAATCACAATAGATATAATAGTAAATTTGATGGTCTACAGGTTGGTGTAAAAGTTAATTTTTTAGATATTACTTTGATAGGAAAAGAAAATGTTATATTTTTACTACGGTTCATCAGAAATTTTCTGATGGCAATCAATATTTGTTTGGTACTAGTTGCCATCCACCACATACTATTAAATCTTTGCCTTATGGAGAAATAGTTAGACTGTCCAGGCTGTGTAATGACCGTTTAGATCTAGAAAGACAAGTTAACAAATTAATTTATGTATTTTTACACAGGGGTTACACTATGCTGTCTATTATTGAATCAATCAATAAGTTGATAACCTATGTAAGGAAGGATATAATAGGTCAGTTAAAAAATCGCGACAAAATAAAATAAAACAGGACAATGTTTATTTTGTTACAACTTATAATTTATTGAGTGAAAAAATTTGGGATTTAGTAAGATATTATTGGAAATTTATATTACAAGATAAATCGCTAAGTAAATTGTTTCCTGTGGTTCCTTATATAGCTTATAAAAGAGGACAAAATCTGGCGATAAATTGATTAGGGCATATTATATACCCCCTACTAATAAATTAATGCTTTCATTGTCCACTTTTGGAACTATACCTTGTCACTCTTGTAATGTATGTCCCCTTATTAAGTTATACTTTAATAAAATAAATAACAAAATATTTAAGCCATATAGATGTTTTTCCTGTTATACTGAAGGTGTTATTTATTGCCTTAAATGCCCGTGTGATCTCTCTTATATTGGTGAAACTAAAAGAAAATTCAGAGTTAGATTGCAGGAGCATGTTCGTAATATTAAAAGGGAAGCGTTAGAAAGTCCTATTGCTTCACATTTTTTAGAAAAACATGATAGGAATGCTGATTTATTACAAGCAACTATTTTAGAACAAATTTTTGTGAAAAAAGGTGATGATAAACTATTAAAAAAGATGTTATTATATAAAGAATCTATTTTTATATTAAAATATAATACATTGTTACCAGTGGATGTAAATATAGAAATTAATTGGAAATGTTTACTTTAATAGGTTTTTTGTATTTAGATTGTTATTATTTGTAGTATTCATATAATAGTATAATAGGATTTTTTTGAAATATGCTGTTTAACTGGGGTATTGGGTTGGAGTCTCTTTAAATGTTTATTGTTTAAGTGATTGATCATTTATTTAATTGTTTGATCCATTAATAGAATGTGTAAAAGGGCATGATGTTTTACCATTATTCATGTGCTCACTGAAGGCTATGGTGGCCGAGGCGCTAAGACATGTTTTATTAGAATAAAAAAATGTTTTTGTGGAATCCTTGTTGTTTTTTCGACTTTTAGTCTTTTTTAAGACTATTTTGCTGGTGATTTGTTGATCCATTAGCCTAACTAGCCTGATCTGCAAGGCCAAGGAGCAGCTTATCATGCCCCTCATTAACAAGGACATTGGCAACCTCCAGACACATGATCCCACACAATTTGATTTGGTCAAGGGGCAGTCATGCCTGTTAAATGTGGTCGACTTCTTTGAGACAGTTACCAAAGCCATAGATGAGGGGAAGATGAAGCACGTCGCCTACCTTGACCTGGCCAAGGCCTTCGATACTGTTCCCCACTCAGGTGTAATAGATAAACTCTCTCAACTAGACATCAGTCCATATGTTAGCAGATGGGTAGCAAACTGGCTCACTGATGGAACCCACCTAGTCAAAATAGGGGAAGCCACTTCAAGTAGACCCGTAACAATCAGTGTATGTCAGGGATAAGTCTTGGGGCCTCTGCTGTTTGGGATATACTTCTCAGAGGTGCAGGCCAAATTTTGTGGGCTATGACTGACCAAGTTTGTAGATGACTGCAAGCTGGATACTATCATCAATTCCCCTAGTGATGTGGACATCTTCCAAGAGGGTCTTACCCAAACAAATGACTGGTGCCAGAAACATGGCCTCAGACTGAATGCCAAAAAATACATCATCCTCCCTTTTGGGGAGAATGACCACCCCACAAATTATCACATTGATAATAAAGCACTAAGCACGCAATTAGTTATGAGGGACTTGGGAACCCAGGTAGATAGCAAACTGACTTTTGAACACCATATTGCCTCCATTGTATGGAAAGCTTTCTACGTGACCCACCTCATTAGTAAGGGTAATATCATTCAGGGACAAGATCCCTGTATTGTTCCCTTATAAGACTGAGTATTGAATACAATGCCACTTTCGTCATGTACGTCACAAAGCACATGCAGCAGCTGGAGAGACCAGAGATATCCAGGGCCTCAAACATCTACCCTACACAGGCTAAAAGGCGTGTCCCTCTACTCAGTCTCCTACAGGCTCCTCAGAGGTGACCTCTCTTTGGCATACAAAGCAATCTTAGACCCCGCCCTGATGGGACTGCTGCATATCCACAGGTCAGGCTCCACTCGAGTAACCCGCATGCGAGACCTCATCCTGGTCTGTGAAATCAGTAGGACTTGTTGGGACAGATTTGTGTCCCAGAGACTCCCCCTTTTGTGGAATAGACTCCCCCTCCATGTAAAGCAGAGTACCTCGTTAAACCTTTTTAAGCACAACCTGGATAACTGGACGGGAAAAGAAAATACACTCCTGGGATTCCACCTATGTCCCTGCTGGACAGAGGCATAGGGTGCTGACTTGTTGGAACATGGTCTAAATTCTTGGCTAGACTTGTAAGGGCCTCAGGGCCAATAGCCTAGTAACCTCCTATGATTTCCCATCTTACATTGTACTACTCTTCGTATCCATTTATCAGTCACCCTCTCCAGAACTTTCATGCAATGTGACAGGAGTTTGATGCTTCTGTATTGCCCACAGTTGCAGATGTCCCCTTTGTTCTTGTACATTGACATGAGTATGCTTATTCTCCATTCATCTGGAATACGCCTTTCTCTCGGCACTGCTATTAGTACCCTCAGGAGCCATTTTTCACCTATCTCACCCAGCATCTTTATCATATCTGCTGTGATCTCATCTGAGCCTGATGCTTTCCTTGACTTCATTTTCCTTAGTGCTGTTCTTACTTTTTCTAGGGTGGGCTCCTCTTCTTCTCTCATCATAGGTTGGAGCTGGAAGATGGTGACCAAATGGAAGAAAACCAGTAACTCAGAAATTAATGAATAAATTTGAGATTACAAAGCATCAGTCACATTTGTGAAATATGGTAGACAAGAAAACCTGGAAAAATTGGATTTTTTTTACTTTGTTAAACTTGTAAGTAGCTGAAAAGCATATAGCCTACTTTGTGTTATGTTTGGTTGAACATTAAGAAGAGGGGTAGTGGAAGGAAAGAGGTAACTAACTAAGTTATTTATTTTTTTGTTCTTAACAATATTTTTATAATATACAGCATGTGACATAAAGTATTTTCAGTTATTTTTTGTGTGTTATATAGATACTAACATAAACAGGTGCCCTTTCTTCTCCTTTCCTTTCTTCTTGTTTAATTTTAAGAAATGCAAGCACTATAGTGTAAAAAGTGAAGAAACCCTGGACAAAAGCATGTTTAAGATACTAGGCAGTAATATTATGCTGCTGATATGAAGGATGGGTTGTAAAAGTATACAGAGCATGGTATAAGTAAAATTGATATGCTTTTTCTTACTTTTGCATAGGGGAGTGACTGGATTAATGCCCTTGGCTTGAGCTAATCACAAGTTTTAATTGGAAGCAAGTAAAAGAACACTGAATGTAATGAAAAGTTTTCCTTTAGCAAATAAATGTTCACAACACAACATCTTGTAGCTGTAGGCAACTGTGTATCTGGATGTCGTGTTTCTTAAGAGACAAGCTGGGGTTCCTCTCTGATAAGTTCTGTTTGAACAGACGAACCGGGAAGGGGTGTCTTCTTCCCCCTTTCTTGTTTGCATTATAATTAGAGCCATTGTAAAAATAAATAAATAAGAGAGTCACAGATTCAGGGATGTAGTTGGTGTTATAATCAGGAACGGTTGGCTTTATTACCAGATGATATTATTTTGTGCTTGATAAAACCAGAAAAGGACATTTCAGTGTTGTGAAACATTCTGAGACAGTTTCATGTATTTTTTGGAGTACAAAATTAATGAGAAAACAAAGGCAATAGCTGTGGATTATGTACCCATGTACAAATGGGTTCAGCAATACCCATATTTATGGGGACATGATAAAGTAAACATACTTAGGGGTAAGGCTTGAAAAGTATTCTGTTGTGGCAGCTAAGGATATGTAGAAAGAGACTAAAGGGCTGAGAAGCTCTGTTTTATGAATATGGACAGCAAGATACAGTCCACTTTGATTGTGTACACATGCCAGGCATAGTTTTATCAACCAGAGGAAAAGTTGTGAATAACAGTTTTAATAGAGTTGAAGCATTTTGTCTGGGAGGAGAAGATGGCAAGGGTCAAGTGGGATAAGTGGATCCTTCCAATAGAAAAAAGTGGTTTGGGATTACCTAATTTGAATGGGTATTTCAGGGCTACCCAGTTAAGGCTCCTATACATAATACAAGCAGAAAGCTATAATTCAAAGTGGAAAGGGATGATGATGAAACAGCTGGGAGGCTTGAATTTTGGATGCTGATCCTTAAGTAGAATAACAATATTGAATATTATATTCATAAAGGAGCAGAAAGTATTCTAAGAACTAAGCCAACACGGGAATAGAAAAAGGAGATTCCTCTGATAGGAATCACTGCAATTATGGGTATAGACAGTAGGAAAGAGGGGGCTGGAATTTACTGGGGAAAGCTGGCAAAGGAACCAAGGTATTGGGAGAAAATAGAGACAGAAAGATAATAGAATGAGAAGAGGCCAAGAATTCATTTGGTTTGCAGGCTAGAGATTGCATTCCCTACCAAGGATTGATATTAGAGTATAAGCAAAGAGAAAGAAATAGGGGAATCCTAAACAAAACACCAGTAGAGTTTTTAGTAGAATATAGAAAAGAAGAATCACAACTAATTGCTACACAGTAGCAGTTTTTATAGTGAAAAAATTTAAGGGAGATATTAAATAATAATTGTTTATACAAAAAAAATCTCCTATACCACTAGTGTGGGAACATTTAGATGTGGTTCTTGCAGTCTCTGTGATAGAGTAGTCAATATCAGGTCTATTAATAATATTAACCATACCCCCAGGCATTACTTTAATTGTAAATCTACTGGAGTTGTGTATGCACTTACTTGTAGCTGTAATAACATTTGGTATATTGGACAAACGAAAAGAATGGTCAGAGTTAGGATTTTAGAACATTTAAGGGACATTTGAAATTTAAATCTATCCAGCCCCGTAGCTAAACATTTTTTTTGAAATTCATGAGGGGAAGTCTGATAGTTTAAAATATGGAGTTTTGGGTAAGCCTTTTACTTGTAGGGGTTAAAACATTTCTGATAAGTTATTAGAGTTGGAAACTAGGATGATTTTGAAGTTTAACACTCTGAAACCCTTTGGTTTGAATTTAGAATTGGGCATTTGATGAAGTTTAACCAGCTTATTTCATTGATAGCATTTAAAGTAATTTATTATGTTTAGATTTTTTATATATAAATTTATTAATAATATATTTACTATAAAATATATATAAAAATGCATATATTTACTGAGATGAATATTCACTCATAAGGAAATTATTATAAGGTCACTTTAAAAGTATATATGTCTCCTTTTTTGGAATTTATTAGTAAATTGATTAATTGATTGTTTGATTATTCACTATAAAAACTGCTACTGTGCAGCAATTAGTTGTGATCCTTGAAGGCGAATTGCCGAGGTACCAGGTCGTTTACATTAAAGGAGAATTGGAAAAGTACTGGCTGTTTGGTGTGTTATTGCTATTTTGTTCTTCACGTTGCTGTGTTTTTTCTATTTTTGGTCCAAGCCGTACTTTTCCAGGGATATATCTTTGGATTACTTATTTTGTGCTCACTGGTGTCAACTTTATCAATGTCACGTAATGAGAGCTCCGAACGGAGCTCTGGATCAGATGCCTTGCTGTTTCTGGATATGGTGTTGGAGCGTGAGAAAAGGTACACTAATATTGATCCTTGGAACTTGGGGGGAAATACAGATGCAGATGGCCGTTTTGCTATGTTAAATAAACTAATGGCCAAAGAGGTTGCTCTTTACTTTGACACCAGACTTTTGGAAAAATATTTAAGCCTTAATGTCACCCCCAGAGGGCTACGGGTTGACAAGCTACCCGCTGCACCGTTTTCGGACGAAGAGTCCGATTTATTAGAAGAATGGAAACAAACTTCTCTCCAGTGTACTATAGGCTGGCTCCACACATTGATTAAACGTAATAAAAGATCTCATGATAAGCTCAAACATGAGATTTCGGTGTTGCAGAATGAACTTGTAGCTGAAGTGAACTATAGAGCACAAATGGTTGACATTAATGACAAAATGAACAAACTGGAGGCTGACATAGTACAAAGAAAGCGTGGAAAATTAGTCCGGGACTTAAAGGACTATGAAACAGGCATTATTTTTAGTTGGCAGCGTGAACCTGTGCGTAATCGGTCTAGGGGGAGGAGCTGGACTCGCAGCTCGAAGCGAAGAGACTTCTCAGCATCTTCTTTTTCCTCAACGGAACAAAATACTGCTGCCAAGAATGTTTCTTTTGCCAGAACTGTTGCATCAAACCGGGCTTCTAATAGGGATGTTTCAGAAGCTTCCAATGAGACTTCCAGCTCTAGTTTTACGGATAATGTGAACTTTCAAAATGACAATTATAACAAGGGAAGAAATGGGAGAAATGGCCGAAAGGGGCGAAATCGCTACAAGTGAAGGTTTGATAACAGAAGCTTTAAATAGAACTTCTCATAATATTTTTCCATTAGAATGCATTAATTTATCTAATTTGTGTATAAATAATGACATGTTAAATGTCTTGCGTAAAGGGAGCAAATTTGTTCCTACGTTCTTTCCGACCTTTGCTGACATCTATTTAGAAGTTAAAGCATTCATTCGTAAGCTCCTGTTGAGAGTGTATTTTAAAAAATTTGTCAGTGTGAATGTTAATAAGAATTTGAATGAAAATGTTTCAAATGAAGTTCATAATGAACTATTTGATGAAGCTGATTTTGATGAAAGTTTAATGAATCTATCTGTATACAATTATGAATATGATGAATGCAATTTTTCTTCTGATGAATATGATGACAATTTAGTTTGTTCTCATATTACTTCAAATGTTAATTACTTGACTGGGTATGGCAAGTTAATGATGCC
Source organism: Protopterus annectens (assembly GCF_019279795.1). Taxonomy (NCBI): domain Eukaryota; kingdom Metazoa; phylum Chordata; order Ceratodontiformes; family Protopteridae; genus Protopterus; species Protopterus annectens. The sequence goes on along the minus strand of NC_056727.1, from coordinate 90,393,326 downwards.
AAAATTCAAAAATGTTAAAAGTAATTTTACTCCAGTAATTTCGGTACCAGCCATTTCAACTTTCCAGAAGGTGCTTCTTAAAGAAACAGAAGCATCATTTAGGGAATTTTGTAAAGAGAAAAAACATTTCAATTTGAATAAAAGGGAATGGCAAGCCTTAAAAAATCTTAAAGGTTTAAAAGATCAGTATATTTTCAAATGTGCTGATAAGGGGGGTAACTGGGTTATTTTGAATAGACCTGATTACTGTAGGATGGTTGACAGACTACTTTCTAATAGTGAAGAATATGATAAACTTGAAGGTGATCCCCTTAAAGTTTACAATGAAGAATTGTTATTTTTATTGGAAAGGGGAGAATGGCTAGGATTTTTCTTATAAAGTGATGTTAAAAAGATGTACATTAAAGACCCTACCACACCCATATTATATGCACTACCTAAAGTCCATAAAGATTTAATTGAGCCCCCTGGGAGGCCGATAGTATCAGGGATAGGCTCCTTTTTGGAGAATGTTAATATCTTTTTGGACTTTCAGTTAAAAATCTATCTGAACAAGGTTAGTGCTCATATTAGTAATACTCAAGATTTGATTAATGAAATTTCCAAGATTTGTTGGAATAGTGACTACTACTGGATGACAATCGATGTCAAGTCTTTATATACTAATATTAGTAACAGGTGGGGACTTGAAGCCATTCATAACATGTTAGGTGAAGGTCCTAGGACCAATTTTTTGATCACACTATTGGAATTTTGTTTAACTCATAACTACTTTACGTTTAATAATGAGTATTTTTTACAAATCAAGGGAACAGCAATGGGAGCTGCATATGCTCCTACATATGCTGTTATATATATGGATTCTTTTGAAAAAAGATTTTTATACCCCACGGACTTTTTCAAGCATAAAGTAGTCCTATATAAGCGCTTTATTGATGATTTCATTTTTATATGTAAGGGGGACATGTCTGAGTTTTGTGACTTTTTTGAATCTCTGAATAACAATGAACATAATCTTTCATTTTCTTATGAGATGAATAGAAATGAAATCAACTTTTTGGACTTGACTTTATTTGAAAGAAATAATGTTATTGAGTTCAGACCTTTCAGAAAGAGCACGTCAGTCAACATGTTTTTGCATGCCACTAGCATGCACCCCCCTCACTTGTTGAAAGCTTTGCCTTATGGGGAATTCAAAAGAATATACTCACATACTAGCATGGAGTCTAAGTTGGATTATGAGTTAAATGAGGTTTATTTGAGACTAATGGAAAGAAGGTATGAAAAAAAGCAGTTGGTCGATGGTATGAATAAAGTAATGAATAAGAATAAATATCCCACAAAGTTAAAATTGGATGTTCTTGATCCTTTAAAAAAAGAAAGAGATGTGGAGGATATATTTTTTGTGACCAAGTACACAACTTTTTCTGAAAAATTTGTTTCTTTAATCAAGAGGTTTTGGTACTTGGTCAGTGAGGATGAATGTATAGGTGAGTTTTTTCCATACCATATTACATTTTCATTTAAAAAAGGAAAAAATTTAAGGGAGATATTAAATAATAATTGTTTATACAAAAAAATCTCCTATACCACTAGTGTGGGAACATTTAGATGTGGTTCTTGCAGTCTCTGTGATAGAGTAGTCAATATCAGGTCTATTAATAATATTAACCATACCCCCAGGCATTACTTTAATTGTAAATCTACTGGAGTTGTGTATGCACTTACTTGTAGCTGTAATAACATTTGGTATATTGGACAAATGAAAAGAATGGTCAGAGTTAGGATTTTAGAACATTTAAGGGACATTCGAAATTTAAATCTATCCAGCCCCGTAGCTAAACATTTTTTTGAAATTCATGAGGGGAAGTCTGATAGTTTAAAATATGGAGTTTTGGGTAAGCCTTTTACTTGTAGGGGTTACAACATTTCTGATAAGTTATTAGAGTTGGAAACTAGGATGATTTTGAAGTTTAACACTCTGAAACCCTTTGGTTTGAATTTAGAATTGGGCATTTGATGAAGTTTAACCAGCTTATTTCATTGATAGCATTTAAAGTAATTTATTATGTTTTTATTTTTTATATATAAATTTATTAATAATATATTTACAATAAAATATATATAAAAATGCATATATTTACTGAGATGAATATTCACTCATAAGGAAATTATTATAAGGTCACTTTAAAAGTATATATGTCTCCTTTTTTGGAATTTATTAGTAAATTGATTAATTGATTGTTTGATTATTCACTATAAAAACTGCTACTGTGTAGCAATTAGTTGTGATCCTTGAAGGCAAATTGCCGAGGTACCAGGTCGTTTACATTAAAGGAGAATTGGAAAAGTACTGGCTGTTTGGTGTGTTATTGCTATTTTGTTCTTCACGTTGCTGTGTTTTTTCTATAGAAAAGAAGATGCTGTTAAAAAAATTGTAATTAGTAGGACATATAAAATATTGCATGATAACTATAGAAAACAGTCAGAGGTTAGAAAGGATTGGGAAGAGAGATTGGATAAGCAATTCACAAACAATGGGAGGATATATATACAACTGATATAAAAAGTTTACACACACCTGTTAAAATGCCAGGTTTTTGTGATATAAAAAATGAGACCACAATAAATCATTTAAATCTTTTGTCACCTTTAATGTGACCTATAACCTATACAATTCAATTGTAAAACAAATCTGTTAGGGGAAAAGTATAAACAATAAAAAATGTGCAATAAGCTGGTTGCATAAGTGTGCACACCCTTAAACTAGTACTTTGTTGAAGCACCTTTTGATTTAATTCCAGCATTCAGTCTTCTTGGGTACACACCTGCCATCAATTAAAGAGACTCTGATTAACCCCAAAAAAAGTTTAGCTATCCTAGTAAGATTTTCCTGACATTTACTCAGTTGTCTACTGCAACAAAAGCCATGGTTCGCAGAAAGGTTATAAAGCATCAAAGGAATATCATTGTTGAAAGGTATCAGTCAGAAGAAGGGTATAAACAAATTTCCACAGCATTGGATATGCCATAGAACACAGTGAAGACAGTCATCAAAAACTGAAGAAAATATGAGTCAGCAGAGACATTGCAAAGAACTGGACATCCCCCCAAAATTAATGAAAAGACGAGATAAAAAGTGGTAAGGGAGGCTGCCAAGAGACCTACAGCAACACTGAAGGAGCTGCAGGAATTTCTGGTAAGTACTGGTTGTGTACTAAATGTGACAACAATCTCCGATATTCTCCATATGTCTGGGCTAAGGGGTAGGGTTGCAAGACGGAAGCCTTTTCTTACACAGAAAAACATCCAGGTCTGGCTAAAATTTGTAAAACAATGTATCGTCTCTCAAAAGCATGTGGGAAAATGTGTTATGGTCTGATGAGACCAAGGTTGAACTTTTTGGCCACAATTCCAAAAGGTACATTTGGTGCATAAACAACACTTTGCATCAACAGAAAATCACCATCCCCACGGTGAAGCATGGTGGAGGCAGTATCATGCTTTGGATTTGCATTTCTTCAGCTGGAACTGGGGCTTTAGTCAAGGTGGAGGGAATTATGAACAGTTCCAAATACCAGTCACTTTTGACCCAAAACCTTCAGGCATCTGCTAGAAAGATGAAGAGGAATTTCACCTTTCAATACAGCAATGACCCCAAGCATACATCCAAATCAACAAAAGAATGGCTTCATCAGAAGAAAATTAAAGTTTTGGAATGGCCCAGCCAAAGCGCAGACCTAAATCCAATAGAAAATCTGTGGGATTACCTGAAGAGGGCTGTGTACAAGAGATGCCTCACAATCTGACAGATTTGGAGCGCTTTGCAAGGAAGATTTTGCCAAGTCAAGATGTGCCATGCTGATAGACTCCTACCCAAAAAGACTGAATGCTGTAATTGAATCAAAAGGTGCTTCAAGAAAATAGTTTAAGGGTGTGCACGCTTATGCAACCAGCTTATTATATGCTTTTTATTTTTTATATTTTTCCCCTAACAGATTTTTTTGTTTATCAATTGAATTGTACAGGTTATATATAGGTCACATTAAAGGTGGGAAAAGTTTTGAAATGATTTATTGTGGTCTCATTTTCTTATATCACAAAAACCTGGCATTTTTAACAGGGGTGTGTAAACTTTTTATATCCACTGTATGTGTGGCTCCCAGATATTCAACAAAGTCTAGAAGATTTAGAATCTTTGCTTGGAAGTGTTTGCATAGGTATTTTTATATACCAAGTAGATCCCAAAGAATTTTTCCTCAGGTAGATTGCAAATGTTGGAGGTGTAATGGGGAAGAAAGATGTAATTGGGAACATATTTTTGGGTGGAATGCAGTGAGCTGGCAGACTTTAAAAATTAACCTGCAGACTAATCTGTCAGAAATGATGGGAGAGCTACTTGGTGTAACTAAGGAAATTATTATTTTTTTGCTGTGATACAGAATCAAAATTGCCTAGACATAGGCAGGCCTTGCTTAGTTTAATTTTTGGTGGCTATCAGAAAAGGAATTGCTAGCAAATGGAAATCAAAGTCTAAACCAACTGTACTATAAATAGTGAATATAATAACAGAGAGATAAGAACTGGAAGTGTGATCTTTAGAAAAGCAAATTACATAGAAAAAAAAGGAAATTGTGGGAACAATACATGAAGAATAATGTTTTGGTGGAGGAATGATGTTTAAGGGAAGGCAGGAATGAGCTATGTAATGTTTGACAATGACTGTATAGAATATTATAAATGATGTATAATATTTACAACTGAAAATATGTCAATATGTTTTTTTTTTCATTTATATAAATGTATGATTGCACTGATTGCATAAGTGATAATTCAGTAAAGATGTTTCTTGAAAAAAAAAGTTAAAAATGCAGGGTAGTGAAGTAAAGATGAGAGACGCTGACACTTCCTCACCTACTTGTTAAAAAGAGAGGAATTTAAAGAACATGTAGTAGAAATTATTTGGGAGTTAACAGAGATGACAGAAACTACTCCATAAGCTGTAGATAGTGGGATAAAATGAAAGATAAGTTAAAATAGGATAGAAATACCAAGATATATGATTAAGAAGTAATAAAAATTATTTAGAGGGGTTCACAAACATTAAAGTATTACAGAGTAAGGGGAATCTTGCAGAACAAGAAGAGGTGCAATTGCAGAGTGCTAAAGAGAAAATAAGGGAGTACTGGATAATATGCATGTGTTTAGAAATATTACTGTTAAGCAACATGTTTTTACCTTTTGATAACTCCAGAGCAGAAAAAACGTTTGATACAGCGACTTAGGCAATAGAAAACAGGAAGGGTTGTTGCCAAACTTGGAGGAAAAATAGCCAGAAATCCTGTAGCAGTATTAGAGATATTTCAGAAATGTTATGAACATTTGTATAAAGCAGAGAAGTGGGGAAATCAAGTCAAATCATAAATGGAAATTTTTATGGAAGCCAGAGATAGATCAGGCTGAAGAATTAATAGTTGTTATATGAGGAGATGAGATAAAAATGGTTATGTATAACCAATCTGCAGGAAAGTGTCCAGGAATATATGATATTCCAGTGGAAGTTTGGAAGCTAGGAGGGAAGAAAGTGATAAAAATCTGGAAGGTTTTGTTTAACAGTAATTTAAAAACGGGAGAAGCACCGATATTCTAGAGAAAAAGCTGTAGTGGCTGTAATACTTTTAACACAGTAAAGCCTCATCAGATTTGGAGTCATATAGGCCCATATCAGTTTTAAATTATGGTTATAAAGTATTTGTGCCATAATGGCTAAAAGAATGGCAAATGTTGCCAAAATCAATAGATATAGATCAGTGCAGTTTTGAGGAAGGGAGGCAAACATTTGACAACATTAATAGAGTAGTGATGAACCACGGGGAAACAGAATGTAAGAAAATGTCACTGATGTTGATGTTTTTGTGATGCAGAGAAAGCATTTGACAGAGATTTTATGAGTAGGACGAGAGAAACACTTGCATTTCCTGGTGCAATAATAAGGTTAATTAGGGGGGTATGTTATGGATCAGAGGGAACAATCAAAGTGGGTGGGTTCCTCTCTGATACGTTGTGTCTTGACAGAGGATTCAGGCAAGGGTGCCCTCTTTCCCTTTTATTATTTTTATTGTATTTAGAACCATTGGCAAAGAAAATAAAGGACTCGGAAATTCAAGGATGTAATTGGTATGGTATTCAGGAAAAGTTGGCTTTATTTACAGATGATATTATTTTGTAATTGACAGAACCAAACAAGGACATCTCAGTATTATAGAGCATTGAAACAGCTCCAGTTTTTTTGTGATACAAAATTAATGAAGATAAAACAGAAGCTATAGCTGTAAAGTATGTACCCAAATATGAATTGGTTCAGCAATACCCATATCTGTGGGAACATGATAAATTGAAGTATTTAGGAGTATGGGTGAAAGAGGATTCTGTTAAAGCAGCTAAGGATATGTGAGAAGAGATTAAATGAAAGGTAATACAAAAACTGAGAAACTTAAGTTTTTAGTCTCTTTAGTTGTATACACAGGTCTGGCATGTTTTTATCAACAAGAGGAGAAGCTTTGTATAGTGATTAATAAAGAGATGAAGGATTTTATCTGGCTGTGGAACAGGGTAAGAGTCAAATGAAGTAGGTTAATCCTTCTAGTAGAACAAAGAGGTTTAGGATTACATGATATGAAGGGATATTTTAGAACTACAGCTTTTAGAGGTACAAGTTCAGGTTTTTCAGACTTTCATAGTAACGTAAATTTTTATAAACATGGTTTCACATCCATGGATGCCTTTTGGTATGTTTCTGCTGTACACTTTCTTGTTTACTTATGCTTTTCTTATTAGGTTTCCATATTGTTATTCTCTACTCAAGTTTGGGTCTAACGTAACAATGATTTCATAATTTCTGATTTCCTGGACTTTATAGATCTTTTTATACAACCTTTAGTTCTATAACTATCCTTAACTAAGTGGTTGATGAGATTAGAAAAACTCAAATCAGAATCTGCCCATATATCCAGGTCTTTAAATGAATCTATAGATGTCCTTCCATTTCACTGTTGGAGTATTCATTACAATAGGGATCCCCTGCCAAGGGTGGCCCAATGTTCAGCCAGTATTCCAAAGCCTTTAGGTTGCTTTAAGGTATGCCGTATGGCCTATGTATGCTCCTCACGTAGCATAGGGCATAAAGGTGATGTCCCGATGTACCATCCTCAGAACTTCTTTGCTACCAGTCCGAACACCATATTTTATTAGTCTGAATACCTGCTCAGTTGCTGGTTCACCAAGCCATTTCACATAAGTGCCCTATTGGGGGGTTTCTGTCTTATCTTTTCCTTTTGTTGCTTGTGGTGGTTAATGTCATCCAAGAAGGGCAAATGCCAGTGTGAAAGACAGATTCACCATAAAGACCATCACAAGCAGTGCCTGTTTTGTCTTGCGCTTCCTATGACCATACATCTTGTTCAGTTTGTCAAGCCTTTGTTCCTAAGACCTTCCATAGTCTATAGGCTATCTTCTTTGGCCTTGTATTTGGTGAATCAACATCTTAAGCTTTTAGCTAAAGACACAATGGAGGGAACTTCCCACTCCAAGGGGCAGCCATCCATGAAGAAGAAGGACAATAAATCTAATCTGGATTCTTCTGCCTGTCAACCTCCACCAGACTTCTCTCCTAAGGTGAGTAAAAGCCCGGAGGCTCGCCTGACTCCACCATTTGATTCTTCTGCCGCAACTATTTTAAAGCCCAGCTTGGATCCAACCTTAAGAATGTCCTTGGAAGCCTTGCAGACATCCACTTCAAATGTTCAGGGGGAACCCCAGCTGATTATTTCCAAGGCCCCTAGGGGTGTTCCTCAAATTTTGGTCAGAGAAGTCCCAACTACTACTACTGAATGCCATCCGAGCCTTCTAAGTTGTATAATGTGGATGTCCCCTTGAAGAAAAAGCAGAAGATTACGCGTATTTTCCAGCTCCCAAGGACCCGCAGAGTGAATGTCAGAATTTCACTCAGGGGTTGTTTAATACTTTGATGGCTTTGAAACCTCCACAGGGAGTTTCTGTTCCAGCTCCTCCTTGGTCATCTACTCCTCTTAAAAGACCCAAAGAACAGTATTCCTATGAGGAGGTGGTGGATTCAGATGAGGAATCCCTTGCTTACTTTTCTCAGATTACCTCTCCTTTAGACTATAGGTCTGAGGAAGAGAAATCTACTAGTCCTGACACTCCTTTTGAGGAAATTTCTTTTGGGGACACAGTCTCCAGAATGATGGAATTTTTTAAATGCGATTGTACTCAGGTTTTAACAAGAACAAAGGGGACATCCACAACAGTGGGCAGTACAGAAACATCAAACTCCTATCACATTCCATGAAAGTTCTGGAGAGAGTGATTGATAAACAGATATGCAGAGTAGTAGAATGTAAGATGGGAGATGAGCAGTTTGGATTCAGATCAAGTTGCAGCACAATTGACCTGATGTTTGCATTGAGACAGATACTTGCAAAGAAGCTAGAGTTGAGAAGAGAGTCCAACTGGGCATTCCTAGACTTGGAGAAAGCATATGACAAGGTCCCAAGAAAGCTGATCTGGGCAGTACAGTGGTGTTTTGAAGTCCCAGAAACATTGGTAGAATTAGTGCAGGCTATGTACAAGGACCCAATGACTCAAGTACGAACAGTGTTCGGCCTCACAGAGGGGTTTCCACTGGGAGTGGGTGTACATCAGGGTTCAGCTCTCAGCCCACTGCTGTTTATACTGGTGATGGACTACATTAGCAAACAGGTTGGAGGGGAGGGAATCAACAAATCTGCCGTATGCAGATGATGTGGCAGTGCAGGTAGACTCTAAGCTAGAACTTCATCAAAGGATAGGAGAATGGAAAGCAAATCTGAAGGCACATGGGATGAAACTAAACAAAGATAAGACGGTGGTAATGGCAGCAAATTGGGGAAATCAGAAGAAGCTGAGAATATAGATGGAAGGGAAGATAGTGGAACAGGTAAACAGCTTCAAGTATCTGGGAGGGGTAGTTGAGGAGAAGGGTAGTCTGAATGAAGAGGTCAAAGCTAGAATCAGAGGGGCTGCAGCCAACTGGCATAGGGTATCAGGTGTAGTCTATGACAGAAGAATGCCAAAGAAGCTGAAAAGTAAGGTGTACAAGACAGTGGTGAGACCAGTACCACTGTATGGTACAGAAACCTGGGCAGTAAAGGCAGAACAGTTGAAGAAGCTAGAGGTGATGGAAATGAAGTGTCTGAGAAAGGTCGTAGGATGCACACTGTGGGACAGGCGAAGAAATGAGGACATAAGAGCAGAAGAAAAAATAGCTGCAATTGCAGAAAAGATCAAAGAGAACAGATTACGATGGTTTGGGCACGTGTAGAAAAGCAGAAGACAATCTGGTGAGGAAGATTTGGGATAGACAGGAAGACGATAAGAGGAAACGAGGACGTCCAGCAAAGAGGTTGATGGATTGTGTGAAAGATGATCTGTGACAGGCAGGAATGTTGAAGAAGGCAGGGGTGTGGCACTGAATCGAAAGAATTGGCGACAATTAACGCAGTACCCCGACCCCATGTAGAAAAATGGGGAAAAAGGGGGCTGATGATGATTGTGCTGATTTCTGAGGTACAGAAAAGATATTACAAACTCCTGCAAATGGATTCTCCCTGACCTTTGCTGTTCTTCCTGTTTTGGCTGCTTTGTTGGATGCCTTTTCTAATTCTTCTAAGGCTCTCGATTCCCAGCTCCCTGCCCCCCAAGAAACCCAGTAGGTTTTACAGGATGCCTGAGGACTGTAAATTTCTTTATAGGTGCCCTTCTGCTGAACCTTTGGTGGTATGTGTGGCTTCTGATAAGCCATCTCAGTTGCTACCTTCTCCTAAGTTACTCCCTTCTGTTAAAGATAGGTTAGGTGAGAAGGTTTATACTTCTGCTACCTTAGCTTTTAGTCCTGTCACTTATCAGGCTCATATGTCCAGATACATGTTGGCTGTTCTTTTCCAGGCCTGTCAGGTAATTTCTGATCTCCCAGACTCAGAAGGGAAGATTTCTGCTCTTTCCCTGTTAGGGACTTCTTCCCAGGTGGCTCGGTCATTCTATTAAATGTAGTTATGCAGCAGATGCTTCCTCTAGGGCTGCTGCCTTTGGGTCTGTGACGAGGATTTATTCATGGCTTTGGCTTCAACCTTTGCCTGATGATATTAAAACTAAGATGATGGATGCTCCTCTGGACAATAAACACGTGTTTGGTGAAGCTGCTGCTCCTTTGTTTAAGTCTCTTCAGGATAAGGGCAAGGCTTTACAGGAACTTAAACACGTTTTTGTTTCTTTTATGCCTAAATTTAGAGAAATTACCTAAATAAGCCAGCCTTTTTTCGTAGGCAGTCTCACCCCTCCCCCCAATGGTAAGAAGGGTGGAAAGCAGGCTCCTCCTGCTAAAGCTACTCAGACATCTGTGCCCCAGAAGTCCCCTTTTCCTGATAAACCTTCCTGTTTGGCTAAAGATTACTCAAGACTCCTGGGTTCTCTCCATTATCCGCCAAGAATATTTTATGGTCAGGAAATCTCTTCCCCCTTTTATGGGAATTCCTCAGCCCCCTCAAGAACAGCTGTCATTCTTTCCAGGGGTGTTTTGGGATCTCTTGACTCAGGAAGCTATTCAAGAAGTTCCAGTTCCAGAATGTTTCTAGTGCCCAGGAAAGAGGGTACTTGGAGACCAGTTCTAGACCTGTCTCATCTAAGCACTTTTCTGAAGGTCCCCTCTTTTCGAATGTTGTCCCTTCAGACTCTGTCCCCTCTTCTCTTTCCTCAGGCTTATATGGTGTCTCTAGACCTCAAGAATGCTTATCTTCATATCCTGATTTACCTCCTTTTCAGGAAGTTTTTACATTTCTCTGTTGCTTCCTGGCATTTTCAGTTCTCTGCTTTGCCCATTTTCTGTGAATGTTCCTTTGGTAATTATTTGTGCAAAGTGCACAATGCTGGGTTGGCTTATTCTTCTTTTAAGGCCCACTTAGCAGCTATCGCTTCTTGTCTGCCTTTCTCACCTCCTTTAGCTTCTAGATTTGATGCTAAACAATTTCTTAAAGACGTCCTTCATATTAGGCCTCCCAGGAAGCCTGTTCCTCCTCCCGTCTTAGAAAAATTGACCCAGGCTCCATTTGAGCCTGCTGCTTCAGCTTCCTTGCAACATTGCTCTTGGAAGAATGTACTTTTATTAGTCCTTACTTCTGCCAGACAAGGTGTCTGAGCTTCAAATCCTTGTGGCTTGTCCTTTTTTGGTGTTTCATAAGGTCGGGGTGTCCATTCATACTAATCCTTCTTTTATGCCCAAGGTGGAAAATGAGTTGTCCCTTAATTAGTCTGGACAATTTGGAAAAGGAGAGCTGAAAAATCTTATGAGATTCCTATCATCATCTTGCCCCTTTCATCACACTTTTTGATCACCTCAGCAGCATTGGGGGGAAAAACATAATCCCTGTCCAAGGAGGAATATAAAATCTTACCATCATCATCATCTGGAAGGTTCTGAGAATGCAGCCATGCAAACCTCCTTAAAACAGTACCAGTGGCCATAGCCATAGAAGAAGTATCAACAAAGTCATACACAAAATGCAGACAAGTGGTGACCTTGCAAAAAAAGAAACCAAGTTATTTAAAGATTTTTCCTCACAAGAAGAAACTGCAGATAAAAACATTCCTGATACTTTCACAGTTTGCCAGAACAAACTTTAACATATGAACCCAATTCAAAATTCTTAAAACCCAAGTTCTAGAAGAGTACACTTTTTTTTCCCATAGCAATCAATAATTTTTCCATCCTTGTCAGAAAAGGTAGGATTGGGATTAACTACGTGCTTTGCAGCAGTGGGATCATCTAAGCCTATAGCTGCTGTGCCAGATTTGGGAAGATTATGTATAAAAATTTAAAGACCGAGGAATTCTATACATGTTGTTTGCCTTTTTAGGAGCAGCTGGCTGCCTAACAGGGAAACTTCAAGCAGTAACATACACATCCTCTAAAGCTGACAGAACAGGAGTAATAGGTGTAGGGTTTTTGAAAATCCATTGTAACAACTCATAGTATTTTCTGAGGGACTGAGGAAACACCTCAGTGTTCTCCCAGTGAAAACATTTGCATATTTTAGTAATAGTTTCACAGAAAAAGAAGCCCCCACAGGGTGAATCAGAAACTGAACTCTCCTCAAAGTCTGACTCAGAAATATGAGGAAAAAATGAATCTATTGAACCATCTTCCTCTTCATAGGTGTTTACTAATCTCACGACCACAAGGACCTTTTTAAGCCTAACCATGCATCCCAAATCTCTGATAAGTTCTGCTACTCTTGATAAGTGTAAGCATCTGCCTGGGAGATGAAGCATTTACAGGTTATCTCTGTCCATTAGAGACATAGGTGCCAAACCAGGGATGAATTTCTGGTTTCCCATCCAAATGTCTAAGTTGCATTTGAATTGGGTTAGGGAGAAACTCTGCTTCACATGGATGGGGAACCTGTTCCCCATCCAAATGTGTAAGTTGCATTTGAATTGGGTTAGGGAGGAACTCTGCTTCACATGGATGCGGAACCTGTTCCATAGACGGGGTAGTCTCTGTGATACACACATGTCTCTCCAGCAGGTTAGATTCAGACTCTTGAATCTCTCCAGGAAAAGAGGAATCCCTCTGTTGTTTACCAAAAATTAATTTATAAGAAGGATCATTAAATCCTGACCGAGATCCAATAAACCACTCCTGTCTAAAGAAACTTGAGGAGGAGTAGCTACAGGCTTGGTCTTCTGTTCCTTTTTTTACAGGAAAAATGGGACCAAGAATGTTACTAATGGCAGCAGCTGCTTCCCCAGAGATGGGCACAGCATTCTGGCACAGAAGTTTGTCAGGGTTGGCATAATGGTTAAGGTGTTTACCTTACAGACACAAGGTGTAGGGTTTGATTCTCAAATGGGATAACTGCCTAGGCTTAAAATGTTCCACAGGCTAGCTTCGGACAGCATAAGCAAAAAAAAAAAAAAAAAAAAAAAAAAACAGGGAAATCTTCCCTATTCCCTCTCCAGAACCAACAAGATTGGCTCTCCCTTGCCACTGAGGGGACTCCAACATCTGCCGAGAATGTGGCTAACCCCCAGTCCCTAGTGAATGTAGTTGCTACACCAGATAGATCCTGGGTGAAAGATAAGTGGCAACAAATGGCCAAAACAGTCACCCAACTGCGGCTGAGGCAAACTGTTAGCTAGCTATGATGACGAAGGTTGTTTGTTTAACTTTTTCTTTTAATGACTGGAATAAGGACCGGCCATGAGAGCAGTAGTCTGTTAAAATGTCAAGCCGAAAAGGGTGCCTCTTTCCCCGGGAAGACAAGCAGCAAATGCCAGTAGAATTACCAGTACACAAAAGTTACTTTTTTGACAGAAAAATACAGTAAAAATTACTCTGAAGCACTATACCAGCCCCACCAATGAAAAATAAATGCAATTTCTTCACAGAAAAAAATGTTTTCCCCTTCCATGAGAAAGATAGAACATTCACCTTCCACACTTGAAGGTGAGGGACCCTTGCACAAACCGAGGAAGTTGTCTGTTCATAGAGGAGGCAAAAAGGTCCAGTTCTGGAGTACCCCACCGGTGAACTAGATCCAGGAACACATCCCTGTGAAGCATCCACTCATCAACAGAAATACTCTGGTAATCGAAAAGCTCGACAGTCCTTCAAGTAGTACACTCGATACAGATATTTAACGTCTGAAAAATTTATTTAAAAACAAGCCGCGTTTTCATTGCTACAAGCAACTTCTTCAGATAAAAGTATAACAAAGTAATGTTAAGTTGTCAGTCTCGCCTTCATTCTTGCTGGATGGGTTCAGAGCCGATCCTCGGCTCAGACTCAGCCACTCTAAAAGCTCGAGAGCTAGTTCCACCGGCTCGAGGCTCCCCTATATCCCACAATGCTAGACGGTAACTCCCCAGATCTCATTTGCCGCTACAGCGATCGAGGTGTGTTCCTACCGGCTCAGGTTAGTTTTTTGGTAAAGATCTAGTTTTCTTAGCCTTTTCTCCCCTTAAAGTTAATTTTTCTTATAAATAGTTAGTATTAAATTAGTTTATCCCATTCCCGTTAACTTTCCACCCCCTTTTTTCCACAAAATCTTAAAATATTTCCCTCGGGCCCTAGGCCCAGTCCCTCCCTTTCCAGTGAGTGACTGTGTTTTATAGGGAATTTTATTACTATTACTTATAATTAGTGTTAATTTAACCCTAAGTGTAATCGGTGTGTGTGTGCTTGTGTGTTACACTTTCCCTTAGATATGTCTAAGGAATCAAAGGTCTCAGGCTTTAAGAAGTGTGACTCGTGCTGTCAGAAGATGTCTCTGACAGACGGTCACACTTCTTGTGTGTACTGCCTGGGACCTTTGCACCTGCAGGACTCATGTGCTGTTTGTCATGGCTTCAGCCCTAGAGTCCTGCAGGAGCGAAAAAATAAACTTATTTTAAGGGGCTTACTTAAGCCTGAGGGTCCCTCGACTCAGTCATCGGGGAAACCCTCGAAGCCTTCTAGACCTTCGGCTCCAGCCTCTGAGCCGTCTTCTAGAGGCACTAAAGCTATTCGAACATCGGCTCCGGCCGGAGCCGATGAAACTGGAATACAAGCCCCTACAGTGTCCTCGGCTCTGGCCGGAGCCGAGGAAGACATTACTCTGTCGGCTCCGATTTTATTATCGGAACCGACAGCCAGGAAGAGGTCCCGATCTCCATCTATCGGCTCCGTTCATTCGGCTCCAGCATCACCCTTGTTGTCTGAACGGAGCCATAGATCCCACTCTTCTAGGTCTTCCAGGTTATCGGAGCATGACCTTCAGAGAGTAGTGAGTCGACTACTTAAGTCCGAGGCATTAGCCCAGATGCTTCAAAGTCCGACTCAACAGTCGAGACCTATTCCTACCACTCAATCTATTCCTCCTCTGACTCTTTTGAGTTCGGAGCCGGGGCGGCTCGGACCCGATACTGGGGTGGTGTCGGAACCGATACCTTTGTCTTCGGTTCCATCGTCGGCTCCGATGTCTTCTTTGGAAGAATCTCAGTGCCGGACTTCCCTCGTCGGCTCCGAGGGGGCGAGTGGCATTGGACGCTTGTCCGACCCCGCTCTCCCTCTCGGTGCTTCGGCGCTGGTGAGTTCAGCTCCGACATCGGCCTCGGAGCCATCACTTTCGGTGCCGGGGGAGGTTTTCAGTTTTTCGGAACGGAGACCTTCGGCTCTGCCTGACAGGGGTACCTTTGAGGTCATGAGGAGCGTGTTAGAACCAGGTTCTACTCCCCAGTAGGTTCTTTCTGCCCCTCCCCCTATGGTGCCTCCGGTGATTTCGACTCAGTCTCTCGTCCCCGATCGTAGAGAGCCAGCTCCTCAAGTTTCCCCTGTCGGGATCTCCTCCTCTTCCGAGGCCTCTCCTGACCCTGCAGGAGAGCCCCCTAGGAAAAGGCAGTGTAAGAGGAAGCACATTGACTCCCTTGAGTCTGTCACCTCTGACACTGATTTAGAGGATTCTGAAGGGTCCCCTTGTTCCCCCTCTGAAGATGTCTCATTTGCAGACATCCTTGAAATCTTAAAACAGAGGGGGAATTGGCCAACCCTCAACCCTTCAGAGGATGAATCAGTGTACCTTGAGGCGTTTGGCTCTCGCCCTTCCACCTCCTGGGTGTCCCCTCCCTTTGACCCCCTTATGCAAGTGGTGGCAAAGAAGGCTTGGGCGGCTCCTGACTCAGTGGAACCCACCCCCAGGAGACCATCTAAGTTCATCACGGCCCCCAAGGATAAAGAGTTTCTGACCAAAGGCATCTCTGTTGATGCTATGGTGGTGGCTGCAGCTACCATGAAGGAGTTAGCTGATCCTTCAGTGCCTGTTCATCCTCCTAACAAGGAGTCTAGGTCGATGGACAGGTACGGGAAGCGGATGTTCTCATCAGCGACCTTTACTATGAGACCGCTGAATTACCTGTGTCATTTTACTCGACTTCAGAGGGATTTACTCAAGAAAGCGAGTGAAATGTTGAAGGACCCAACAGCTGCGGGTTTTCAAGACAGGATGAACTCTCAGCTGGCTACCCTTAATTCTATAACTAACTCCTCCATGCACCTCCTTTCATATGCGGCTGATGGAGCAAGTAGAGCGGCAGGTACAGGTGTAGCCTTGCGTAGGCATGCCTGGATGTGGCTTTGTAATTTTGCGGACCCCTTTAAGGCGTCCTTCACTAATTCCCCCTTTGATGGATCATCGCTCTTTGGTCCTCAAGTGAAGGAAACCCTGACTAGGTGCGAGACTGATGGCAAAACTCTTTCTGCTGTCGGAGTCCGTTTTTCTACTCCTTCTAGACCTTACCCCAAAGGTCAGAAGGGGGGAAAGATGTGGTTCCGCAAGGAGACTTGCCTGACGCACAGAGTCGATTCCCCTCTAGAGGCAGAGGGGGTAACAACAATGGTAGATGCCGTCCCAGAGGCAGAGGGGGCCCACAGAATCAGGGCAGTCGAGAATCCTTTTCTGACAAGCCTTTTCAGCATCCCTGAGGTGTTTCCCGACTGTCCACCTTCGGAGGCAGTCGGGGGAAGTTTGTCACTGTACCCAAAAGCCTGGCTATCTTTAACTCAAGACAAGTGGGTACAGTCTATTATTTCCGAAGGCTACAGAATCCCTTTCCCTTTCTTTCCAAAGCTGTACAAAAAATCCCTTCCAGACGTTCCACCCAGTCAAAGGGAGCAAGCAGCATTAGAAATTTCAAAGCTGCTCACAAAAAGAGCTATTCAACCAGTGCCAGCAGACCAAGTAGGATCCGGAACCTACTCCAAATTCTTTTTGGTTCCAAAGAAAACAGGGGACTGGAGACCCATTTTGGATCTCAGCAACTTGAACAAGTTTATCAAGAAAACAAAGTTCCGGATGGTCACGCTGCAGTCCATTCTTCCTCTTTTGGAACGGGACAGCTGGATGTGCTCTATAGATCTCCAGGACGCGTACTATCACATCAAGATGAATCGACGCTCCAGGAGGTTTCTCCGCTTCAGGCTGGGAACCAGTCATTTTCAATTCAGAGCCCTGCTCTTTGGTCTCACTACAGCCCCCCGAGTGTTTACCAAATGCATGGCAGTGGTAGCCTCTCATCTGAGGCGTCAAGGATTCCAGGTGTTTCCTTATTTAGCCGACTGGCTCCTTACAGCCCCCACCAAGCATCTTTTACTCCTCTCCAGAGACTACACCTTTCGCACATGTCAGACATTAGGCATTTCAATAAACTACGAAAAGTCTGTCTTGTCGCCTTGTCGTGTTATTACTTTCATAGGCGCAAATCTAGACACAGTCAAGATATCAGCCAGACTCACAGAGCAGAGGATTGCAGACATTCACAAACAGGTCTTTCTTCTTTTGCAGAACAACAAAGTCAAAGCCAGACAGATCCTGAAAGTCTTGGGGATTATGGCGGCGGCCATCCCTCTCCTACCATTAGCTCGCTTCCACATGAGGATTTTGCAATGGATGCTCTTCACAGAATGGTCTTACCAAAGCCTTCCAATGTCCCATCCTATTCGGATAACTCAGTCGTGCAAGAGTCATCTCTCTTGGTGGATCACATCTCCTCCTAGGGAGACCTTTTGTCCCTCCCCCTCCGGTTGCTACAGTGACAACGGACGCCTCCCTGATAGGGTGGGGGGGGGGGCATTTCCAGGGCAGGACAGTCCAGGGCATGTGGCAACCGTTCGAGTGCCACTTACACATAAACGTCCTAGAGATGAGAGCAGTGCTTCTAGCGTTGCAAGCCCTACAAGACTCTCTTCCCAAGGGAACTATAGCAATACAAACAGACAACATGTCTGTAGTGTGGTACATCAACAAACAAGGCGGAACCAGGTCTTACCCCCTATGTCGAGAGGCACTCAGACTATGGCAATGGGCGATTTCTTCTCAGCGATTTCTGTTAGCAACGCACATCCCCGGGAAGTCCAATGTGATTGCGGACAAATTGCGCAGAGCTATTCTCATGCCTCACGAGTGGTCTCTGAACAATTCAGTGTTGGAGAAAGTTTTTCGAAAGTGGGGCAGGCCTTGCTGCGACCTTTTCGCTAATCCCCAAAACAGCAAGTGCGATGATTTTTTCTCCCTCTTTCCCCAACCAGGCCATCCCAGCAGAGACGCTCTAGTGCACGTTTGGCCCCGGGGACTTCTATATGCCTTTCCTCCCTTCCCACTTATATCCCAGCTGATACAGAAAGCCATCGCTCAGAAAGCTTCTATGATCCTCATTGCCCCTTACTGGCCTCGACAAATTTGGTTCCCCTTTCTACACCGCTATCTGTTGGAACAACCTTGGCATCTGGACCCAGTTCCAGACCTCTTGACCCATCAGTCGGGTCAGTTGCACCACTCCCTTCCCCCTCTGAACCTCACAGCTTGGTTCCTCCAATTCCAACCTTAGCCAGGCTTCCTTTGATATCTCACTCAGTTAGAGATATCTTGATTGCCTCTCATAAATCTTCCACTCGGAAGATTTATCATAGCAAGTGGAAACGTTTTTCCTATTGGGCGCAGTCAAAGAATATAGATCCTTTCACTGCTTCTATTCAAACAGTTCTAGACTTTCTAGCCGAACTTTTCCATGCAGGTTCATCCCCATCTACCATTAGAGTTCAATTGGCTGCAATTTCGAACTTTCATGTTGGAATCTCAGAGTCCTCTATCATGTCTCACAGACTCTGCAAGGCCTTTTTAAAGGGAGTCTTTCTACTCAAACCACCCATCAGAGATCCTCCTCCTCAATGGGATCTCAACTTTGTTCTGCCATCCTTAATTCTTCCCCCCTTTGAACCTGCGGCTTCATGTTCTATAAAGTTACTTTCTTGGAAGACACTCTTTTTAGTAGCTATCACCTCAGCTAGAAGAGTCTCCGAACTCCATGCTCTGTGTAGTCGACCCCCTTATCTGGTATTTCATAAAGACAGGGTGTCCTTGCGTACTAACCTGTCTTTTTTGCCCAAAGTAGCTTCTTTGGCAAATTTGAATCAAACCATTGAGCTTCCTGTTTTCTTCCCAAATTATTCTAATAGGTCAGAACAAAAGTTACACTGTTTAGATGTTCATAGCCAACTTAGGTACTATTTAGACAGGACCAAACAATTCAGGAAATCTGACCAACTGTTTGTTTTTTATGCAGAAGGTAGAATGGGCCTTCCAGTCTCTAAAGTCTCTCTCTCTAGATGGCTTACTTCATTGATTACCCTAGTGTATGAGACAAGACATCAACGGTTGCCATCCAAACCCAGGGCTCATTCAACTAGAGCTTTAGCCACTTTGGTAGCTTTCCAAGACAGGCTGCCTATTGATTCGATTTGTTCGGCAGCTACTTGGGCTTCTCCCCATACCTTCATTTCTCATTATAAGTTGGATTTGGCCTCTAGAGACCGAGCCAACTTTGGTTCCACTGTACTCAAGAGTCTGTTCCGATAGGCCACCCGGGACAAGGTGCTAGGGATGCGGTCCCATCCAGCAAGAATGAAGGCGAAATTGACAACTTAACATTTAGAAGTTATGTACCTACCATAACGTTCCATGTTAGTTGTCTTCTTCTCGCCTTCTTTCTTGCGTCCCACCCTCATTCCCCCTAGCCAGGACAGACCTAGAAGAGTTTTCTTCTTTGTTCCTTATGGAATTTTATTGCTGGCCTTAGCTTTCAAATGAGATCTGAAGAGTTACCGCCTAGCATTGTGGGATATAGGGGAGCCTCGAGCCGGTGGAACTAGCTCTTGAGCTTTTAGAGTGGCCGAGTCAGAGCCGAGGATCGGCTCTGAACCCATCCAGCAAGAAAGAAGGCGAGAAGAAGACAACTAACATGGAACGTTATGGTAAGTACATAACTTCTAATTTCGCGCCATTCATTCAGTTTAAAAAGCCAGTATAGTGATGTAAAACCAATCATTCAGCCTGCTTGGATACATATAATTAATATTAAGTAATCATCTGATTTAATATATGCAACGTAAATTGTACATCCTGAATCTCACCAAAGCTAAATATTTACATCTCACAGTAAAAATCAATCTTGTTCCTTGCATTTCTTAAAAAATATATAACTAATTAAAGTTAATTCATTAATTTACTGTGCTTGAAAATACTAAATTTAAAACACAGTATGACTTAATTCTTGATCTTTTATACCATTATAGTGAAAAATATAGAATAGAGATTGGTAAACGAGCCGGAAACTTAGAAAATACTCCATTTAAAACACAAGTCTAAACTGACTATAAAAGTTATTGTCTCAAATAACTTTTTAGTTTCAACCAACAAGAAATACTACAAAATTCGTTTAAACCTGGATATATACATGCATTCAATTTCAGTTGCCAAATCAATTCAGCACATTCAAGTAGAAGGGAAGTTGGACCACCTCTAATGTTCTCTGTTATTTGATCGATAGCTGTGAATGTAAATGTATGACAGGGGAACTGACCAATATGTCTTGCTAAGGCGTTTTCTTTTTTATTTTTAGAAATAGTATACATATGTTCATACACCCTGTCTCTAAATCTACGGTCAGTTTTGCCTATGTAATAGGCTGGACAAGAGTTACAGAGAGCTAAATAGATGATACTTTTGGAGTTACAGTCTAATCTTTGTTTTATCATAAATCTTGTGTTTATTTTGTGTACAGCAAAGTTATTCATGGGTTTAATATTCTTACACATACTGCACATTCCACATTGAAAACATCCTTTGGTTTTATTACTGAATGTTAAAGATTTGTTTTCT
Organism: Protopterus annectens; assembly: GCF_019279795.1. Classification (NCBI taxonomy): domain Eukaryota; kingdom Metazoa; phylum Chordata; order Ceratodontiformes; family Protopteridae; genus Protopterus; species Protopterus annectens. The sequence goes on along the minus strand of NC_056727.1, from coordinate 90,372,525 downwards.
AGTGTTTTTTTCAAATTAATTCCCTTCTTGAAAATTATATAAAATCTTGACCCTAATTTCGTTAAAAGGCTTGGATCTTTCCCTATTAATTGCCAATTCTTGAATAATATTGACACAATTGCGTCACTATCTTTGTTATAAGTTGTTATAAAACTCCTATTATACTCTTTTTTAAGAAGGCTCACTTCAGTCGTTTGTACTAAAGTTACCTCTTCAGTCGTTGTTGTTAATGTACTATTGACATGAAAGGTATGATTGTGACTGTTCACAGTCTCGTTCCTTAGTTCTTTAATTTGTAAGATCGCTGTCAGTGTCCCTCTCATCCGTTTTGATTTAATTTCCAATATTAAATCTAATATTAAGGATTTTGGGTACCCACGGTTTATAAACATGTTGTTTAAATTGTCACATTCACTGTTAAAATTGGCGTCTAGGGTACATAATCTTGATGCCCTCACTAGTTGTCCTTTGACAATAGAACGTTTTTGTTTATAAGGGTGGGCACTTGAAAAGTGTAAGTAAGAGTTACAGTATGTTGGTTTTCTAAAAATATTCGATGTTATTCTATTTGCACTCATGTCTCTAGTTAAAGTGAGATCTAAATAGTCAATACTGTTCGAACTATAAGTATAAGTGAATTTGAAGAAGCTGGTTGTTGTATTTAAATATTCAACAAATTCAGCTGCTTCTTGTTGGTCTCCTCTAAAGATGACAAAAGTGTCATCAAGAAATCTAGTATATAGTTTTATTCTGTCCTTCCTAGAATTTACGTCAAAGATAAATAATTTCTCCCAATGGGCTACGAAGATGTTTGCTAAGCTAGCTCCACAAGGTGAGCCCATGGCTACACCTTGTTTTTGTAAATAGTGACAGTTGTTGAATGTGAAAAAATTATTACTCAAAATAATATCAATACGTTCTGTCACTAAACGGATCTCATCGTTTGAAGCTTCAAGGTGTCTCAGCATTATTTCAGTCCATTCGCTAGCCTCCATATGGGGGATTGACGTATATAAATCTATTACGTCTATTGTTAGAAAATTATCCTTACTGTCCATCTCAAACTCATTTAAATTAGCTAACAGTGACCAGGAATCTTTACAAATTTGTGGTATTTTCTTTATATATTTTTGTAGGATATAATCTACTACTTTAGAACATGGATATGTAAGTGAAGCTCTAGCGTCAATTAGACATCTCATAGGCGGGTCAAATAGATTTTTATGAATTTTCGGTATTCCGAACATTACTGAAAGTTTTGGGAACGGTATATTTATATAGTTGAATGTGTCCGGGTCAATTCTTCCTTCAATGAACAGATCTCTCAAGTAACTTTTTACTCTAGTTTGAGCTATGTTATACTCATTGAGGGAAACTGAACTGTATGCCGTATTAGCCAGCACTTCTTCCATCCTATGATTATAATCATCTAAGTCTAAAATTACTAACCCACCTCCTTTGTCAGGTTTTATACATCTCACTGCTTGTGTTCTCAGTAATTCTAAGGCTTCCATTTCTTCTTTTGTGATATTGTTCTGCAGACTATTCTGTCTAGGATGGGAATACAAATGTCTAATATCAAGTTCACAAATACTTTCAAACAAGTGCAATATTGGGTGTAATGGAGGATTGAAAGTACTTGCTGGTTTAAAATTAGCAGTTGCAACCGGGTTATTACCTAGTAAACAAGTCAAATTAAGTTTCCTGACAAAACACTTCAATTCTATTAACACCTGTGCTAAATTCATACTTTTGGTTGGTACAAATGTATTTCCTTTAGCAAGTAAATCGATAAGTACAGGGTCCAATACTACTGATGAATAATTATATATAGTGAAGTCCCCTGTTACATTTTTTAACATTACTAAATTAGTTTTTAATGCTTGTTCCTGTTGTTCCATGATTTGGTTTTCTGATTCCGGGCAGCTTTGGCATATGATGTATTCGGTTGCTGCCCATCTTTCTGAAAAACCTGGTCACTAAAAGCCTTCTGTTGCCTTAAATCATAGTTATTATTTGTATTAGTTCTGTTTGATAACAGTCTTTCACTACATCTTAAAGGTTCCTCAATTGTAGATACATCGTTATTCCCAATAGGAATGTTCTCATGCTCTACTCTTGTTTGTTTCTTGTTGGTGTTAGACAAATATTTGTTGTTTGTCCAAGTTTGAGATAAATGAGGTATTGGGTAAGCAGTATTGTTAGAGTAAGCCAACCGGTCTCTGGACAGTTTCTTAACTTTTGTCCCTTTCGATTTATCAATCAATTGGTCAATGCTTACAAAAACTCTTGAATAGTCATATTTATATCTATTGAAGTCACAGTCATTTTTAATGTCATTGTCTATATTCTGTACTTCAGTTAAAAGTTCATCAGTTTGTATAGTGTAATATTTTATCATTAGTTCCATGAGTTGGAACCCTGTGGTATCAAACAAGTTGATTAAGTCATTGTGGAACGGTGAGTCAGGAATTAAACCTGTTGGAAAGTGAAAACAACGAAGTCCCTTTGGTACCAGTCTTTCTTTAAGACATTGTTTGAAATACGTAACTTCTAGTTGTAATTTCTTGATTTTCAATAATTTTGTATCAAAATTTTTTAATTTCTCCATAATTGATGAATTACTTACTGGTTTTAGGTTTGCGTCGCTTGCCGGCAACTCTTCGTTCGTGATAAAAGCTGTCATAAGGGAATCAGTATTCGTGATCCATTCTTTGAACGATGGAGTACCAATGAGCCCAGCGTCGCTTCCGGTAACTGTGTTGTTCTCAGCTTCCACTCTAACAGGTTGTCCAGGTGGAATACTGTTAGGGGAAGACTCAATACTGTTGTTCACTTCATTAAATTGGTGTGTCGGTTGTAATGTCTTATAAAGGTTTTCGTTAACGTTGCATTTGTTCTGTCTATCCAAATTGTCCAGCCAATACACTACGTTGTCCATCCGTTTAGAAATGGATTGCAGTAGATTCATAAAGTCACTTTGATTTAGTTCCTCACGTAAACTAAATAAGTTCGTATTTTGCGGACTCAATATAGGCGGACTGTTCGGGCTTACCAGGAAGATCTGTTCATTGAAGGAAGAATTGACCTGGACACATTCAACTATATAAATATACCGTTCACAAAACTTTCAGTAATGTTCGGAATACCGAAAATTCATAAAAATCGATTTGACCCGCCTATGAGATGTCTAATTGACGCTAGAGCTTCACTTACATATCCATGTTCTAAAGTAGTAGATTATATCCTACAAAAATATATATAAAGAAAATACAACAAATTTGTAAAGATTCCTGGTCACTGTTAGCTAATTTAAATGAGTTTGAGATGGACAGTAAGGATAATTTTCTAACAATAGACGTAATAGATTTATATACGTCAATCCCCCATATGGAGGCTAGCGAATGGACTGAACTAATGCTGAGACACCTTGAAGCTTCAAACGATGAGATCCGTTTAGTGACAGAACTCATTGATATTATTTTGAGTAATAATTTTTTCACATTCAACAACTGTCACTATTTACAAAAACAAGGTGTAGCCATGGGCTCACCTTGTGGAGCTAGCTTAGCAAACATCTTCGTAGCCCATTGGGAGAAATTATTTATCTTTGACGTAAATTCTAGGAAGGACAGAATAAAACTATATACTAGATTTCTTGATGACACTTTTGTCATCTTTAGAGGAGACCAACAAGAAGCAGCTGAATTTGTTGAATATTTAAATACAACAACCAGCTTCTTCAAATTCACTTATAGTTCGAACAGTATTGACTATTTAGATCTCACTTTAAATAGAGACATGAGTTCAAATAGAATAACATCGAATATTTTTAGAAAACCAACATACTGTAACTCTTACTTACACTTTTCAAGTGCCCACCCTTATAAACAAAAACGTTCTGTTGTCAAAGGACAACTAGTGAGGGCATCAAGATTATGTACCCTAGACGCCGATTTTAACAGTGAATGTGACAATTTAAACAACATGTTTATAAACCGTGGGTACCCAAAATCATTAATATTAGATTTAATATTGGAAATTAAATCTAAACGGATGAGAGGGACACTGACAGCGATCTTACAAATTAAAGAACTAAGGAACGAGACTGTGAACAGTCACAATCATACCTTTCATGTCAATAGTACATTAACAACAACGACTGAAGAGGTAACTTCAGTACAAACGACTGAAGTGAGCCTTCTTAAAAAAGAGTATAATATGAGTTTTATAACAACTTATAACAAAGATAGTGACGCAATTGTGTCAATATTATTCAAGAATTGGCAATTAATAGGGAAAGATCCAAGCCTTTTAACGAAATTAGGGTCAAGATTTTATATAATTTTCAAGAAGGGAATTAATTTGAAAAAAACACTAGAAAACAAATCTTTAACATTCAGTAATAAAACCAAAGGATGTTTTCAATGTGGAATGTGCGGTATGTGTAAGAATATTAAACCCATGAATAACTTTGCTGTACACAAAATAAACACAAGATTTATGATAAAACAAAGATTAGATTGTAACTCCAAAAGTATCATCTATTTAGCTCTCTGTAACTCTTGTCCAGCCTATTACATAGCTTTAGAGACAGGGTGTACGAACATATGTATGCTATTTCTAAAAAGAAAAAAGAAAATGCCTTAGCAAGACATATTGGTCAGTTCTCCTGTCATACATTTACATTCACAGCTATCGATCAAATAACAGAGAACATTAGAGGTGGTCCAACTTCCCTTTTACTTGAATGTGCTGAATTGATTTGGCAACTGAAATTGAATGCATGTATATATCCAGGTTTAAACGAATTTTGTAGTATTTCTTGTTGGTTGAAACTAAAAAGTTATTTGAGACAATAACTTTTATAGTCAGTTTAGACTTTTGTTTTAAATGGAGTATTTTCTAAGTTTCCGGCTCGTTTACCAATCTCTATTCCATATTTTTCACTATAATGGTATAAAAGATCAAGAATTAAGTCATACTGTGTTTTAAATTTAGTATTTTCAAACACAGTAAATTAATGAATTAACTTTAATTAGTTATATATTTTTTAAGAAATGCAAGGAACAAGATTGATTTTTACTGTGAGATGTAAATATTTAGCTTTGGTGAGATTCAGGATGTACAATTTACGTTGCATATATTAAATCAGATGATTACTTAATATTAATTATATGTATCCAAGCAGGCTGAATGATTGGTTTTATGTTACTATACTGGCTTTTTAAACTGAATGAATGGCGCAAAATACTTTGTTATACTTTTTTCTGAAGAAGTTGCTTGTAGCAACGAAAACGCTGCTTGTTTTTAAATAAATTTTTCAGATGTTAAATATCTGTATCGAGTGTACTACTTGAAGGACTGTTGAGCTTTTCGATTACCAGAGCATTTCTGTTGTTAAGTTTTAAGTTTATCGTCTTTAAGCATCCACTCATGACACTGTGTCATAGATCTGCTTACTGAGAATGCCACCGAGTTTTGAGCTGATGGAAGGTACACAGCATGCAGTCACTTTGTATTGAGTAGCCACTTCCCAAGCCTTGGTTGCGAGGCAACAGAGAAGGTACAATTTTGTGCCCCCCTGTTTGTTTATATACCAAAAGGCCATGGTATTGTCTTTAAGGATATTGAGAGGTCCTGGCTGAAACTGGGATTGGAAAGTCTGCAGAGCTAGAAGTAGAGCCCTCATTTCCCTGATGTTATGTTCCTTCCTTTGAGAAGGGGGCCAAAGACCTGAACTTTCCCGAAAGCAAAGATTGCTCCCCAGTCCAAGTCTGAGGCATCTGTGAAAAGTTGCTGAACTGGTTGAGGAATCTGAAGAGGTAAGTCAGGATTCTGACTGAGTTGCTGTATTCACCAATGTAACTCCTTTTTCAGACAGGGGAGCAGGGGACTCAAGGCATCTAATGGGTGAGCATGCTGGGACTAAACTGTCTTTAGAAACAACTATGGAAGAGGCAGAAGAGCCTCCAGGAAGGCCGTGAGATAAGTTACTTTTTCTACAGGAAGAAAAAACATCATCAAGTCTGTGTGGAACCTGCACCTCAGGAAAATAAGGTCTTGACTTGGTAGAAGCGATACTTTTTTGAAATTTATTGAGAAGCCCAGACTCTGCAGAAAGGGAATAGCCGTGTTCAGATGCTGGGTTAACAAATCTGGACTGTTGGCCAGGAAAAGCAGTTCATCCAAGTATGGGTAGACTTGTAGGCCTTTTAGCCTTAAATAGGTGATAGCTGGGGACAGGCACTTTGTGAATACCATTGAGGCTGCAGAAAGGCCAAAGGATAAGGCAGTAAACTGATAGTGCAAAGAACCCACCGAGAAATGCAAAAACTTCCTGAAGTGAGGATGAATAGAGATATGTAGGTATGCATCCTTGAGATCCAGGGAAGCTAAGAAAACTTGAGGAGGAACCAGGGGAAGGAGAGTGGGCAGGGATAGCATTCTGAAAGAAGGCACCACCAGAAAAGTGTTTAGTAGGGAAAGATCTAAAATAGGCCTCCAAGGACCATCTTTCCTTGGAACTAGAAACATCCTGGAGTAAAATCCCCTCCTCAGTTGGTCTGAAGAGACAGACTGGTTGGTGCCCTGATAGGAGAGTTGAGAAAGAATTGAGGAAACAGATGTAGCTGGCTGGGAGGGGTTGAGATATTCCCTGGAAAGGATGGAGAGTCTCTCAAGTCATAAAATACCCCCTTTGGATAACTGAAATCACCAAGCAGTCCTGAGTGATTTCCATTCAAGTAGAAAGGGAAAGAGAGAGGTGAAGAGACAAGGGGGTGTGATTTGGGAGAGGAGGCAGAGTATCACAATGAAGACTCTGTCTGGGTTGAAAGGGCTGCTGAGAAGGAAGAACAGGAGCAGGAGTAACAGCTTTAGTCTGTGGGTGTCTCCTAGAAGGCTTATAAGGCCTAGGTGCAGAAGGTGGAGGAGCGAGCAGGTTTTCTGACAAAAGGAGTTTTGGAGGAAATTTCTATGAAAGCAAGTGTTTCAAATCCTGAAGCTCCTTACCCTTTTCCTGCAGTGATTTAAATAAATCTGGAGCAGCTTTGCCAAAGAGGGAAGAATTATCCAGAGGAGCATCAAACAGATGTTCTTCGTGTTTCACTGTTGCAGTCATCACACTTGGGTTATCCTGCCAGCGGTAACCCTCAGTCGGCCTGAATGCCAGAGGCTTAGTATTTCTGTGTCAGTTGCTGTCACTTCAAGGCCGACGTCAGGTCGTCAGAGGTATAAAAACAGGTAGCCGACACCATTACATCAGTCTTTCTTGCCGAGGAGCCCAAAGCAGAAGCAGTTCGCACCAATGCCGGTCGGCCCCTACCTGAATTTTCATTCCGAAATTGAATCATCCTGAAGGCTTCAAAAACTAAGTACCCTGTTGGGGAGCCTTTTTTCTTGCTCTAACCGATGTCAGAAAAAGTAAACAATTGTCTTGCCTGTGGAAAGTAAATACCACACTGAGATTTCCATTCTTACTCTATCACCTGTTTAGGCCCAGACCACAATGTACCTTGCTGTCGTTTTTTGCCTTGTTCAACTCCCGAACTGTTCATAGTTGGGTCCTTATTGTAGCTGAGTACTTTCATTCTCAATCTCTGTATTCCGAAATGGCTTCGGTAAGCCATCCGACTACCGATCTGCTGAAAAAATGTAAGGATAAAGACAGAGACCAACTGCACAAGTCCAAAACTGCTGACGACGCTTCAGTTAAGCTAGTCGCCACTTCGCCGGTACTCAGTGAGGTGCTTTTACAGCCCTTGATGCCCGCTTCGATGGATTCGCAGGCCACTACCGAGACCTGTTCAGAGTTCGGTATGCCGCGAGACTCTTTGACTATGGAACTTGCGGATGTCTCTACCTTGGATGGGTCCGGAGCTGCTGTGCAGGCACCAGCTTCTGAGGAAGTTCTTTGCACTACCGATATTTGACTTAAACCGACGACTTCTTTCTCATCTTCAGTTCTTTCTAAAACTACCGAGTTTCTAAGGCCAAGAGTAAAAGCTACGCCTAAAAAAACGACGACCCTAACTCAAATGCCTGCTTCCTTGCCACAATCTCATATGCTTATAATGGCAGAAGACCTGATCATGCTGATTAGGGAAAGCCAGCCTTCCCCTGCTAAATGAAAAAGAGACTTGTCCCCAGCAGCTTTGTCTGACCAAGAGTCCGATGAATCTGAGGTTTCTGAATATGAAGACATGCCTTTATCTGCCTATGAGGATTCAAATGCAGAGGAATCCATTCCTTCTGCCTCCCCTCCAGAGGACTTTTCTTTCTTTTGGTGAAACCTTACATACTTTGAGAGAGCATTTCCATTGGGAATGCCAGGATTATCCTCAGTCAAAAAAAGAGACTCAGGGAATTTTTAGATTTGCCACAGCACAGACCCTTAGCTATCCCTCCTGTTCTGGATGTTGTGGATGATGTCTTTATGGAATCCAGTCTTACCCCCTGCTCCAAAGAAACCTGATAGGTACTTCAGAGTCCCTGACTCTCACAAATTTCTCTTCAAAAATCCTACTGCTGACCCAGAGATCATCTCCCAAGGACCTAAAGGAATAAAACAACTACAGGTAAGACTCCGCTTCCACCCCATCGGACAGGGATTCCCGAGCATTAGACAGATGGGGGTAAAAAAGTATACACCTCTGCAATGCTCACCGTTAGAGCATTAAATTGTCAGTTCCACATGCTGAAATACCAGCAACATACTATGGAACGTATTAAGCAAAAATTATCTACCTTTCCTGACTGTGCAGAAAATAAAGAATTACAGGAGCTTATGCATTCTGCAACCCAAGTTAGCAAGCATATCCTCCAATGTGGGTTTCATGCCCTAGAAGCATCTTGCAGGGCAGCAGTCACAGGTTCTGTACTTAGAAGGCATACCTGGCTTAAGGAGCAGACCTTGCCAGACCATGTCAAATCAAAATTATTGGACGTTCCTCTGAACAAGGACAATCTGTTTGGCACCAAAGCAGAAGAGGTTTTTAAAAAGATGGAAGAAAAGGCTAAGTCTATGCAGACAGTCAAAGATTTTTTGAAAGTGCAGCCTCCAAGATTTAGTAGGCATTGCCCTTAAAACATTAGTCCTTTCCAGCCCCCTCAAGGCCAACTCAAACTAGACCCAGGGGAAACAGACCCCCCCCCAAGATTACAGTCTCAGGGAGTGCAAAGATATAAGCAATGGAGTACCTCCACTTCTAAAGCAGGGAGTGCTAAGCCACCCCCTTATGGAAAGAATTCACAATGACTTCTCAACTCCACTCCTCACCTCTGCCCAATTGCTTGTGCCCCTAGGAGGAAAACGTGCCCACCATGCAAAAAATTGGGCCTCCATCACCAATGACCAATTGGTCCTCAACATAGTATCCCAGGGGTACAAATTTTATTTCCACACACTGCCAACTCCCAAAAGGGTTCCCAGACCTTCCTCCAAACCAGTGGGCAGAGGCACAAAACCAAGTTCAGTCTCTCCTCTCCATAAGGGCAATTCAGCCTGTTCCTGCAGAACAGATAGGCCAATGTTTGTATTCCAGACTTTTCCTGGTACCCAGAAAATAGAGCACATGGCGCCCAGTCTTAGATCTATCCATTCTAAACACCTTCCTGGTGGTACCAAACTTCAAAATGCTTACCCTACAGCAGCTTCTCACTATGCTGTCCAAAGATACCTGGTTAGCCACCTAGACCTAAAGGAGGCCTATCTGCACATCCCAATCAGGACCTCCTGCAGGAAATATCTATGTTTCAGGGCAGGATCTATGCATTATCAGTTCTCTGCACTTCCCTTTGGCTTATCCACTGCTCCCAGAGTTTTCACAAAATGCCTGGCTCCAGCCATTGCCTATTGCAGATAGAGAAATTTTCAAATTTACCCTTACTTGAACAATTGACTGATTCAGGTGGACAGTTACAAAAAGCTGTTGCAGCACCTGACATTTGTAAAGGACCTTCTAACCTCCATGGGGTACACTATCAATGAAAAGAAATCCAAACTAGTCCCCAGTCAAAAAATTGTATTCCTGGGAGCAAGCTTGAACGCAGCAACCCAGATGGCATTTCTTACTCCAGAAAAAACAAGCCTATCTGACAGGCTACTTTGCTCAAATGGCCACCAGAACTCAGCTATCCGCAAGGAAAATCCTGCAGGCTCTAGGGTCCATGGCCTCCTGCATTCTAGTAATTCCATATGCCAGACTGCATATGAGAAAACTTCAGTGGTACTTAAAAAGTCTTTGGTGCCAACATTCTCAGGACCTGGAAACTATCATTCCTATTATACCTTGTCTAAGGAAAGAGTTTTTTTGGTGGGCAGCGACATGCAACCGCAAAAAGGAGATTCCCTTTACACAACCCCTCGCCACCCAGACCCTAACCACAGATGCATCAGACTATACCTGGGGTGCACATCTGGATGGCAGGTGCATTCAGGGCCACTGGAGCCCAAATCAAATTCATCTGCACATCAACCAAAAAGAGATGCTAGCTGTTCAGCAAGCTCTTACAGCTTTCAGATTCCTACTCTCCCTACTATCCCTATCCCTTCTACCCCTGGCAGGATAACCCAAGTATGATGACTGCAACACTGAATACACTCGAACATCTACATTTATGGTAAGTGTACACAACTGTACTTTTTGCCTTTATGTCATCAGGGAGTGCCTGGAGACATAACCAGGAATGCCTTCTGAAAACAGATGCAGAAACTACTGCTCTGGAAGAGGCCTCAACTATATCATAACTGCACTTCAAGTGCCTAGCTACCAGGGAGGATGCTGTTAAAAGTGAAAGAGCCAAGGATTTAGACTCTGAGTCAGGCAATGAGGAATGAGCCTGGATAGCCTGAGTGAGCAAGGTCAAAGCATACCTAGACGTGTGTTTGTTAATTTAGAGCCTTGATAGCTAAAGTGGAAGAAGTATAGACCTTCTTACCCAGTCTTTCCAAGATTTTACTTTCCTTATCAGAAGGAAGTAGTTTAGTTGAGGGGAGATAGCCTTGAAGCGTTATCAGAAGTGACGGAAATCACAGCTGGATCAGCTGAGAGACATTTTAAAAGAAACTTACAATCTTCAGGGACCTTATAGAAGCAATCAGGTCTTTTAGGAGCAGGTACCTGTGAGTCTGGGGTCTTGGAAGCTGCCTTAAAGGCATCTAAGAAGACTAGCAGGACAGGTGGAGCTGCTGAAGGAGCAAGGGCATCTAACTGGAGTAGCTCATAATATCTCTTTTGTTCTTCTGAGATCTGAGAGGAATCCCACTTAAAGTATTCCCTCATTTTATTAATAGTTTCCCCAAAGGAAAGTTCAATAGGAGAGTCACCCCCATTACACTCTTCCAGGGGAGAAGGAATCTGAGTGGAATATGCTAAGGAGTCTTCATCTGAGGAAGACTTTATAGAATCAGAGTCATGAATTTAAAATTCCACAGATTGCCCTGAAGAAGGCCCCTGAGACCCAGAAAGTAGCACTGGGGAAGAGGAGAAGGCCAGGCTGGCTATGGGAAAAGCCAGAGCCAGAGGCCTCAGAACCTTCAGAGCTTTAATGAGTCCCTGTGAAAAAAACTTCCCAATCCAATGTAGGGGTAGGAGTAGCCGGAACATGCTTAGTTTTTTGCTTCTTTTTAACGTTTTCCCTTTGGGGAGAAATGGAAGACATAGTCCTTACCTCTGACACCTACTTAGACAAAGGAGCTGGAACAGTCCCTGAGTCTTCTGTAATAACAAGCTGCGGTTCCTCCAAGTTGTCCAACTTGGACGTCTGCATAGCCTCGGACGTATCAGGAAGTGACCCGCTGAGGAAGCGGACCCTACCTCTGGTCGCACCGCCATCTTTTCATCAACCTCAATGGGTATTTCAGAGGGAGTAGGTACAGCTAAAGAGGATTTGGGCCTAGCCTTGGTAACCTTCCTCTTAACAGATGGCTCAGAAGCTCTCGTGGAGCCTTCCATCTCATCCCTAGCCAGACATTTGAGTCTTTGATTTTCTAAGTAGAGATTCAAGGCCGACAGACAGCTGTGCAATGTTTTAGGAACAAAAGCCTGACAAATAGAGCAGGCACGGTAGTCGTGATTAGACCGTAAGCAAAGCAAGCAAAGCTATGTGGAATTTGCCTTCCACACCTACATCTGCCCTTTCTGGATGACATTAATGAAACAAAAGGCAGTAGCAATAAATCAAATCCCCTATGGGGTACTTTTCTGAAGCTGGAAGACAACAACAACGGTATCAAATGACAGACCAAATGTAAGAGTCAACCTTTCTGAATGGTGGCAAAAAAGGTTCTGAGGATTGTACGTGCAAGCATCCCTTTTATGGCTGACATTAGATATTCACATTGTTCCATATGTAGATGACTTGCTTATGTTTGCAGAGTATTTTTCAAAGTGTCAGGAATTTCTCTTTTGGGTGAGAGAGATCTTACACAGGCCTGCAGTCCTAGATAACAGTCAAAAGTCTTTCTTGATTCCTTCACACAGGATTGTGTTCCTGGGATGTCAGCTAGACACCTCATTTCAAACAGCTTTTCTTCCTTGGGATAAATAGATCCTTATTTAGATCTGCTACTAAGGTTTTCCGCTCAAACTTTGGTTACTGCGAGGAAATACCTCAGGATATTGGGTTCTCATAACATCTGTAATTCTCATGATATCCTTGGCAAGACTCCACATGAGAAAAGTACAGTGGTATCTGAAATATCTTTGGTCCCAACATCAATATCCTTTGTCTTTTCAAATACTATTGATGGGGTCTATCAAAAGAGAAATCTTTTGGTGGAGACAACAGATATCCTTAGTTCCAGGTCTCTCTCTCTCTCTCTCCCTCTCCCTCCCTGCTCCAAAGCAGTCAGTCACAGACACTTCAGACTTTGCTTGTGGAGAAATTTTAGCAGAGGTAAAAGTGGAGAGGTGTGAAACACTAAGGACAGATGCAACCATATAAATATCTAGGAGATGCTTGCCCTGATCAGGACACTCAATTCTCTGAATCATCTTTGGCCCCTGGGACCTCTTCAAAGTGATTTCAGACAATACCACAGTCATGCAGTACATCATCAAGCAAGGGGGAACCAGGTTGTAACCCCTTTGCAGACTAGCCATGTTAATTTGGGATTTAGCTTCACAGCACAATTTCACTTTACAAGTATCATACATTCCATCAGAGAAAAACTGTGACAGAGAAGATGATCAGGACCAGGGCAAGCCCTCACAAATGGAAGTTAAATAAGGGGGTCTTCCAAACTTTAATCCATCTGTGAGGAGTTCCTCAAGTAGACAGGGTTTTGCCTCATGTTTGAACAATAAATTGAGAATATTATGTTCCAAGTCTCTATGCAAGATGGCCTGGAAGACAGATGCCTTTTCGTTTCTTTAGACAGGAATGCCCCTGTATGCTTTTCCTCCCTTTCCACTAATATCCAGGGTACTGCTGTAGGATTCAGATCAGAATACCCCAAGATGACCATGATGACTCCTTTCTGGCCCAGGCAGCTATGGTTCTCCCTTCTTTCAGAAATGGCCAAGGGTAATTACCACAAGCTACCTCATTGACTGGATCTACTCACACAAGAACAGGGGTGTTTAATACACTCGGACGTCAGTCATTTTCAGTCGACTTCCTGGTTGATAAGGTCTTAATCCTTTTTAGGCACCTGTTTACTAAGGACATGCAGCAGGTACTAATGGAGGCAAGAAAGTCTACTACTAGAAAATCATAAATTAGCAAATGGAAAATGTTTTCTAGTTGGTGCCAGCAACATAACCAGCACCCATTCAGGGCCAGGTGTTCTCTGGTTTGGTTACTATTGTATGGCCTTTCTTATTCTGCTGTCAAAGTGCATTTATTGGCTACTTCAGTGTGTCTGCCCACAGAGCCTCCTCTTTCAATGCAGTCTCATGTCAAAATGTTCTTGAAAGGGATTTTGCATAACAGGCCACCAAGTAAACCGGTGCCCTTCCTTGGGATCTTAATTTTGTGTTAAGGAAGCTAGCACTAACTCCATTTGAACCAGCTAATCTGGCTGACTTGAGGTTAAGATGGAAAATTGTTTTACTGATTGCTCTGACTTCTACAAGAAGGGTATCTAAGTTGCAAGCTCTTATGGTTAGTCAACCCACCCTCTTTCTCCATAGAGATAGGGTTTTTTTGAGAACCAATCCTTTTTTTATGCCTCAAGTAGTGTCCAAGTTTACTTTAAGCCAAACTATCTATCTACCCATTTTTTTACTGAATCTAAAAATGAGGGAGAAAAAGGATACTCTATACCTTGGATGTCCACACACAGCTCTGATACTATCTTGACAGAACTATATCTCTCAGATCTTCAGATCATTTCTTTATTTCTTGTGAAGGTAAGAAGAAGGGGCAACCTGTGTCAAAACAGACTATTTCCAAAAGGGTGTCTAAGGCTATTACCTTTAGTTGAACTCACATTAGCAAATCTATTGCAGACAGAGTCAAGGCCCTCCCTACCAGGGCATTGGCTTCATTTATGACTTTTTGGAAAAGGTTGGATTCTAGACAAATTCTAGAAGCTGATACTTGGTCCTCTGTACATAATTTTGCAAAGCATTATAAGCTTGATTGCTTCTGTAAGTCCAGATCAAGCTTTGCTAGGACCATTCTCCAGGGGTTTATGGACTCTGCTTCTTCTTCCACCTCCCAAATGTAGTTAGCTGTGGTAATCTACCTATCTAACTAAGGCTACGGCAGCAGTGATCAGTATGATGAACATAATACAGTCGTGCAAATTAAACTTGCCATAACAGTAGATTTTCGAATGATCACTCCTGCAGTTGCCGCTTCCTCCCTCCATTCCACTTGTTTTTATGCCAGGGTGTGGTCATTTAGAGTTTTTTTTTTTTTGTTCTTAGCATAGTCCTTTCAGGGCACAGCCTCCCTCTGTCTTCTGAAAGGAAAGCTCTGAAGGGCTTTGAGCCCAAACTTGACCTTTAGTCAGCACAGCTTGAGCTGCTTGACACTTTGGGCATGTGTAAGGTAATATGAAGCTGTGGAAGCTGGCTGGCCATTATATCCTTGGCAGTATATAACACATATAGCTAAGGCTATTGCAGCAGTGATCATTTCAAACATCTACTGGTACAGTAAGTTCAGCTTGCACAGCTGTAATTTCTGATGTCCTTCTATTCCTGTAATGCAGTATTCTAGTGTGGGATTTCCACGTCAGGCGATCCGTATGTCGGCTCCTATACAAAATCTTCAGCTTGGCTGTTGCAGCTGCGTGGGACATCACACGTAGGGCCATAAATCGGTAGCCCTTAAATATGACGTCCTCATGCACAGATCTCAGAACTTTTCAGCCGCAGACGTCACCTTCACTCCTTCAATGCTAACGTCTGAAAGATAAGTACCCGTTGGGGTTTCTGTTTCCTAATTTAATTTGCCTAGGCTTGGTTGTTGTAGTTTTTTATAGACGATGTCAGCTAAAAAGGGAAAATGCCAATGTGGGCATCAGATTCCCTGTAAAGATTCCCATGATCACTGCCTCTTCTGCTTAGGCCGAGAGCACGACCATACCTCTTGTTCCATCTGCCAATCCTTTGTTCCTAAGACACACGGCAGCTGTCTGCACGCTTTAAACCTCTACCTTGAAAATTAACGCCTTAAGCATTTAGTGCTTCAAATGGATCTGACCTCAGAGGCCCCTGTGGAACCACTTAGAAAGAAGGCCAAGATGCACAGGCCTCTGCAACTGCTGCTCCGCTACCGGATGCCCCGCCAGCATCCGATCTAGGAGCTGAGGGAAGTTTGGTTGAACCGTCGACGGTAACTGCAACCTTTGCAGAAGCCTCTTCCCAGCCGACGGCAGGCACGTCCTCGGAGACTTTACAGATCCCGACTTCAGTCGAGGTCAAGGGGGAACCAACTACCACAGAGCCTCCTAGCGAGATCCTTCCACTTGTTACTCTGGATCCGACTGCAGCGTCGACACCAGGCCTACGCCCATGTTTACTCCTGCTAAGAAAAAGCAGAAAACTAAACACTCCACTTCCACTATGGAAGCCTTGCCCGACTGGCAGACATTTACTTCTTCATCGATACAGGCCTTCATGGCCCTTAGGCCTACAGCACCACCCTGAACTCTTCCTGTGCTCAGCCCTAGGCCTACTTTCAGCCTGTTCCATTCCTCACCCAACATCCCACGACAGGAGGGAGGAAGATCTTGAGGCCTGCTCTTCTACTGAGGAACCTATTTCCTACACTTCACAGATTGCCTCTCCTAAGGAGTACTACTCCCCTGATGAGGAGTCCACAGAGGGAGACTCCCCCCCACCTGAGGACATTATCTTTGGTGAAACTATCACCAAAATGCAAGAATGCTTTAATTGGGAAACCTCTCTAATGTCAGACACACAAAAAGATATTTTGAGCTGCTCCAAGTGGATTATCCCTCTCCTCAGCCATTCCTGCCTACTTAGATGCCTTTAATTCTGCATCTAAGACATCAGACTCCCAGCCACATGCCCCTAAACACCCAGACCGCTTTTACAAGGTGCCTGAGGAACAAAAATTCCTCATTAAGCCTCCTTTGGCAGACCCAGCTGTGATTGCCACTACCCCTGACAGACTGTCCAGACTCACTCCTTTTGCCTCCCTACTGCCCACAGACAAGCGATAGTAAATCTATGGACAGGTTAAGTAAAAAAGTCTATACCTCCTCCACTTTGGCCTTCAGGGCCATAAACTACTAGACGAACATGACCAAATATGCACTGGATCTCATTTCTCAAGCCTCATCCATGCTGGCTTCTATTCCTGACTGCCCAACCAAATCTGACATTGCTTCAAAGTTGTCTCTTGCTTCTCAAGTTTCTAGACAGTCTATCAGATGCAGCTATGATTCTGCTGAAGCCTGTGCTCACTCTGCAGCATCTACTTCAGTCCTCAGGAAATATTCCTGGCTTAGGCTACAACACTTACCAGAGGATTTCAAGGCAAAAATCTCAGATGCCCCCCTAGATCCAGAATACATTTTTGGCAAAGAGGCAGCTGATCTCTTCAAACATTTACATGAAAAGAGTAAAGAGCTGCAGGACATTAAACAACTGTTAGTGTCCCTTATTCCTATGTACTATAGGAATTACCCAACTAAATCCACCTTGGTCAGAAGAAGCCCTGCTTCTGGTACTTCCTCCTCCAGACCCAGGAGAGGTCATAGGAGACAACCAGCTTCTAGAACCCAAATGTCCCAACCTCTACCTAGACAGCCCTTTCAGGACAGAGGAGGTCCCAGCAATGCGTGACTGCCTTGCCCACCTTCCCCTTTCATCCTGCCTCTCCCACTGCCTTCCCTTCTGGAAAGCCATCACATCAGACAGTTGGGTGCTGGCTATAGTGCAAAAAGGATACTTCCTGTCATGAGCAGAAAAGCCTCCTCGAGGAAGAATCCCCTTTCTACCCAAAAACCAGAGGCACCTCCTCCCTCAGATCCTGACAGGCCTTCTGCGGATAGGCACTGTATAGCCAGTCACTCCAGGGCAGGAAGGAAAAGCATTTTATTACAGGCTATTCCTGGTACCAAAAAAGGATGGACCATGGAGACCCATCCTAGACCTATCCTTCTTAAACCTTTTCCTAAAAGTGTCTTTCCAAAGCCTACTTTCTCTCATACTACCCAGGCCTACATGGTCACCTTAGACTTAAAAGAGGCCTACTTACACATCCCTATCCTCCCCGTCCACAGGAAATATTTACGCTTCTGTGTTCCCTTCTCGCATTATCAATTTATTGCCTTGCCCTTTGGTTTGTCCACTGCCCTCAGAGTATTCACAAAATGTCTGACACCAGTTATGGCCTACTGAATTCAAATTTACCCTTACTTAGACAACATCCTCATACTAGCAGAGACCAAGGAATCACTCTCTGCCCATCTAATATTTACCATGTCTCTCCTGCAAAAGTTGGGTTTCACCCTAAACATCCAGAAATCTTCCATAACCCCAGAACAAGACAAGATCTTCCTGAGGTACAGAATACAAACAGACATTATGAAAGCATTTCTGCCACAGGAAAGAACAACTTCCCTCACCTCTTACTTCGAGGAGCTCTTACAGACTCAAATTATCACAGCAAGGCAGTTTCTAAAGACCCTAGTCCCAATAGCAGCCATCATTTCCATGCTTCCATTGGCTAGGATGCATATGAGAAAGCTTCAATGGTATTTAAAAAATGTGTGGTCTCAACACCAACAACCTCTGGAGAAAAACATCCAGCTCCTGCCATGCCTGAAAGCAGAAATCCACTGGTGGATTCATCAGGTCCAACTCAACCCAGGACTGCCTCTCCATCCCCCCATCCCAAACCAGGTTATGCATACAGATGCATCAGCCTCAGGGTGGGGGCGACAATGACATCCTACAAGGTCCAGGCAACTTGGACCTCCTCTCTGAGAGCCAAACACATCAATGTCTGAGAGATGACTGCTGTTCTCTTGGCTCTCAAAACATTCACTCCACTTCTTTGTCCAAGAGTTCTTCTAATAGTCACAGACAACACCACAGTCATGTGGTACCTCAACAAGCAAGGAGGAACAAAGGCATACCAACTATGCAGACTGATGCTGCTTATTTGGGAACTAGTCTCCCTCCACAATGTGTCCCTGCAGGCATCCTACATCCCCTCACAGGACAACAAGCAAGCAGACCTCCTCAGCAGAACACCCAGCAGAACGCCCTGTCCACAGCACGAATGGATGCTGGACAGGAATGTTTTCTTAGATATTATCCACCGATGGGGCACTCCTCACATAGACCTGTTCGCCTCCCCCCAGAGCAGACAACTGCAAACCTTCTGCTCCAAGACGCACTCTCCCCTTAGCATGGAGAGTAGATGCCTTCAGCATCTCATGGAAGGGGAAGTTTCTATATGCATTCCCCCCTTTCCACTCATTCAAAAAGTCCTCCTGAAAATCAGGAGAGACAAACCAAAAATCTTGTTGGTGACCCCCTACTGGCCAAGGCAGCATCGGTTCCCCCTTCTTCTCAACTTAGCCAAGGGCAATTACCACAAGTTATCCCACAAGGTGGACCTTCTGGCACAGAACAAGGGAACCCTCTTACCCCCACATTTACAAATCCTGTCTCTGACCTTGTGGGTGATAAACTCTTAATCCCTTTCAGGCACCCTTATTCAGAGGATGTGCTATCAGTCCTGAGGGAGGCCAGGAAACCCACTACTAGGAAGTCATACCTTGCAAAATGGCAAAGATTTTCTAAATGGTGCCTGGACAAGAACAGGGACCCAGGCAAAACAGACCCTTCCGTAGTTCTTTCCTACCTGTGTCATCTGGTAAAAAGTGGACTGTCCTTTTCCTCTATAAAAGTACACCTTTCAGCCATTTCAGCCTGCTTGCCTGCCTGCCTCTAGACCCCCCCACTGGCAACCAGGCTAGATGTTAAGTTAGTTCCTCAAAGAGGTTCTACACATCAGACTCCCTAGAAGACCCATTCCACCACCCTGGGACAGTAATTTCATCCTGGAAAAGTTAACCCAGCACCCATTTGAACTGGCTAGCTCAGTTACCTTAAAAATCTGTACCTGGAAAACTGTAGTCCTAGTGGTCATCACTTCAGCTAGAATGGTCTCAGAATTACAGGCCTTAATGGCAGGCCCACCTTATACTACCTTCCACAAGGACAGGGTCACCCTTAGAACAAACTCTTCCTTCATGCCAAAGGTGGTCAGTGACTTATCTCTGAACCAATCCATTCACCTACCCACCTTCTACCCCTCACCCTCCAACTGGGGAGAGAGGATTCTGCACACCCTAGATGTCCACAGACAACTAAGAGTTTACTTTGACAAAGCCAAACCCATCAGAAAATCTTCCCAACTATTTGTTTCTTTCTACCCCAGAGCCCTGGACAATGCAGGCTCCAAACAAACTATTGCATGCTGGATTAGAAAAACCATTAGCTTTAGTTGCTCCTTCCATGGGAAAGATCTCCCATCAGGGATAAAAGCTCATTCCACTAGAGCAGTGGCAGTTTCTAAAGCCTTTATCAAAGGCATGGACACGAATGCCATTTTGGAAGCAGCTACTTGGGCCACCATCCATACCTTCACCAAGCACTACAAATTAGACAATATCTCCAGGGCATGAGCAGGATTCACCAGAGCAATCCTGCAAGGCTTTGTAGAATCAGCCTCTTTTACCATCACCCTTCCTTCCAGCTAGCTGTGGTATTCTCCCACACCAGAATACAGCAACGGGATAGAAGGACATAGAATAGTTGTGTAAAATCTTACCATAACCTTAGATGTCCTTCTCTTCCATGTTGCAGTATTCCTTCCCACCCACCTAACCCCTCTACAACTATACCCTTAGACCCCCCCCAACTTCTACAGGCCTTTGGGGTCTTCAAATCAAAATAATGACCATCAAACTTTGAATCTGGCATCTACTCCTGCTGGGCCTTGCCTTCTGCTGGCCTTCAAGTTCTGAGATCTGTGCATGAGAACATCACATTTAATGTGACCGGTTTCTGGCCTTACATGTGATGTCCCATGCAGCTGCAACAGCCAAGCTGAAGCTTTTGTAAAGGAGCCGACATATGGATCAGCAGAGACAGAAGTACCACACCAGAATACTGCAACATGGAAGAGAAGGACATCTAACGTTATGGTAAGATTTTACACAACTATTCTTTACGTGGGCAACAGTTCTGCAGTGCTAGAGCAGTGAGGATGCTGGTCCCTGGTGAAATCTTTTTTAATCTTTCATGTCCACCTAGTACTTTCCATTTTACTGTCTGAGGGAGTCCTGTAATAATTACATGATATATGTCAGCCTAGTGCACTATCAGTGCAACAGGGACTTTTGTTCCTGTGCTGTTTTTTATCATCAGTGTCTTGGAGCTGTATCTTCAGCATCTATAATTGTCAGAAGGTAGTCACAGGATGCTTTTTTTAAATAAGAAACATCTTTAATAAATTACCACTTATGACATAAGCAATCTTGCATTTATATAAATGAAAACAATTCATACTGACATATTTTTAGTTGCAAACATTATATGTCATTTATAGTCTATCGAGTCATTTTCAAACATTACATAGCTCATCCAAATCCCACTGCCTATTATTTTTTAAAGAAATGTTTTAATAATTTAACATACTTAAAATATGTACACGGAAAGGAAGAAATTTAACATCACATATTGTTGTACAATGACAGGAATGCACTGAATCATCAGGGTAATCTTGTACAATAAACACATTGAGTTTTGGGTTTTGGTATTTCAACAGTAACATTTCAAGGTTATCCTAACCACTAAAAGTCGTAATATGATTTCTCGATCTTACTCTGATAACTTCTTTTTCAGTTTTACATAGTATTGCTGTTAAATTTAAAATTCGTTGGACATAGGGACTGAGTTCATTTTCCATTTTTTTTTTTGTAATAACTTTTCTAGTAACTGCCAAGATGTCCCAAAACATTTTTGCTCTTTGGCTTTTACAGATGCAGGAAGTTGAACATTCGTTAGTTAAAGAAAGATTGTCAGACCATAACCCCTTAAAAAGCCATTTTCACAATCCATAAACGTGTATCCAGTCAGCTTTTACATCTTTACTACATCGTCAACAAACTGAAGAAGTCATTTTATTAAATTTAGAGATTTTACAGGGAATAACATTCTATGTATATATTTCCACATAAAGACTTTCCAGTATAAACTTGAAGTAATTTGACTAAATGATTTAATTAACAAAGTTTTATTCTTGCACTCTGTTGAGTCACTCAATCCACAACTATATAAAATGTTCTAGAATTTTGCATCAAAATTATTAATGTTTATAATTAACTTAAACTTGGACGAGATTCCTTTGTACGTCAATCTGCCTTCAATAATAGCATTCATATATTGATATAATGGGGGAATAGTGTTCTGTTCCTATTCACTCATCTACAAATTCATGTAGTTTCTAACTGATGGATAATATTAACTGGTTAGTAGATTCATCCAACTTATATTCTTTCATTAAATATTCTGAGGACTTGGCTTTTCCTTTTTCAAAGCAATCAGACCATAATTCTAATCCATTCCTTTTTAGTAAATTCATTTTAACATTGTTCTGGGTTTCCCTAAATCTAGAAGTGTATGCAATGGAAGAGAACAAAAATTTCCATTTTGATATTAGTGGAGTTTTAAAACATAGTTCTTAACTGTTTTAAGAATTGATTTCATATGTGCAGAGGCTAAAGATTGAAATTAATTTCATTCTAATGTAAATTTTGTTAACCAGATGAAAATATTATTACATATTTATTATATTTAATGAACTTATAAGAATTTAGTATAATCTGCGATTGGATGGTTTTCCATTGACTACTGTAATTTGAGTCTATCTAGAGTATAATAGAGTTAAAACTTGCAGCAATAAAATAAGATTCTACATCTGTGAAGGTAATACTACCATACTCCCATAATCTTATATGATTTCTATAAGCAATTCTTGGCTTTTTAGGATACCATAAGAATGAAGTTAACATTTTTTTCCATTTACTTTTTGTCAGGTATTAAAGTTGTTGAATGCAATATTTGTATAATCTTGGGCAGTACAATCATTTAAGTAAGTATTAAACTACCCTCATATGTTTAAAAAAAAAGTTCATTCCATTTTTAATAAAAGAAGTAACACTTTTTCAATTACTTTTTCAAAATTATTGATGTTAAGTTGTCAATCTCTCCTTCATTCTTGCTGGATGGGTTCGGAGCCGATCCTCGGCTCCGACTCAGCTTATGCCAAAGCTCGAGAGCTATTTTTACCAGCTCGAGGTAACCCTGTATCCCACAATGCTAGGCGCTAACTACCCAGATCTCGTTTGCCGCTTAGCTGCGAGGTTGCGTTTTTGCCGGCTCTGGTAATTTTTCAAAAAGAACAGCTTTTTGGGTAAGATTTTTTTTCCCATTTTATTTCAGTTTAGTGTTCTTTATACCCCTGTCCCCTACTTAGAGTAACCCGACTTGTATAGTTACCTTCTGGGTCTATTTTTCTACCCCCCCCCTGGCCCTTCCCTTCCCTTATACATCTAGGCCTTAGGGCCAAGTTAGTTTTTTTGGGTAAATTACTTGTAGTTTCAGTCTTTGGTGTGGTGTTGTGACTGAACTAGGTTTCTTTTATTTACTGTAGTGTGTGTGTGTGTGTGTGTGTGTGTGTGTGTGTGTGTGTGTGTGTGTGTGTGTTCCACTATGTCTAAGGAATCCAAGGTCTCAGGCTTCAAGAAATGTTACTCGTTCTGTCAGAAAATGTCTCTGACAGACAGTCACACTTCTTGCGTGTATTGCCTAGGCCCTCTGCACCTGCAGGACTCTTGTTCCATCTGCCATGCATTCAGTCCAAGAGTCCTGCAGGAACAAATTGATTTTGAGAGGCTTATTAAAGCGTGAAGGCTCCCCGGCCAAGTCTTCGTAGGGCAAGCCTTCTAAGCCCACTAAATCGTCGGCTCTGAGTTTAGAGCTTCTGACCAGTGGTGCTACTTCTGCTTTGGCATCGGCTCCGGCCAGAGCCAATGCTACAAAATCTCAGTCGGCTCCGATAGTTTTGTCGGAGCCGACTTTGACCCATAAGCGCTCCAGGTCCACCTCTTTGGAGTCGGTCCACTCGGCTCTGAGATCTCCCTTGCTGTCAGAGCGCAGTCACCGGTCCCATTCCTCTCAGTCTTCCAGGCTTTCGGACCACGACCTCGAGAGGGTGGTTAGTAGACTCCTTAAGTCGCAGGCACTGGCCCAGATGCTTCATAGCCCTTCTCAACAGACAGTGGCTATTCCCGTTCCATCATCGATTCCTCCTCCGACTCTTCCCTTGAGTTCAGAGCCGGAGTTTGTGGGAGCCAGGACCGTCGACACGTCTGAGCCGATACCACCCATTTCGGCTCCGTCGTCGGCTCCGATTTCTTCTATGGTGCCATCCTTGGAGGGATCCGGATGCAGTGACTCCCTCGTCGGCTCCGAGGGGGCGAGTGGCATCGGACCCTTGTCTGACCCCATTTTCCCTCTCAGAGCCTCGGCGCAGGTGAGTTCGGCTCTGACATCAGCCTCGGAGTCATCCCTTTCGGTGCCGGGAGGGGTCCTTATCTCCTTGGAGCGGAGACCTTCTTCTCTGCCTGATAGGGGTGCTTTCGAGGTCATGAGGAGTGTACTGGCCCCTGTGCCTGTTCCTCGGTTGGCTCCTTCAGCTCCTCCCACTGTAGTGCCTGCTACTGTCTCTACTCATCCTCTCGACCCTGACCGCAGAGATCCTACGCCTCAGGGGCCTCCATTGGGAGCATCCTCCTCTTCTGAGACCTCCCCTGATCAGTCAGGGGAGCCCCCTCGGAAGAGGAAATGTAAGAGGAAACATCTGGACTCCCCTGAGTCCGTCACATCTGATACCGACTTGGATGAGTCAGAGGGGTCCTCAAGATCCCCCTCTGAGGCTGTCTCCTTCTCTGACATCCTTGAGATCCTCAAGCAGAGGGGGAACTGGTCTACCCTCAACCCTTCCGAGGACGAGTCGGTCTACCTAGAGGCGTTTGGTTCTCGCCCTTCCACCTCCTGGGTGTCTCCGCCCTTTGACTCCTTATGGAAGTGGTGGCCAGGAAGGCTTGGATGGCCCCTGACTCAATGGAACCAACCCCGCGGAGGCCTTCAAAATTTATCACAGCCCCTGCTGATAAACAGTTTTTGACCAAGGGTGTCCCTGTTGATGCCATGGTGGTGGCGGCAGCCACTAAGAAGGAACTGGCTGATCCTTCGGTACCTATCCATCCTCCTAATAAGGAATCTAGGACCATGGATAGGTATGGCAAGCGGATGTTTTCTTCAGCGACCTTTACCATGCGGTCGCTGAACTACTTTGTGTCATTTCATCTGTCTTCAACGAGACTTGCTCAAAGAAATGGGTGACACACTACAGGATCCAACAGCTGCGGGGTCTCAGGACAAAATCAACTCCCAGCTGGCAGCCCTAAACTCGATTGTTAACTCCTCCATGCGGCTTATTTTGTATGCGGCCGATGGGGTGAGTAGGGCTGCAGGCACAGGTGTGGCCTTAAGATGGCATGCCTGGATGCGGCTTTGTAACTTTGCTGACTCCTTCAAGGCATCCTTCACCAACTCTCCCTTTGATGGTTCGTCGTTGTTTGGACCTCAAGTGAAGGATACTTTGACCAGATGCGAACAAGACGGCAAGACTCTCTCTGCTGTGGGAGTCCGTTTTTCCACCCCATCCAGACCATACCCCAAGGGTCAGAAGGGTGGAAAGATGTGGTTCCTCAAACCACAGGGAGTCGCGCCGGACACACGAGGCAAGTTCCCCCCTAGAGGCAGGGGGGGGCAACAATAGATGCCACCCCAGGGGCAGAGGGGGTCCGCAGAATCAGGGTAGCAGAGAAGCTGTCTCTGGCCAACCCTTCCAGCATCCCTGAGAAGCTGCCTGACTGTCCACCTTCGGAGGCAGTCGGGGGAAGATTATCACTGTACCCAAAAGCCTGGCTTTCCCTTACCAAAGACACATGGGTACGGTCGATCATATCTGAGGGTTACAAAATTCCTTTTGTCCACACCCCAAAACAGCCAAACAGTCCCCTTCCAGATGTTCCACCCGGTCTGAGGGAACAATCAGTATTAGAAATCTCAAAACTGCTAAGAAAAAGGGCCATCCAGCCAGTCTCAGCAGACCAGCAAGGATCCGGAATCTACTCCAAGTTCTTTTTAGTACCAAAAAAGACAAGGGACTGGAGACCAATTTTGGATCTCAGCAGACTGAACAAGTCTGTTCAAAGAATGAAGTTCCGGATGGTCACGTTACAGTCCATTCTACCCTTTTTGGGTCAGGACCATTGGATGTGCTCTATAGACCTTCAGGATGCGTACTACCACATCAAAATGCACAGACGCTCCAGAAGGTTTCTCCGCTTCCGGCTGGGAGCCAGTCGCTACCAGTTCAGGGCCCTGCCCTTTGGTCTCACTACAGCCCCCCGAGTGTTCACCAAATGCATGGCAGTGGTTACGGCTCATCTGAGGCATCAAGGATTCCAGGTGTTTCCATATCTAGACGACTGGCTCCTTACCGCCACCACCAGGCGTCAACTTATTCAATCCAGAGATTACACCATTCAGATTTGCAAAGAGCTAGGTATCTCCATAAACTTCGAAAAGTCTGCCTTGTCGCCTTGTCAGTCTATTACCTTCATAAGTGCCATATTAGACACAGTCGAACTCTCTGCAAAACTGACGGCTCAAAGAATCGCAGATATTCGCAAACATGTTCATATCCTGCTTCAGAACAACAAAATTCAGGCCAAGTTTGTACTGAAGACTCTAAGTCTCATGGCGGCTGCCATTATGTTACTTCCCTTAGCTCGATTCCACATGCGACTCCTGCAATGGATGCTCTTTTCTCAGTGGTCCTTCCAGCAGCTCCCGATGTCACACTACATTTTGATAACTCAATCATGCAAGAAACACCTGTCTTGGTGGATGGTCTCCCTTCAAGTGTCTCAGGGCAGACCCTTCATCCCCCCCCCCGGTTGCTACAGTGACAATGGATGCCTCCCTGATCGTGTGCGGCGGGCATTTTCAGGGCAGGACGGTCCAGGGTACTTGGCAACCTTTCGAGTGCCATCTGCACATCAATGTCCTAGAGATGAGAGCAGTTCTTTTAGAGTTGCAAGCCATTCAGGACTCTCTTCCCATCGGGACGATTGCAGTTCAGACGGACAATATGTCCGTAGTGTGGTACATCAGCAAGCAGGGCGGAACCAAGTCCTATCCCTTATGTCGAGAAGCACTCAGACTTTGGCAGTGGGCGATCTCCTCTCAACGGTTTCTGATAGCAACTCTTATCCCCGGGAGGTCCAGCGTCATAGCAGACAGGCTGAGCAGAGCCATTCTCATGCCACACGAGTGGTCTCTCAAGCAGTCAGTAGTGGAAGAAATTTTCAAAATAGCGGTCAGCCTTGCTGCAATCTTTTCGCTACACCCCAGAACAGCAAATGCCACAAATTTTTCACTCTCTTCCCTCTTCCCGGCCACCCTCCCAGAGATGCTCTAGTCCACGATTGGCCCCGGGGTCTCCTGTACGCCTTTCCCCCCTTTCCATTAATCACTCAGTTGATTCAGAAAGCTACCGCCTTGAGATCCACGATGATCCTCATTGCTCCGTACTGACCTTGACAAATATGGTTTCCGTTCCTGCACCATTACCTCTTGGAGCAGCCCTGGCATCTGGACCCAGTTCCAGATCTCTTGACCCATCAGTTGGGCAAGCTGCACCAATCTCTCCCCTCTCTCAACCTCACAGCTTGGTTGCTCCACTTCCAACCTTAGCCAGGCTTCCCTTTATCTCCCATTCGGTACGTGACATCATTTTAGCTTCTCACAAATCTTCTACCAGGAGGATTTATGCCAGCAAATGGAAACATTTTTCCTTCTGGGCAAAATCTAGGAACATAGACCCATTGGTGGCTCCTATCCAATCGGTCTTAGATTTTTTGGCCGAACTCTTTCATTCGGGTTCTTCTTCCTCCACTATCAGAGTCCAGTTAGCGGCTATTTCAAATTTTCATGTTGGCTTGGTAGACTCCTCAATTATGTCTCATAAACCTTTGTAAAGCATTCCTCAAAGGTATCTTTTTACTCAAGCCCTCGGTTAGACATCCCCACCGCAGTGGGATTTGAATCTAGTTTTAACCTCCTTGATTCTCCCTCCCTTTGAACCTGCGGCTTCCTGTTCCTTGAAGTTACTCTCATGGAAAACTTTGTTTCTAGTAGCCATAACGTCTGCGAGGAGAGTCTCAGAACTTCACGCCCTTTGCGTTCGTCCTCCTTATCTTGTTTTCCATAAAGATAGAGTGTCCCTCAGAACAAACCCCTCCTTTTTACCCAAGATATCTTCTGAGGCAACTCTAAACCAGACTATCGATCTCCCAGTTTTCTTCCCTAATTACTCTGACAGAGCGGAATAAAAGTTGCATTTCTTGGATGTTCATCGCCAACTCCGTTACTACTTGGATAGAACCAAGAAAATTAGGAAATCCAACCAGCTCTTCCTATCTTATGCTGAAGGGAAGAAAGGCCTTCCAGTTTCCAAAGTAACCCTTTCTAGATGGTTGGCCTCTGTCATCACTTTCATCTATGAACTGAGGCATCAAAAGCTTCCTTCAAGACCTAGAGCCCATTCAACTAGAGCCTTAGCTACGTCTATAGCCTTTCAGGACAGGTTGCCCTCAGATTCAATTTGTGCGGCAGCCACATGGGCCTCTCCCCATACCTTTATTTCTCATTACAAATTGGACATGGCCTCCAGAAGCCGAGCTAACTTTGGTTCCATAGTCCTCAACAGTCTATTCCAACGAGCCACCCAGGGTTAAGGTGCTAGGGATGCGGTCCCATCCAGCAAGAATGAAGGCGAGATTGACAACTTAACATTGAGAAGTTATGTACCTACCATAACATTCCATGTTAGTTGTCTTCTTCTCGCCTTCTTTCTTGCGTCCCGCCCTCCAACCCCCTAGCCTGGACAGACCGTTAGGATCCTAAGGAGCCTTGCCTTTCTCCCACTATGGTCTCCAGTGGTTACCCTTTTCTTGGGATAGCTATCTGCATGGGTATGCCATTCTCTCCTTTGTTCTGGGGGCAAAACTGCTATAGTGTTAGCTATCAAACGAGATCTGGGTAGTTAGCGCCTAGCATTGTGGGATACAGGGTTACCTCGAGCCGGTAAAAATAGCTCTCGAGCTTTGGCATAAGCCGAGTCGGAGCCAAGGATCGGCTCCGAACCCATCCAGCAAGAAAGAAGGCGAGAAGAAGACAACTAACATGGAACGTTATGATAGGTACATAACTTCTCATTAATAATCTTACTCACATCTTGATAAATTTTCGTTCCTAAATATTTTAGTTCTTTTTCTTATTAGTTGTATTTATATTTATCTTTAAACTTACTCTCTAGTAATTTATTTTAACACTAATGTTCCAGTTTTATTACTGTTAAATTTTAGCAGCGATACTTCTTGAAAAATTTCAATTTCCTATATTTTTCTGTGATTGAATAATTTAAAATCTCCTATAATTAGCAAAATATCATCTGCAAAAAAATGTATTTTAGATCGATAATCTCTGTTAATTGAGAATCCATCAATTTTTTCATTGCTTCTTATACTATTAGCTGAGGCATCGATAACTAGTGCAAATAGTAGAGGGGACAAGGGACACCTTTGCTTTGTACCTTTTTTAAAGTGAATCCACGAAAAATGTAAGATCCAATTTTAACATATACTTTGGAGTATCTGTACAGGTTTTTTAATATTCCAGTAAACTGCTCTGGAAATGCAAATGCTTTTAAAGTTTTAAATAAGTAGTTCCAAGCTACAGAATCAAAAACTCTCTCAATATCTAAGCTAATTAGGGACAATTTTTTGTCCGCTCCTTTTACTAAATCTAAGATAGTTACTCTTTTTATATTATTATGCATTAATCTAGTGACTATAAATCTTGTCTGATTTTTATTAATTTATCAACTATATCTCTTAATCTTGTAGAGAAAGTGGAAGTAAATATTTTTATAGTCAACATTTAATAATGAAATAGGTCTGTATGAGGAAAGTAACTTATTATCCTTTCCTTGTTTAAGTATAGATGAGAGTACAGAAAATTTCCACAAGGGAGGAATTATTTTGTCACTGAATTATCCTGAAAATTTCACTCAGTAATTCTAAAATGTTTAATGGAAACAAACAAATTAATTCCATAGTTAAACCATTTAACCCTGGAGCATTGTCCCCTTTTTTAAATCTTATTTAACTTATATCAGGGGAATAGGCTTATTCAACAGAGTTATTTCTTGGTCATTAAGTTTATTAGTGACATTTTTCTTTAAGTAATTGTCAATTTTATTATTATCAGTATTATTGTTTTTATCTTCATTAAGTTCCTTATGATTTGTATTTAAATATTAAGCATTTTCCTCTATGCCTGAATTAAGTTTATTAGTGTGAGGATTTTGGATATTATTGATTTGTGCCCTTTTGTTTAGCATCGTACTTCCATTAGATAATCTATGTAGATTTTTTGAAGACATCACATAACTATACATTTTTATTTTTCTAAAGCTGTCTCCACTTTATGCATTAAAACTGTTTGATATTTTGTCATTAATATTTTAATGACTTCAGAATTATCTAATTTCTTTGTTGTTCAGACCTCACTTTGTATATTTCATCTTGTATTTCTAACATCTCTTTGTCCCACTCTTTCATTTTATTACTAGCACATCTTCCCATTCTATCTTTAATATGCATTTTAAGGAGTCCCTTAGTGAGACTTTACTAACCTGACAATCGTCATTCAAGGGTAAAAAATGTTCATTTTTTTCTTTAAGGTAACTCTTAAATGTTTTTAATATTATCATATATACTGGGATTCTATAAATCTGAAATGTCCTTATATCCCTTACTGCATTCATACTTAGTGCATTATAATTAGATAAAGGACAATAACTAGTTTTAAAATAATTCACTTTACTAAGTAAATCTATAGAGGCATAAATCCTTTCAATTCTAGTTTACGTCCCATGCGCATAGAAATAATGAGTGAAAGAACAATGACTTATCTTCTGCATCTGATGTTGTCCTTTTTGTTCTGATTCACATATGGGTCACGGATCTGATCCTTGGATCCAACTCGGCCACCTTCTAAAGATTTCAGCTACCAGACTCAAGCTCCTCCCTCTACCCATAATCCTCTGTACTAAGCACAGCTACTTCAGATCTTGTTTGCTGCCATTCACGTCAGACATGCTCCAAGCAGCTAGTTAGAGTTCACTATTTCCTTTTTCAGATAAGTGTGACTTTTTCGGCGTAACTGTTGCCTTTTCTTCTTTCATCCCACCCACCAAGTTTTTCACTGGCTTTACCACAACCTTATATAGTGTAGTTTATAGTGGTTAAGAGTTTGAACTGTTCTCATAGATTTTATAGTTATTGTAGTGGTTATAGTGGTGACACCCCAGCACTGGCCCAGTAGTCAAGGAGCCTCAATCCTCACCATTGGCAACAGCTAGGGGACATACACACTGGGAGGATGACAAGTACACACACACAGTAACCTGCAGTTTCCCTTAAAAGCACACAGACATTACAGTCAGTCTGGGACTGGTTTCCCCCTCTCTTTCCAGATCCCCAATAAGACTTCCCACTGGCACAGCTATATGGCTGAGGTCTCAAACAAGTGTCCAAGCTAAGACCTCCAGCACCCTCTCTGTCCAACCAGTGCTTTGTATCCCTGCCCAAGTAGCTCACAAACACACACACACACACACACACACACACACACACACACACACACACACACACACACACACACACACACACACACACACACACACACACTTTGAGATTTGATTGATATGCAAACACACACCTGGGAAAGGCTGGCACTGGTTTACTACCTATGCCCCCTTCTGCCCACACTACAAGGTAGTTCAAGCCGCCTCCAGCTAACTCTTTATCAGCTACTCTAAGTCCCTTACCAAAGAGTGTCCAATCTTACTGTGTAATGTTACTATTAATCCAAATGGTAGTCTTGACCAAGCCCCAGGCTATTAGGAGTGACCTGTACAGTGTCATCAAATACACATGCAAGTACTCTAAGAGCTTAAGTATGTCTCACAAATATCAGCCACAAAGGTTTAACTATATTTAATAATAAATAATAAAATAACAAGACAATACTCAATACTTCAGCACAGTGACTTCAGAGTCCAAAATCACAGGAAATATTTTAAAACAACATTGCTGGACAGTCCCAAACAAATATAGAAAACATCTAAACTAATCTTTGCTATATTCTTACCTATATCTAGAAGAGATACTATGCCCTAAATCTTACTTAAGACAGACAAGTGCAGATGATGATGATGAGTGGATGTTCTTGCTTGGTCTAAGACAAAATAAAAAATGTACAGTCTCTCTCTCTAAGAAAGTTCTTAAATTAATATCACATTTTACTGCTGGGTTAGCCTGGATGATATCACTATGTCAACTGACTTCAGTTCCCAGGCTAAACAGAAACTTCACAGAATTTAACTTTCCTGTGTGAGAAATACATATCTCTCAGATGTTTGCTCAGAACTTTGTAGCTGCTAGGAAGTCATAAACCAATAAAACACTTTACATTTTAAACCTAGTAATTACTTTTCTTTCAAGACAATTGAAAAACTTCTAGCTCTAGACATTGCTTCTGCATTGAAACTGTGAGATAACATCTCTTGTTTATGGCCCAACTATAAAGTAACTTAACCTCAACAATTTTTAAGTTTTACAAGTTAATCTTCTATGTTCCAGCATGTTATGCTGTGGTTACATTCCTGAAGCTGAGTACATAACATACAGTTCTGTATAAATCATATCAATATTCACAAATGACATAGAATTATTTACAAAATTCCAGATGGGCTGGTAGCATAACAATAGTTACTGTAGCTTTTATAGTTAGTATATTTGTTGTTTAACAGCTTAAAATATATATATATATTATTTCTTTCTTGTTATGGATAAGCCTACAAGGTCCAAGAGATATTCTGAGTGTGGATATAAAATTCTGCACTCTGATTCACATGAGAAACGTATTTATTCTCTAGGTGTAGCGCACTTACAGTCTCAGTGTGCCATTTCTGATGGGTTCAACACCAGAGCAATCGCTAGTAGGAAAAACAAACTAATACTAAAAGGGATTCTGCCTCCTTCCTTCTCCAGGGGCTCACACTCCTGAACATGCTATGTCAGGTTCTGTTCCAGTCCCTACGAAGCACCATCACAAGCACCCCAGGGCATCATCAGAACCTCCGACTAAAGTGCTAAAAGCTTTGGATTCATCTGCTCTGAACCAGCCTTAGCTTCAGTGGATCCAAAAGCCCTCTCGGATCTAGCTGGGCCTACACCGAAGAAGTTAAGTGTTCTTTAGGATCTGGCTTTGTCCAGATTGATGTTTACATCTACCCGCTTCAGATCTCACTCGTCCCTCAGATCCGAGGAGGTCAGATCAGAAGAGACACTCTCCATTACCCTCTACTTTAACTTCGCAGCCCAGGACTTTGGTTCTGAGAACTGGGAGCCAGTCACCGGAATCATCTATCCAGTCAGTCTCCCCAACAGTGCCTGCAAAAATTTTGCAAACCTTGCGCTATTCAAGTCCTTCATCTGTAGCTTCATCAAGATCCTCCAGAAGCCTTTCAGAATATGATGTGGACAGGACGGTAAGGAAGATTATCGGGGCTCAGATTCAGATGGGGGTTTTGTCATCTCCATCCCTTCTTAGATCCATGAGTGTTCCAACCAATGTAGACTCTCCTTCTCATATTTGACCCTCAGTTTCAGAGCCCCATCACCTTAGCCATCCAAGAGAATTGGTATTAGACTCAAGGACTTTTGCTTCTTCTATGTTGACAGTTGCCTTGACTATCTCTGCTCTGAGATCTTCTGATCAGAGTGAGTCTCTGATCCAGGACGTTAAGGTCAGATCTAAAGGTAGAGATTCATATCCGATTTTTATAGGAGCCATCTCTTCTCTCCCCCTCGGTGATTCAGCTCTTGACAGCATGTGTATGATTCATTCTGGGAGCCATGGATCCAAGGCCTTTGTCAAGTCTTCTTCAAGGGTTTCAGCCCTGATGGAGTTGGGCAAGGGTTTTCTGGGTCCCTCGGCTTTCCAGGTAATTGAAAATGCT
This sequence comes from Protopterus annectens, assembly GCF_019279795.1. Lineage (NCBI taxonomy): Eukaryota > Metazoa > Chordata > Ceratodontiformes > Protopteridae > Protopterus > Protopterus annectens. The sequence continues at coordinate 90,338,790 of NC_056727.1, read as the reverse complement.
TTTCTACCGAGACTCAATGTCTTTGGTTACTGTTCCACCCCATTGCTCCTCATCAGATCTGGGAACTGGGTCTATCATTCCTGTCCAAGGTCAGCCTGTCTCGAAGAATATCCAGGATCTTCTGACAGAGGTGTGGCCCCCACCTCTTCTGATACCTCCCCTGAACATCCCACAGAGGAGGTGCTTTGAAAGAGGACATTTAAAAGGAGGCACTTAGACTTCCCATGGCGTTTCTTACCAAAGATATGGATTTCAGTGAAGGAGAAGTATCTGCAAAATCACCATCAGAGGATGTCTCCTTTGCAGACATTTTGGAAATTGTGAAACAAAGAGGTGGTTGATCATCCCAAGATCCTATTTCTGAAGAGTCCATATTTCTGGAGGCCTTCAGGACTGGCCTGTCTACATCTTGGATGACCCGCCGGCAGACCCTCTCATAAGTTTGGTGGCATGCCCAGCCTGGAAGGAGACGTACACTATAGAGCCTGTACCTAAGTGACTTGACAAGATCCTTTCACAACCTACAAATTGTTCTTTCTAGTCCAAAGGCATTCCAGTTGATGCTATGGTGGTGGCAGCTGCCACTAAGAGCTAGCTGAGCAGAGCACTACTGTCCATCTGCCGAACAGGGAATCAAGCGTGATGGAGAGGTACTACAAGCGTGTCTGTGCCTTAGCCACCTTCATGCATAGAGCACTTTACTTTGCATATTTTACTTGCCTGCAGAGACCTGATCAAGGAGCTCTCTGAACCGTTGTCGGAGACCATGCCAACAGAGGAATTTAGGAAGGTTTCTCCAAAGCTGGCCACTCTTTCTTCCTTTGCCAATTCATCCATGAGGCTCATCTCTCACTCAGCAAAGGGTACCTCACAGGCAGCCAGCCCTAGCATCGGTGTGCAGGCATGCCTGGATGAGGCTTTGTGACTTTGTGGAGCACTTTAAGGCATCTTTTGTCAATGCTCCCTTTGATGGTTCCTCCTTATTTGGACCATCACTTAAAAACACCCTGACCCGGAGTGAGAAAGAGGGCAAGATTTTGTCTGCTATAGGTTCATAGGTGTGTAGTAAGCTAATGACCCTGGGGCCTTTACAAGCTTAGCCCATATAAGTGCCCTGGTATTGTGCTGCCCATCGTTAGTTCCCAGTGCCTCTATCAAGTAGAGCCAATGGAGTGATCCCCTGGGTGAACTTTCTGTTACCCATCCACTCATCAAGATTTCACTTGAAGAGGGCTTGTGAGGTGCTCTGCTTGACATGTATGGGAAGTCTATTTCAGAGCATGGGTAGTCTCTGGGCTATGAACCTGTCCGTCCAGCATGTTCTTTTGATTGTGGTAATGAGGTTGAGGTCTCTGGAGTGTGTGGTGTGGAGGGATTGGGATTTCTTTAGATGCAGCATTTCTAACAGAGCTGGGTCAGACATGGCTTTGTAAGTCAAGCAGAGATCAACTCTTAGTAGACGATATGAGACGAAGAATAGCTGGAGTTTTTGGAGTCTGTCCATGTAGGACATGTTTTTAAGGTCTAGGATCCTCTTCGTGAGGTACTTTTGTAGCCTCTTCAACTGTTGCAGGTGTCTAGTGAGGTACATGCCAAATGAGGCATTGTACTCTAGGACTGGTCTAATGAGGGAAGAGTAGAGAGAAATTATTGCATCTTTCTTCCTGGATGCAAAACCCTTGGTATTGAGATGTGCCATATAGAAGGACTTTCTGGCCACAGTGGCAATGTGGTGGTCGAAGGAGAGGTTGCTGCCAACCTGTTTCCCCAGATCTCTTATAATGCCTTCATTTGTCATTGGGCTACCATTAATGTGATAATTAGTGGGAACTGAGTTTTTCCCAAAGGGGATGACTACGCATTTTTAGGCATTAAACTTAAGGCCATGGTTTCGACACCATCATTGGTCTCAGTGAGGCCTTTCTGTAGGATGTCTGCATCACTTGGGGAGCTAATAATGGCTCACCACTTGCAGTCTGCGAATTTGGTCAGCCAGAGTCCCTCTATGTTGGCTTGGACTTCTGAGAAGTAGATGCGAAATAGGAGAGGACCCAGGACCAATCCCTGTGGGACTCCACTCTTGACTGGTCAGTAGTCTGACTTGGAGTCCGCTACTTTCACACTGTGGGTTCTATCTGTGAGCCAGTTTGCAAACCACCTAACGATATAGGGATTGATGCCTAGTTTTCTGAGTTTATCAATAATTCCTGAGTGAGGAATGGTATCAAAGCTCTTGGCCAGATCGAGGTAGGCTGTATGAACTACCTTACCTTCATCCACTGCTCTGGTGACTGACTCAAAGAAGTCAACCAGGTTAAGCAGGCATGATCTACCTTTCACAAAACCAAATTGCTTGGGATAGGATTAGGTTTTCCATCCCTCAGTAGACTTACTCCAGGAATCAGAGGGGGGGCAAGAAAATTTGGTTCCATAAGTCTCAAGGGTCTTTTCCTGTCCAACGCAGAGAGTTCCCCTCCAGAGGCAGAGGAGGGGGCTTTAATGGGAGATGCCACCCCAGAGACAGAAGGAGGTTCGCAAAATCAGGGCTTCAAAGAACCCTTTTCTGACAAGCCTTATCAGTGCTCATCCAAGAGGTCCCAACCAAATAGAGAGGATCCAGAACTTACTCCTGCTTCTTTTTAGTGCCAAAGAAAACCGGGGACCTGAGGCCAATGTTTGACCTCAACAAACTGAACCTCTACATAAAGAAAGTGAAGTTTCAAATGGTTACAGTACAAGTTCATCCTTCTGTTGTTAAGGAAGGATGATTGGATGTGCTCTGTGGACTTAAGGGGCATGTACTATCACATAAAAATAGACAGAAGCTCCAGGAGTCATTTGCACTTCAGAGCCCTGCCCTTTGGACTCACTACAGTCCCCAGGGTGTTTACCAAATGCATGGAAGTGGTTGCAGTTCATCTCAGACTGCTGAGTTTTCAGGTGTTCACATATCTAGATGACTAGTTCCTAACTGCCTCAACCAGGCGTCAACTGTCGCATGCCAGAGATTACCTGTTCCAGATCTCTGATCTCCTAGGCATCTCAATAAATCAGGACAAGTCACAAACAATACTAGTTCAATCCTTGGAGTTTATTGGAGCTGAGATGGACATCGTTACCCAAACAGCGTCATTGCCTCTATGTTGGATAGTCACCTTGAGAAACTAAGTCCAGACTTTACTAGCTGTTCCTTCTCCCTCTGCCAGGCTTATTCTTTGAGCTCTCGGATCTGTGGTGGCTGCCATAACATTAGTTCCCCTGACAAGGTTCTGTATGCATGTTCTCTAGTGGACCTTAGCTGTTCAGTGGTCTATACTTCACCAGTCTCTATCTGTTCCTATCAAGTTGACAAAAGTTTGCAGAACCCACCTGGAATTTTGGATTCATTCCAACCTGTCAGTTGGCAGATCATTCATTCTTATCTCGCCCCAGCCACAGTGACCTCGGATGCTTTCCAGCTAAGATGGGGGGCATTTCAAAGGGAAGATTGTCCAAGGCACATGGACTCCCACAGAGACCAGACTGCATATTATTGTCCTAGAGATGAGAGCAGTCCTTCTCTTGTTGCAGGCATTTCAGGACATTCTCCCTTTGGGGACTATTGCCGTTCACACAGACAGCATGTCAGTAGTCTGGTACATCAACAAACAAGGAGGAACCCATTTTTACCCCCTTTGCAGAGAGGCCATGAGAGTTTGGGAATGGGCAATCTCTTCACACCGCTTTCACATTGCAGCTCACATACTGGGGAAAACCAATGTGCTGGTGTCCATTCTGACACCCCACAAGTGGTCCCTCGACCAAATTGTAGTGAATCAGATTTTCCACCATTGGGATCATCCTTGCTGCAATTTCTTTGCTTACCTTCACAACTACAAGTGTAGCAAGTACTTTGTGCTGATCCTCCACCCAGGGAGTCCCCATGGGATGGTGTAGTCCACAGTTGGCCTCCGATCTCCTTTATGCTTATCCTCCCCTGCTGTTGATCCCAACATTTCTTCAGAAAGCCCAGCAGTTGAAGAGCACTGTAACCCTCATTGCCTGTTATTGGCCTCAACAGATTTGGTTCCCCTTCCTCTGATCTCATCCGAAGTGTCCTCTGTGGATACTGGAGCCCAGCTAGGATTTCCTAACTTATCCATCCCTGGGACTTCATCAAGGTCTGCCCACTCTCAAGCTAACTGCATGTTTTCTCCAATTCCAATGATTGTCAAGGGGTCCAGGCTTTCTTCTCCAGTGAAGAGTATTATTTTAGCTTCTCAAAAGGCCTCCACAAAAAAAGTATACAAAAGCAAGTGGAACAGATTTTCTGTTTGGGCCTCTAGAGTGAACACTGATCCTTATTCAGCTTCTATTCCTTCCGTACTCTCCTTATTTGCTTCCCTGATCAAAGAGGGATCCAGCTTTGCATAATCATTCTTCAACTGGTAACCATATCCAATTTTCAGTCTGGCCTATCTTCAGGATCTGTAGGCTCTTCAAGGTTATGTAGAGCTTTTTTGAAAGGGGTTTTCCTTCTCAGACCTCCTATCAAAGGCTCCAGTCGCCCTTGGAATCTTCCCCTGAGTCTCCAAGGCCTGACTCTGAAAACCTTTGAACCATCTAGTGATTGTGACATAACATTTTTGTCTTGTAAAACTAATTTTCTAGTTGCCATCACCTCAGCAAAAAGATTTTCTGAATTACAAACCCTTTCTTCTAAACCACCTTACATTATTTTCCACAAAGACAAAGTTTCTCTCCGTGCTAATCCATCCTTTATGCCTAAAATGGCTGCTGAGTCAAACATTAATCAGACCATAGAGTTACCAGTTTTCTTTCCCAATTATTCCAACAAAGGGGAGTACATGTTGCATTTACTGGATGTTCATAGACAACTATGTTTCTGTCTTCACAGGACTAAATAGTTTAGGAAATCAGATCAGTTATTTGTGTCCTTTTTACCCAATCGCCTGAGGCAGGCAGTAATGAAAATAACTCTTGGAAAGTGATTATTAATTGCATTTCTTTAATATATGATAAAAACAATTTGAAGCTAACTACTCCCCCTAAAGCCTATTTAACTAGATCTGTAGCCACATCTTCTGGCTTTTCATCCAGAATCTCAATTGTTGACATCTGTGCAACAGTCACTTGGTCTAAATCCCATACATTTGTAACTCATTACAAATTGGACATTATCTCCAGAAGCAGAGCTTTTATTGGCTCGACAGTGCTCCAGCATATCATTCCTTGAGGCCCCCCAAGAGAAAATGTAGCTGGGGACTCTAACCCATACGTAAATCAGAACAAGGACATCATCATATTTTTAAGTTATGTACTTACCGTAACTTGGCATCTATGTTGTCTATTCTCATTCTGATTCACATTCCCTTCCATTCATCCCCATACCTAGAAAATTTGTTTTCTGGAGGATCAATGAAGCACTATTAGGAACATTTGTGCCTTATTGTTTTTTCTCCTTCTTTTCCTTACTTTTCTTATGGCTAACGGGCAGCAAACTTGATCTGAGGTAGCTGTGCATGGTACAGAGGATTGTGGGTAGAGGGAGGAACTTGAGCCTGGAAGTTGAAGTCTGTAGAAGGCGGCTGAGTCAGATCCAAGGATCAGATCCGTGATCCATACATGAATCAGAACAAGAATGGACAACACAGATGGAAAGTTATGGTAAGTAGATAACTTAAAGTTTTAATAGTAAATAAACTAAATTGTTATTATTACTAATCCATCTATTTATTTATTTATTTTACATTTGTTGACTGGGATAGTCCGTCTGGATACATGTCCATTTTCACCGGAGGCCCGGGGAGAAAAGCTCCACACATACATACAGAAAAAAACTGTTATATTACACAAGTTAAAGCACTGTGACAGATACGATTCATAGGATAAAAGTCACTCATTCTGTCACATATAAATCTGTTTTTTTATAGTTTATCACTTAGGAAGCAATGTAGTAGTGGCCAGAAGACCTCTTCAGTACATGTTTATATTGACACAGTTAGTCAGGATTAAAGCAAGGGCATAGCCAACGCCTTTTAAAGTATTGTATTAGACTTTTTTTGAATTGGGTTAGTACAGGTTCTGAAGTGATCTCAGTGGGAAGTGACTTCCATATTTTGCCAACAGAGTTGGAATATAGAGAGTCACCAGCTGAGTTGTCGGTTTTTCATGTTTGGACTAGTAATTTGTTGGATGAGCGAAGTGACTTGAGGTTAGTATAAGGAGTGATAATGCTTGCAAGTACGGGTGTGTTTTCAGGTTAGGAGAGAATTTTATGTGCTGCTATTAGCTGATTGTACTGAAGTTGGATAGGCAGTTCTAGACACCGTAGAGTCTTTAGATTCAGACGGTGGTGTGTTCTGTGTGCTGCTCTGGTGGCAAATCTAGAAATATGATTAAAGTAGCTAGAGAGTTTATTAAGGTCAGACTTACTCAAGTTCATGAAGAGTGGGGATGCATAAAGGAGGGTGGAAAGAAGATGTGCATGGGCAATAACAGTCCTAGCTATTGGAGTGAGGAAAGGTTTGATCTTGTATAGTGAGCCGAGTTTTTTATTAACTTTTTTAGTAGTTTGATTAATATGCATATCAAACTTGAGGTTATTATCAACTGTTACACCTAAGAGGTTGGTGCAGACATCTGGAGCAATGACAGTGCTATTGTTAGATTTTGTAGTAAAGGTTGGAGAGGAGACTTTATGAGTGGGGGAGAAAAGCAGCAGCTTCGTTTTATTAGGATTTAATAGGAGACATCGATTACAGAGCCAGTTTTAGAAAGTATTAAAAGCATTTTGGGATAGAGTCTGCAGACTTAAAGGGGAGGTGTCAGAGCAAATCAAAGCGGAGTAATTCGTATATTGAATCCAGGTGGCTGTTGGGATGACTGTGTACAGGTCATTAATAAAGATAGAAAATAATAGGGGTCCTAATATAGAGCCCTGTGGGACCCCAAGGGTGATAGGTAGAAGGGAAGATAGTTTGTTCTGCCATAGTACAGCCTGTTGTCTACCACTCAGATAAGATTTGAACCATTGGATAGCCTGGTCATCTAGGGGAATAGTTTTGAGTGTGTGTATGAGTAGTTGGTGGTTGAGCATGTCGAAGGCTTTGGAGAGATCAAGAAAGAGAGCAGAAGAAAGCTTATTGTTGTTTCGGTTTTGATTAATAACATTGGAGAAGGAGAGGAAGGCCGTGGTTGTTCTGTTGAATGGTCTGACACCATGCTATGAGTTAGCCAGGAGATTGTTCTACATGAGATGGCTCAGGAGTTGTTTATGGATGCACTTCTCCATCATTTTAGCCAGGGGTGATAAAATAGCTATAGGTCTGTAGTCTGATAGTTCAGTGGAACTGCCCCCTTTGTAGAGTGGAATAACATGGGACGTCTTCCAGATGGAGGGGATAGTGGCTTATGATATAGTTCTGTTGATCAGGATAGAGAGTGGGAATGCTATGGCATCCACTACTTTTTGTAGATACTCGGCTGGGAGGAGATCCGCTGCAAGGGTGGTTTGTTTTAGTTGGTTAGCTAGTGACTGGATAGTTTCTGTGATGAAACTATTAAAGGTATTAGCAATGTCCTCTGAATGTTTTTGGATGGAGCCATAGGGGCAGGAGTTGTGGATTGCCCTGGGTGAATATGTTTATTTATGCCTGCCCAAAACTTTTTGCGGATTGTTTTGATTCTTCTGTTGTAAATGGCAGTAAAAGGTTTTTTTTTATCTAGGGTGGTAGATTTGTTTTGTGTTGTTCCTTAGTTGTCGATATCTAAGTTGGTCTGAGGGTGGTTTTGTGGTGCCCCAAGTGGCCTAACCTTTGTTTCTAAGTAAGATCATTTGTCTGGTTTCTTTGGCAGCCATGGTGCAACTTTTGTTTTGGTTCTTATAGACCGTACAGGTGCATGGGTATCAAGGATGACTAGGAATTTGGTATTGAAATATACCACAGCCTCTTCAAGTGGCAGATGTCTTAGGACTGCCCAATTACATGGTTTGAGATCATTTTGGAAATTAGTGGGGTTAAAGTTTTTGTTGTTTCTAATTGTTTTGTAAGTAGGTTGGTAGGGGATGTCAGTCTTATGCCTGATTATGTAGGTAAGAAAATGATCACTTATGTCTTCAGGTAGGGTACCAGCCATAGATATATATATATATATATATATATATATATATATATATATATATATATAGGTATATGGGAATGGCTATTAATGAGTATCCAATCTAGGGTACTATCTTTGTTGTTAAGTTTACTGATCCTAGTAGGGGAGGATATGATCTGAGTAAATCCGTACAGGTTAACATGGATGGTTGGAGATTCTGAGGAACAATTATTCCAGTCGATATTGAAGTCTCCTAGAACAATGGTTTCTTGAAGGTAGTTACTAGACAGCCAAGAGAGGATATCTTCTAGGGTGTTAGCATTATAACCTGGGGGAATGTAGATACAGGCTATATTTATACTTTTGTATTTATTAATTTGAAGCTTAGTAATGAGAATTCCAGCATTGTTAATAAGTGCTTTAGCTGATGCCAGTATTTTAGCTTTCTTCTGTTTACTTGTATCTTCTGTACTAGACATGCAGTTAAAATCCCCTGCTAAAATTAAACTACCTTTCCAATAAGTAAGTTTAACTTATCTTTAGCCATTCTTGCACCTATTACAGAGATCCAATAAAAAAATAGCTAGTGTATAGAGTTTGCCATTATATTTAATTATTACAAATGTATGCATTCCTTTGGAATCATTAATGGATTCCTTGAACTTAGGCATTACAGTAGATTTTCTGCAAAGTATAGCAATCCCTCTCCTCTCTTTGTTAAAAGAAGTAGATGCTAACTTTTCATAACCTAAGTTATTTAAATATTGTATCTAATGTTGTCATTTTCATTTCTTAACAAATAGGTTTGGATCCGATCCTCGTATCTGACTCTGACACTTTCTAAATTTTCAAAGGTCTGATTCTCGAGTTTCCCCTTACCCATAATGCCCTTGAGTACTACAGTTGCTCAGATCTTGTTTGCCGTTCTTCAAGACAGTCGGGATTGCGATTGTTCAAGCTCCTTCTGGGGTTTTGTGAGTGAACAGTTATCTATTTTTGTTACCTTTTTACAGCTTTTTCTTCTCTTTCTTATTTAACTAACCCCCCTTTCCCTCAATAACTTTCTTTACTGAGTTTTCAGTATTTTTCTACTACCATTGTTGGTAACCCATTCTTCATTTTCCTCATCCTTAGGTAATTTCTTGTTAATACCATTTTTGGTAATTAATATTTTTCTTCCCCTCTTCCTTTTTCCTCCCTTTAAAAAATAAAAAAAAGAGAGAGAGACTTATTTTCTTAAATTTGTTTATGCTTTCCAGCATGGCTGATAAACCAACTAGATTTTAAAAAGTGCACTTACTGTGAGCATAAGATCCTCAGTTCTGATGCCCAAAGGGAGTGTGTTTATTGTTTGGGCACAGCACATTTGGACACCTTGTTCCATCTGTATGGCCTTTAATGCGAGAGTGATAAGTGACCAGAGGAATAAGCTTATTTTGAAAGGCGTCATTCCTCTCAAAAATCAAAGGACCCCAGGGAACTCCGTAAACGCTCACCTGCCCAGTCTCCTCAGTCTACACCTGCTTTAGAACCACCAAAGAAGGTTTCTAAGAACCTTAGGGTCTGATACCACCTACTCTTTCATCTCCTCAGCCTGGTCCTCCCAGGTTTTCTCTGGAGCTGATATCCCCGAGATTAAGGTCTCCCTTTTTACAAAAGACTCCCAAGAATTCATCAAGACCATCTTTCACATCCTCTTCCATTAGATCTTCCCGTAGTCTGTGCAAGCTGAAGGATGATGAGAAAATTCCCCAGAACACAGATCAAGATGGGGGTCTTGCCAGCTCTGTTTCCCATCAGATCTGTGAGCCACCAACCTTCTCTCCAACTTGCACTTGCTCTTTCTCCAATCCGACCAGCCGTTTCAGAGTCCTTGGATCGAAGACCCTGAGAGTCGAACATTAGGATGCAAAGGTTGTTTCATCTCTGACTCCTGTTACTTTCCTGAACTGATCGGTTCCGACACTGTTGGAGCACGATGCCTTTCAGAGCTGAAGCATCAGAGCCAGTGCCGAGGGGTTAACTTTGACTCAAAAAGTGTTTAGAGCCATCACTTCCTCTTGGAGTTTTGGAATGAAGGGTTGAGGGGCTTGGGGGTTTCCTGCTTTGGGAGCCTCAGCTCTGAAGGCATTGACCTCGGCTTCTCTGGGTCCCTCTGCATTTGAGGTAGCGGATCAATGTCCTATTCCCTCTTGGATCCTATGTCTAAGTCCTCACCTCCTATGTCTCAGGGAGAGACAGCCCAGATGAGCTTCCAAGCAATTCCCACCAGGGAACTCCACATCTCTTCCGATAACTCCCTGGAACATCCCACCTTGGAAGTTCCTTAGAAGAGGGCATGCAAGAGGAGGCACTTGGATTCCCCACAGGAATCCCTCATGAAAGACACCAATTTTGATGAAGGTTTAGGGTCCCCAGATCTCCTCCTGATGATGTCTCATTTGGAGACATCTTAGAGATCTTTCTCCAGAAAGGTGGTTGGTCTACACAAACCCCTTCCCAAGAGGACTCTGTATTCTTGGAAGCCTTAAAGTCTGGCCCGTCTACATCTTATGTTACCCCCATGGATGAGCGTATAGATTTGTGGCCCCTGCAGGGCACAGAAGGAACCGGATTCTATGTAACCAATCCCCAAATGCCCTGACAAAATTTTAAGCTCCCCTGCTGATGGACATTACTGGACTAAGGGGATTCCTGTAGATGCCATGGTTGTTGTGGCAGCCACCAGAAAAGGAGCTTGCTGAACAAAGCTTCACTGTCCATCCCCTAAAAGAGAGTCTAGGGCTTTGGACAGGTTTGGGAAGCAAGTGTAGATGTCAGCAACATTTGCCCTGCAATCACTGAACTACCTAGTACATTTCAACAGATTACAGAGGGACTTGGTAAAGGAGATGTCTAACTCTGCTCCAGGGTCCATGTCACCAGAGGAACAAAAGTCTTCTTCCTCATGAATGGCCACCCTACAATCGATTACAGATGCATCCATAAGGTTATTGTCACATAGCATGGACGGTACCTCAAGTGCTGCTGGTTCAGGCATAGCCATAAGAAGACATGCCTGGATGCGACTGTGCAAATTTGCGGATCCCTTCAAGGCATCATTCGTCAATGCTCTCTTTGATAGATCATCCTTGTTTGGCCCAACAGGGAAAGAGGCGCTGTCCTGCAGTGAATAGGATGTAAAAACCTTGTCTGCCATCAGAATCTGTTTTTCTACCCCACAGAGACCTTTCGCTGGGAATCAATGCAGCAGGAAGAAGATCTAGTTCTGAAAATCTCAAGGTCCTTTCCAGGAATCACACAAGTAGTTTTTCTCCAGAGGCAGAGAAGGAAATAACTACAGTGTTAGACATCACTCACATGGCAGAGGGGATCCACAGAACCAAAGATCTTGAGATTCCTTCTTGGACAGATCCTTCCAGCTTTCCTAAAAGGTTGCCTGACTGTCCCTCTCTGGAGGCAGTCGGGGGATGCTTATCCTTGCAACAAAAAGCCCAGACAGCCATCACAAATGACTCCTCTGTGCATAGGATAATATCCAGGTGATATTTCATTCCCTTTTTACAAATTCCTGTAAAAGCAAGGAAAACTCTCCCAATGTTCCACCCAATCAGAGAGAGAGAGCTAGCAGCTCAAGAGATCAGAAAGTTGTTTGACAAAAGTCATCCAAAAGGTCCTGCCAGACCAAATAGGATCCAGAATTTACTCAGGGTTCTTTCTAGTGCCAAAAAAGACAGGGGACCTGTGACCTGTCTTGGATCTCAGTTGTCTGAACCAGTTTGTAAAGAATTCCAAATTCCAGATAGTCACAGTTCACTCCATTCTTCTTCTCCTTCAGAAGGACTACTGGACGTGCTCAATCAATCTTCAAGATGCATACTATCACATCAGAATGAACAGGTGCTCTCAAGGCATCTACGCTTCTTGCTGGGAGACAGCCATTAATGGTTCAGAGCCCTCCCTGTGGTCTCACCACAGCCCCCAGGGTGTTCACCACATGCATAGCAGTGGTAGCATCTCAACTGAGATTGCTTGGATTCAGTGTCTTTCCCTATTTAGATGACTAGCTACTTACTGCACCGAACAGGGATCTATTAGTAAAAGCCAGAGGTTATCTACTTAAACTATCACTCTCTCTGGGAATCACCATCAACATACAGAAATCACAACTTCAACCAGGTCAAGTCGTGGAATTTATAGGGGTTCGCCTGGACACAGTAAATTCCCTAGCTTTTCTGCCTCAAACCAGAGTTCTTACGATGAAGATGCACATCAAACAGATTCTTTCTCTTCCTTCTCCCCGAGAAAAACTGGTCCTCAAAGCTCCAGGGTTGATGGCTGCGGCAGTAACTTTAATTCCCACTACTCATTTCCACATGAGAATTCTTCAAAGAACCCTGGCAGTCCAATGGAGTTTTCATCATCATCATTTAAAACATTGGATAAAATTGTCTAGAGCTTGCAGAAAGTCTGTTCTTTGGTGGATTTACTCTGAGGAGATCGATCAAGGTCATCCATTTATCCTTCCCCCCAGTACCACATTGACTACGAACACCTCCCAGTTGGGGGTGGGGGTGGAGGCATTACTTGGGATGGACTGTTCAAGGCACATGAACCAATTTGCATGTCAATGTCCTAGTGATGAGAGTGGTGCTTGCTTTCTTTCTCTAGGGACTGTTGCAATACAAATGGACAACAATGTCAGTAGTCTGGTACATAGGTTCATGGGTAGGTACTAGGCTATTGACCCTAGGGCCTATATAAGCCTAGCCTAGCCAAAAAGGTACCCTGGCTTTCACCACCCAAGAAAATAATTTTCCTGTGCTCCTGTCGAACAGAGGTGATCCCCGGGGTGAATTTCGTATTTCCCATCCAGTCATCAAGAGTTTTCTTGAAGAGTGCTAATGAGGAGCTTTGTAGGGCCTATATAAGCCTAGCCAAAAAGGTACCCTGGCTTTCACCACCCAAGAAAATAATTTTCCTGTGCTCCTGTCGAACAGAGCCACAGAGGTGATCCCCAGGGTGAATTTCGTATTTCCCATCCAGTCATCAAGATTTTTCTTGAAGAGTGCTAATGAGGAGTTTTGTTTGATATAGATAGGTAATTTGTTCCAGAGTTTGGGAAGTCTCTGGGACAGAAATCTATCCCTCCAGCATGTTCTGTTTATTGTGATAACAAGGTTTAGTTCCCTAGAGCATGTAGCTCGGAGGGATTAGGATTTCTTTAAGTGGAACATGTCCAGCAGCTCTGGGTTTGACATAGCTTTGTATGTTAGGCAGAGATCGCCTCTGAGTAGGTGATATGTGATGGAGTAAAGCTGGAGGTTTTTGAGACAGTCTGCATAGGGCATCTGTTTGAGACCAGTAATCCTCTTTGTGAGGTATTTCTGCGGCCTTTCCAGTTGTTGTACATGTCTTGTGAGATACATACCAAAAGGGGCATTGTACTCTATAATGGGTCTAATGAGTGACGAGTAGAGGGGAACAAGGACCTCTTTTTTGCTGGATGAAAAACTTTTTGTGATGAGGTGTGCCACGTAGCAGGATTTCCTGACTACTGTGGTGATGTGATTATCAAAGGAGAGACTACTGTCCACCTGTGTCCCAAGGTCTCTTATCACACTTTCGATATTAAGTAGACTACCACCTATGTGGTAGCTCATGGGTACAGAGTTTTTACCAAAGGGGATGACAGTGCACTTTTTGGCATTTAGCTTGAGGCCATGGCTTTGACACCAGGCATCTGTCTCTGTGAGGCCTTTTTGTAAGATGTCCACATCGTTAGGAGACAACAAAAAGGGTGAACCCGATCCTAACCCCTTTGTCAAGAAGCAGTGAGAGTATGGCAATGGGCAATCTCATCCAGCCAGTCTCTTGTGGCAATGCACATTCTGGGGAAGTCCAGCATTCTAGTGGACAAACTCAGCAGGACTATCCTCCTACCTCATGAGTGGGCTCTCAATCAATTATTGGTGACAAGATCTTCCTCATATTGGGTCAACCTTGATGTGACCTATATGCATCTCCCCTAAACGACAAATGCAGCAGGTTCTTTGCCCTTATCCCACCTCAGGGACAGTCACTGAGAGAAGCTTTTGTCCATGTTCAGCCCTCTGGTCTCCTTTATGCTTACCCTCCCCTGCCTCTTATCCCCATGTTTCTTCAGAAAGCACTTTGGTTGAAGAGAACAGTAATCCTCATTGCTCCTTTCTGGCCTTGACAACTTTGGTTCCTCTTCCTTTGGTCTCACATAGTACATTCTGCTTGGATATTGGACCCCACTCCAGACCTCCTATTTCTCCTGTCAGGGCAAATTTACCCAGACATTGCAGGCCTCAAGTTGACCTCATGGTTTCTCCAATTCCAGTGATAGCTAGATATTCCAAGGTTTTCTCCCCAGTTCATAAAAATCCTAGTTTCTGCTCATAAACCTTCAACTAGGAGGATTTACAAAAGTAAATGGAAAAGGTTTTCTATTTTGGGCTCATCAGAGAGAGTTAGATCCCTTTACCACCCCACTTCCAACTACTCAAGATTTTCTTGCCTCAATTTTCAAGGCAGGTAAGTTTTTCCACTATTAAATTTGGACTAGCAGCCATATCCAACTATCACATCAGAGATGATGCTTCCCCTTTAGCATCATCTAAGTTAAGTAGGGGCTTTCATAAGGGTACTTTTTTACTTAGACCACCAGTAAAGGACCCTACTCCACCTTGTGACCTCACTATGGTTTTGCAAACTTCAGTACTTTCTCCTTTTGAACCATCAGCTGAAGTAGATCTTAAGTTTTCTTATTGGAAAACTGCCTTTCTGGTGGCTATAACTTGTGTGAGATGAGTGTTTGAGCTTCAAGCACTATTTTCTAAACCACCGTATTTGATATTTCACAAATACAGGGTTACTTTATGCACAAATCCTTCCTACCAAAAGTTGCCTCTGAAACCAATATTAATCAAGTCATTAATTTGCCAGTTTTCTTCCCCAGTTTGAAAACAAAGGAGAGTACACCCTTCATCTCCTTGATGTACATAGACAACTTTGTTTTGACCTTCAGAGGACAAAGGAGTTTAGAAAAAAACTGATTAATTATTTGTTTCTTTTACTAGTAAAAGATTGGGAAGACCAGATTTAAAAACTACACTGAGTAAATGGGTAACAGATTGTACTCCCTATGTTTATTCCTTGAAGGGTATAACCCTACCAAGACAAACAAAAGCACATTCAACCAGGTCAATGATATTTATACAGCTGCTATTTAGTCTAATGCTAATTCCTTTATTGTGCATTACAAATTGGACATCATTTCCAGAAACAGAGCTTTCCTACGTTTATTCCTTGAAGGGCATAACCCTACCAAGACAACCAAAAGCACATTCAACCAGGTCAATGATATTTATACAGCTGCCATTTGGTCTAATACTTATTCCCTTATTGTGCATTACAAATTGGACATCATTTCCAGAAACAGAGCTGCCTTTGGTTCTGCCATTCTCCAGAGCATCCTTCCGTGAGGGCCATCCAGGATTACCGTATCTGGGGACTCATCCATTCATCAAGGATTGAATGAAAATGACAGCTTCCAATAAAGAAGTTATGTACTCACCATAACATTCTGTCTGTGTTGTCCATTTTCATTCTTCCTCAACTTCCCTGTTCCTTCCCCTTGTTCATTATTGTCACAGAGACCTAACGGAATTGTTGTTAGGAACCATAGTTCCTGTTTGAGCTCCTGATCTTTCAGCTATCTCTTTTCTGTCAGTGCTTTGTTATTGTATTTTATGATTATAATGCTTATAATAGCAGCAAACCCTATCTGAAGAACTGTGGTAGTTGGGTGTTTTGGGTAAGGGAGTAGCTCGAGAGTCTGATCCTAGAATCTTTGGAAAGTGGCCGAGTCAGATCCGAGGATCGGATCCGAACCCATTCATTCAGGAAAAATTAAAATGAACAACACAGATGGAACGTTATGGTGAGTACATAACTTTTTTTTATATCTTTATCAAGTTAGTCTTGTGCAAGAATAAAATGTCTCCTCTATTTAATTTTAGATTTCTTGTTAATGGTTTCCTTTTGTTGCCATTATATAATCCATTTACATTAATAGATAATGAATTAAAACTGTCCATACTGTATATTAAAAACAATTTATTTTAAGATTAATGAAACCAAAAGGAGCAACTAGGCTGATGCAGAGTCACAAGTAGAAATGAAAGGCAAAATCCTCAGGTTAAAATCCAAATGAAAGGCAAAATCCTCAGGTTAAAATCCAACTTTAATTCCACTGCAGGTCAGATAAGCACTTTCACTCATTCATTTGAGCTTCATCAGATCATGTAACAAAGACCTTCAAGTACATAGGCTACATTTATACAGTTAAAACATCTCCTATTGGCTGCTTCTTGTTGCATATTCATGAGTTAATCTAAGCTTAAAGATATATGCACATATAAACATACTGAGATGTATAAAATGAATATAAAAAACATATAAAAACTCTCCATGAACACTCAAGATGCTCTAATAAATATGTATATATATGTCAAAAGAAATCTATTTCAAGGGGTAAAAACATATATGTGCCATCATTTATTATAAAATCTACAAACATTCCTCCGTTTGTTTAACATAGGTTTAATGGAGGCTCTCTCATTGAGACCTAAACCCCTATCTGCTCTCAATCTAACTATCCACATACTCTCCTTACTCTCAGTATGGTTCCTGATGTCACCTCCTCGTATACTGGGTTTAATATTCTCAAGAGCTCTAAATAGGAAATAATGTTCAGGACCTGCTTGGGCTACGTGCTTAGCTAAGGCATTGTGAGGTGAAGCCTTCCTAATGTGGTAAAGGTGTTCTCTTATCCTGTCTTTAAAACGACGATTGGTTTTGCCAACATAAAATGCATCACATATTTGGCACACTGCCAAATAAACTATATGAGTAGTATCACAGGTAGCTACAGCACGTATGCTAAAGTTAGTGTGCATGTCAGGATGTTCAAAAATGGACTGGGGTCAAGAGAATTACAATAATTACAGCGTCCACATGGTTTTGTGTGTTCAAGAGGCATTGACCATTCATCCCTTTTTGAATAACATAGCATTCTCCTTAAATTTAATTTGTTCCTATATAAAAAAGAGGGTTTAGTCCCCACAAGTCTACCGATGGTGTCATCAGTACAGAGAATAGGCCAGTGTTTCGTAATAATATTCTTGATTGCTGGACAATCAGTACTATATGGTAAAGAAACCCTTACATGAATTGATCTATCATCTCTACCATTGTCTGTTGTAACGGATCCACCAGTAATAACTGGTCCAAAATAAGGGGCTGCTCTGTTCAGTCTAAGTTTATTGACATCTAAGAGATTGGACTCAATCTCTTGTGAGCTATAGCCCGTTCTTCTAGCCTTATCTTGAGGTCACTCACTTCATTTAGGAAGCCTTCTTCTGTGGCATTTAGCCTAGAGGTTCTCATCCCTGGCCTCTAATGATATTCTTAAAAATATGCTGTGGGTGCATACTATCACGCTGTAATAGAGTATTAAAATAGCAAGGTTTCCTATAGACACCTGTATTAATCAAACCACATGCTAACTTTTCTATATACAAGTCAAGAAATTCTATCTTCTCTCTAGAATGATTCATACTGAAGGTTAAATAGCCAGTGAGGTTGTTCAATATAGTATGGAACACAAACAAATCATCAACACTGCCTCTCCATAAAACAAAAACGTCATCCACCAACGTCTATAAAAGTTACATGTTGTTTAAACATTTCTAAATTAAAGAGACTCTCAAATTCCCAAAATGCCAAAAACATGTTTGCATAGCTGTTGGCACAAGGTGTGCCCATGGCTACGCCACCTCGCTGTTGGTAAAACTTGTTGTCATAGGTGAACAGATTGTTATTCAAAATGAGTTCAAGGAAATGTACAATGAGGTCTACTTTAACTGATGTATATTCACTATGTAAGAGTAGATACTCAGTGATATAAATCAGGCCTATGTTATTTGGTAACACAGTAAACAAGGACTTGATGTCAAACGTTACAAAATCAAGTTATCAACGTCACAAATGCCACCTAAGCAGTCATACAAATCTGTTAAAACTGTTTGGAATCTTTCAGTACAACTTTGTTCTTATTTAATATAGGTCGCAAATGTTTCTCAACGTAGACAGAAAGGTTTTCAGTGATCCAACCCTGACCAGACACTATGGGTCTCATTGGTGGGTCAATGGAGTCTTTGTGAATCTTAGGTAACCCATGTATTGTTGGTACAAGTGGATTCTTAACGAAGAGATAGTCAAACAATTCTTGATCCAAGATATCACCTTTCAACATATCTAATAACATATTGTTTACGTGACTAATAGTGGCTTGCACTATTTGTTCGTTAACTTGTAAATAGAAATCATCTTCCAAGAGTTTAATCATAGCATCATGATATTTGCTAGTGTCCATAACTACTATCCGACCACCTTTATCAGCTGGTTTGATGGTTATGGACTGTAAAGACTGGAGTTTAAGTAAGCTAGTCTGCTCCTCTAGTCAAATTACCATTCTTCCTATATTTCTTTAGAGAAAATATTCATACAAATCATCCTCAGTTAGTTTCAAATATGCCTCAACTAACGGATGATTAGGTGGGACAAAGTTGCTAAGCTTCTTAAACTTTGGTGGTCTAGTAACGTTATTGTCTGTCAATTCACTATCAGTTTTATCATGAAATAGCAGTTTAAGCATAAGATTTCGACAGAAAAGTCTCATGTCTACTACAGTGTCCATAAAGTTACTGTGTGCACTTGGTATAAAGTTTAGGCCTTTACATAATAATTTCTCATCACATTCAGTCAACAAATATCCTGAGATGTTATGTATCATAGAATCTGCTGGTACCAAAATTTCAGCTGTATCTAATTTACTTTGTTCTTCCACATCTTCTTTATTGTCTGATGTGGTACAAACTCTTCTGATAATTTGCGTTTCTGTCTCCCCTGCTCATAGAGCGTCCCTTTGTTATATTCTTGTCCTTTCGGACTGGGAGGGGAAAAGGAGCTCACTTACTACTCCTGTAGTGATGGTGGTATGTACTTTGTGAGGTAACTTGGATCTCACTATGCCGTCATCTACTGACAACCTCTTATTGATCGGTCCCTTCACAACATGTACTGCTGGATATAAGTTAGTTCTGTCTGCACTATTATTCACAGTAGTAGGCTGACTAACTTCTTTATTGTTTGTATTAATAGAGCTGGATCCACTCTCACTATGTAAAATAGTAATTACATCATCAGTATCATTGGAAGTAGTAATGTTATTAATGTTAGCTATATTTTGTACCCTATTACTAGGCGATACATTGTTATGTACACAGTTAGTAATATCCACAGCTTCACAAGCATTATTAACAACATTAACATTTTCAGAACCAGTACTAGGTTCTGAACCCAGTTGTCTAACACTAGTATAGTCATTAGGTTTAATGGTAGCACTATAATGTCCATGTTTAGGCCAAACGAAGACTTGTCCTAAATTAAAATCTCTGTGATCTCTAATAATCTTGCTTCTCTTCTGTTGGAGAAGTTTCCACTCTAAGGCTGATATTCCATCCAACAGGCTTTCAAATAGTGGTTCTATTACAGTACTTGGGAAACAAGAAAAAATTCTCTTCTGTTGTTTCTTAATGTTATTAATGAGTTTCTCCTCTTCAGAGGCAAAAAAGTCAATAACTAACTCCATGTACTGTTTGCTTACCTCCAAGTTCAGGCGCTGCCACCTTGAAAGCAACTCTGGATAATGTTCAGGAACCATACTGAGAGTAAGGAGATTATGTGGATAGTTAGATTGAAAGCAGATAGGGGTTTAGGTCTCAATGAGAGAGCCTCCATTAAACCTATGTTAAACAAACGGAGGAATGTTTGTAGATTTTATAATAAATGATGGCACATATATGTTTTTACCCCTTGAAATAGATTTCTTTTGACATATATATACATATTTATTAGAGCATCTTGAGTGTTCATGGAGAGTTTTTTATATGTTTTTTATATTCATTTTATACATCTCAGTATGTTTATATGTGCATATATCTTTAAGCTTAGATTAACTCATGAATATGCAACAAGAAGCAGCCAATAGGAGATGTTTTAACTGTATAAATGTAGCCTATGTACTTGAAGGTCTTTGTTACATGATCTGATGAAGCTCAAATGAATGAGTGAAAGCGCTTATCTGACTTGCAGTGGAATTAAAGTTGGATTTTAACCTGAGGATTTTGCCTTTCATTTGGATTTTAACCTGAGGATTTTGCCTTTCATTTCTACTTGTGACTCTGCATCAGCCTAGTTGCTCCTTTTGGTTTCATTAATATTATTCAAGTTTTTCTGGAGCACTGGGCGTTTATCCTGTTTGTCAGCAAGTGGTTTGTTCCTGTTTTATTAGCTTCATTTTTTCTTGCTGACTTTGGAGCAGAGTCTACTACCAGTGAATAGTGTTTGCTTAGCGCATAACTTTTGTTTGTATCTTTACCTTGCATACAGACATTTTTGGCTATTTTTTGTGCCTTTGCACTATTTTTTCTATTATGCAGAGTCAGAGGAAAACTGTAGATATTGAGCTAGACTATGAGCCCCGAGGTGTAGACCTGGGCTCAGTCGCTCATCTGCAGAAGAGGTTTGAACAGAATCTCGTCTGTTCAACAGTCACTTCCTGGCAATTCGGCGCTTTGGAGCACTTTGAAGACGCGGATACGGCGACACCCGACTTGGATGAGCTACAACGCCTGTTAGACAGTCTAGAGAAAGACTTTGCACACTTGAAACGTTTGCAAACACAGCGCTTGCATTTTCGTTATTGTTTGGACACAAAAATTGTACCGAGAGGATTACGTATATTAAACATGCCCAATCAGGGGGAACATTATCCAGAGTTGCTTTCAAGGTGGCAGCGCCTGAACCTGGAGGTAAGCAAACAGTACATGGAGTTACTTATTGACTTTTTTGCCTCTGAAGAGGAGAAACTCATTAATAACATTAAGAAACAACAGAAGAGAATTTTTCTTGTTTCCCAAGTACTGTAATAGAACCACTATTTGAAAGCCTGTTGGATGGAATATCAGCCTTAGAGCGGAAACTTCTCCAACAGAAGAGAAGCAAGATTATTAGAGATCACAGAGATTTTAATTTAGGACAAGTCTTCGTTTGGCCTAAACATGGACATTATAGTGCTACCATTAAACCTAATGACTATACTAGTGTTAGACAACTGGGTTCCAAACCTAGTACTGGTTCTGAAAATGTTAATGTTGTTAATAATGCTTGTGAAGCTGTGGATATTACTAACTGTGTACATAACAATGTATCGCCTAGTAATAGGGTACAAAATATAGCTAACATTAATAACACTACTACTTCCAATGATACTGATGATGTAATTACTATTTTACATAGTGAGAGTGGATCCAGCTCTATTAATACAAACAATAAAGAAGTTAGTCAGCCTACTACTGTGAATAATAGTGCAGACAGAACTAACTTATATCCAGCAGTACATGTTGTGAAGGGACCGATCAATAAGAGGTTGTCAGTAGATGACGGCATAGTGAGATCCAAGTTACCTCACAAAGTGCATACCACCATCACTACAGGAGTAGTAAGTGAGCTCCCTTTTCCCCTCCCAGTCCGAAAGGACAAGAATATAACAAGGGGACGCTCTATGAGCAGGGGGAGACAGAAACGCAAATTATCAGAAGAGTTTGTACCACATCAGACAATAAAGAAGATGTGGAAGAACAAAGTAAATTAGATACAGCTGAAATTTTGATACCAGCAGATTCTATGATACATAACATCTCAGGATATTTGTTGACTGAATGTGATGAGAAATTATTATGTAAAGGCCTAAACTTTATACCAAGTGCACACAGTAACTTTATGGACACTGTAGTAGACATGAGACTTTTCTGTCGAAATCTTATGCTTAAACTGCTATTTCATGATAAAACTGATAGTGAATTGACAGACAATAACGTTACTAGACCACCAAAGTTTAAGAAGCTTAGCAACTTTGTCCCACCTAATCATCCGTTAGTTGAGGCATATTTGAAACTAACTGAGGATGATTTGTATGAATATTTTTCTCTAAAGAAATATAGGAAGAATGGTAATTTGACTAGAGGGGAGCAGACTAGCTTACTTAAACTCCAGTCTTTACAGTCCATAACCATCAAACCAGCTGATAAAGGTGGTCGGATAGTAGTTATGGACACTAGCAAATATCATGATGCTATGATTAAACTCTTGGAAGATGATTTCTATTTACAAGTTAATGAACAAATAGTGCAAGCCACTATTAGTCACGTAAACAATATGTTATTAGATATGTTGAAAGGTGATATCTTGGATCAAGAATTGTTTGACTATCTCTTCGTTAAGAATCCACTTGTACCAACAATACATGGGTTACCTAAGATTCACAAAGACTCCATTGACCCACCAATGAGACCCATAGTGTCTGGTCAGGGTTGGATCACTGAAAACCTTTCTGTCTACGTTGAGAAACATTTGCGACCTATATTAAATAAGAACAAAGTTGTACTGAAAGATTCCAAACAGTTTTAACAGATTTGTATGACTGCTTAGGTGGCATTTGTGACGTTGATAACTTGATTTTTGTAACGTTTGACATCAAGTCCTTGTTTACTGTGTTACCAAATAACATAGGCCTGATTTATATCACTGAGTATCTACTCTTACATAGTGAATATACATCAGTTAAAGTAGACCTCATTGTACATTTCCTTGAACTCATTTTGAATAACAATCTGTTCACCTATGACAACAAGTTTTACCAACAGCGAGGTGGCGTAGCCATGGGCACACCTTGTGCCAACAGCTATGCAAACATGTTTTTGGCATTTTGGGAATTTGAGAGTCTCTTTAATTTAGAAATGTTTAAACAACATGTAACTTTTTATAGACGTTTCATGGATGACGTTTTTGTTTTATGGAGAGGCAGTGTTGATGATTTGTTTGTGTTCCATACTATATTGAACAACCTCACTGGCTATTTAACCTTCAGTATGAATCATTCTAGAGAGAAGATAGAATTTCTTGACTTGTATATAGAAAAGTTAGCATGTGGTTTGATTAATACAGGTGTCCATAGGAAACCTTGCTATTTTAATACTCTATTACAGCATGATAGTATGCACCCACAGCATATTTTTAAGAATATCATTAGAGGCCAGGGGATGAGAACCTCTAGGCTAAATGCCACAGAAGAAGGCTTCCTAAATGAAGTGAGTGACCTCAAGATAAGGCTAGAAGAACGGGGCTATAGCTCACAAGAGATTGAGTCCAATCTCTTAGATGTCAATAAACTTAGACTGAACAGAGCAGCCCCTTATTTTGGACCAGTTATTACTGGTGGATCCGTTACAACAGACAATGGTAGAGATGATAGATCAACTCATGTAAGGGTTTCTTTACCATATAGTACTGATTGTCCAGCAATCAAGAATATTATTACGAAACACTGGCCTATTCTCTGTACTGATGACACCATCGGTAGACTTGTGGGGACTAAACCCTCTTTTTTATATAGGAACAAATTAAATTTAAGGAGAATGCTATGTTATTCAAAAAGGGATGAATGGTCAATGCCTCTTGAACACACAAAACCATGTGGACGCTGTAATTATTGTAATTCTCTTGACCCCAGTCCATTTTTTGAACATCCTGATATGCACACTAACTTTAGCATACGTGCTGTAGCTACCTGTGATACTACTCATATAGATTATTTGGCAGTGTGCCAAATATGTGATGCATTTTATGTTGGCAAAACCAATCGTCGTTTTAAAGACAGGATAAGAGAACACCTTTACCACATTAGGAAGGCTTCACCTCACAATGCCTTAGCTAAGCACGTAGCCCAAGCAGGTCCTGAACATTATTTCCTATTTAGAGCTCTTGAGAATATTAAACCCAGTATACGAGGAGGTGACATCAGGAACCATACTGAGAGTAAGGAGAGTATGTGGATAGTTAGATTGAGAGCAGATAGGGGTTTAGGTCTCAATGAGAGAGCCTCCATTAAACCTATGTTAAACAAACGGAGGAATGTTTGTAGATTTTATAATAAATGATGGCACATATATGTTTTTACCCTTGAAATAGATTTCTTTTGACATATATATACATATTTATTAGAGCATCTTGAGTGTTCATGGAGAGTTTTTATATGTTTTTTATATTCATTTTATACATCTCAGTATGTTTATATGTGCATATATCTTTAAGCTTAGATTAACTCATGAATATGCAACAAGAAGCAGCCAATAGGAGATGTTTTAACTGTATAAATGTAGCCTATGTACTTGAAGGTCTTTGTTACATGATCTGATGAAGCTCAAATGAATGAGTGAAAGCGCTTATCTGACCTGCAGTGGAATTAAAGTTGGATTTTAACCTGAGGATTTTGCCTTTCATTTGGATTTTAACCTGAGGATTTTGCCTTTCATTTCTACTTGTGACTCTGCATCAGCCTAGTTGCTCCTTTTGGTTTCATTAATATTATTCAAGTTTTTCTGGAGCACTTGGCGTTTATCCTGTTTGTCAGCAAGTGGTTTGTTCCTGTCCTAATTTATTTTAAGAGATAATATAACACATGTATCCACCTTATTAAATTATATGTACTATTCTAATGCATTCTTCCAACACTATCATTAAAATTCCACATTTTTGAATTCTTCCTTTCTGCAAAGTTACTAAAATTCATAAGTAACAAAACAAAGACAGGTCTACAACTGTAACTGTATGCATTGCTAATAAACACAGGCTGCAATGGATACCAAAGTTCCTAGTTTGCCTATTGAACAGACAAACTACTATACTATCACTGTACCTACCACCACCTAAAAATTCACCCAAAAATTAGCCTAAAGCCACAGTGACTTACATATAATTAATATAATATTATATATAGGTCAATAGGACAATATATAGGACAATAATAAGAGACTATTAATTTAAGTATGTATTTTGCCATTTAAAACTATAACCCCCTTACTACGTAAAAATGTAATAATCCTCTTCTGTTAATCACAAATATGAAATAATCTAACAAATAGTATATTATATAGCTTTTTATATAATAGTAGTATAAATTACCCATTAAATATTCATAAATTATTTGCTCATTCAACATTATTATAACTAGATAGCTGAATAAGTAAGTATAACAGAGTGGGACCTGAAGAGATAAAAACATCTCTAAACTTACAGGTGACAGGTAATCTTATCATACTAAACTGTATTACAAAAGGGAAATCAATGCACATGTGTATTTATCATGCTAAAACATGCACACACATGGACACACTTTATAGATCTAACAAAAGGTCTGAATTAATTTTTAAAGCACAAGTGTCTATGTCTCAAAATTGTGTAACACTTTTAACATGACATATCAAAATATTTAAAAATTCTTTAGCTTATTAAACTATTTCATAAAAAGGTGGTGCTGCGGTAGCATTGTCGCCTCACATTTAGACGTTGCCCGTTCGATTCTCAGTTAGAGCGTCTTCTGTGTGGCGACATGCGTGAATGGGCATTCCTTCGTTGAAGGCTGTGCGTTAGGCCCGGCAAGCCAACACATAAAAATCTACTGCCAATCATTAGCGGACCGGAGTTCCGCTGTGGCACCCCTAACCGGGAAAAGCCAAAAGAGACAACAACAATATGTACATTACTGAGGTTGAAGAGAATGTCTTGATATATCTGTGGAGAAAAAAAATATTTGCAGTCTGTATTGTATTCAGAAGTTACAATGTGTTCAGTTCAAATACCATTCACCCTTCCCAGTTTTAAACATATTGAAAAATCTGCTTTACTTGCCATCAAAATGGATGTACTTATTCAGCAGGAAATCACTCAAATTTCAGCTTTGACTTATGAAATGAGTTATTTGAGGTAGTCTTAGTGAATCTAATAATATACAACATGTAAAGAGCTTCAAAGTTCACATGACCAGGCTTAAAAATTTCAGCTTTCAGATTATTTTCAAATATTTTATATGAGATCCTGTGTGTTCACATTTCTGCCATATGCAGGTATATGTAATAGACATCTTTCTTAAAAGCAGTTTATTTTAATACATTTTCAGTCTTATTTTCCTACTAGTATTCTACCTTATTCTGTATATTTTGTATTTCTAAAATCTCCCATCAGAGCTATTTAATCATCAGCTTTTTTATTAGAGATTACAGTTGTGTGTATATTTTTTAGCTTACTGATACTGCTCTTGTATTAATCTTACATATTAAATATTTAAGTCCTTGAGCATTTGCATGTTATTCATAAGATGTTCATTCTTCTTATTCTAGTATTACAAGCAGTCTTGACTGTATATAAAATAATTACTGTTTGATAATTTGAATGTGTTTTTAGCCATTGTGAACTGTTTCTCTGATCTAAGCTGCACATACTGACATCAGAATTTGACTACAGCATGTAAAAATGACAACTCACAGCACATAGCTGCTAATTTCCACTGTAAGGTTCTTATTCCTCTTAGTTCTTTTAGGCTTTTCATATCAATAAATATCTAACTTTACTTCTTTCATTTAATATGCATAGTTAATACATATAGTTATAGTTAACAACACTACAACATAATCTATTAACATGCAAAGTATAAGCAAGTTATATGTTAGCAACATCACAGTTTAAAACATTGCCATAGCTTCTGTCTTAACAATTATTCACGTCTAAGAAAAAAAGAAAGATGCTGTTTTACTAGATTTCTCACATATATACTTGAAAAAAAAAAGAAAAGTAAGTTCCTTTCCTCTTTCACAGACATCAGTGATGAACTGTGAGCTAGATTTTCTTCAGGACAGCTCAAGGCGGGAAAAATCCAACATTCTGACAGAAATGGAGCAGTCTTTTGTTCTCAAGCTTTTTGTAAGTGTCAGTTGCTTCATAAATGACATGTGAAAGGAATATGTTACACAGGAACAAAGAAAGCAAAATCACCATCACTTTAACACTTCTAATTAGCATGTTACTTAGATCTGACATTCAGTTAACCCAGTATTGCACATACTAAGCAAAGTTGAACAAATAAAATAAAAGTTATCTTAGAGGAAGTATTAGTTTAACACTTAAAAATACAGTTTTAAGTTTAGTTAAATTAAATATATTGAGTCTTTCACTGCAAATATAGTAAAACAGTAAAATTAACCATTTATACTCTTCATTGTGAAAAATGTTTTAGGTTAAAATATAAATACATACTTACATATGTATAATATCACATGTGTAAGCAAATAGTATGAACCGCCACGAACACAGGTAATGGCCAGTGCAAAAGTCAAACTGTTTTATTATAAAACCAAAAACACTCCTAGCGCCCCTATAAAGGCTTGTATAAGCCAAAGCGCTAGGAGTGTTTTTGGTTTTATAATAAAACAGTTTGACTTTTGCACTGGCCATTATTTGTGTTCATATACATACTTGCATATGTTTTGAAGCTTTAAGTCCAAGACAAAACTTTTACTTAAAGGGCAAATTTATTGTTTCAGAAAATAAAAATCCTGCAATCAGAGAGCAAAAGTCACTTGTTTTTAGGCTTTTTAATTTTAGAAGCATGTTTCCAGGAATTCAGCTCACCCTTTCTCTCCTGTTCCACTCCATTTCTTCGGTATTATTAACAGTTTTATTGGTGTAAACAAAAGTGAATACATCCTCCAGTGTGTTAAATATTTTGATTTCTTCATAAAGAAGTAATAGGATTTTTGCAGGAAGCACCAAAGTGGCTTTAATATTGTTCTTTTTAAGTTCTTTGATCAGTGGCAAATGGGATTTTCTTTTACTCATTAATTTACTGGAGTAATCCTTGTCAAATTTGACTACACCTTCACTTATTTAGATAGGTGGGCTGGACCATGCTGTTTCAGTATTTGACCTTTTTCTAAGC
Organism: Protopterus annectens; assembly: GCF_019279795.1. Lineage (NCBI taxonomy): Eukaryota > Metazoa > Chordata > Ceratodontiformes > Protopteridae > Protopterus > Protopterus annectens. The sequence goes on along the minus strand of NC_056727.1, from coordinate 90,310,703 downwards.
CAGACCAGAACTTAACTATAATTGAACTTGATGGTGCGTTTTCCTTTTTCGAAGGTGCTCCCAGGGATCTGTGTGTCCTTTCAATTCCAAAAGATAAAGTCGCAGGTATATTTAATGTTTTATGTAGCCAGGCAATTAAGAAGTTTTATTATATTTTCTCCCTCATACTTTTAAGGTATACCACAAGTAATTCTAAAGTTATTCTTTCTCAGTCTGTTTTCTAAATCATTGAGTATTTATACGAGCTAGTTATTTTTTTTTAAACAAACTCAGTGTGAGACTCACCTTCAGTTATTCTGTCTTCGCAATCATTCAAAGTTTCTTCCATACTGTTGATTATTTGTACTTTGTTGTTTTCTAAGAATTTATAAATGTGACATCATCTTTCTGGTCTCTTCTTTGAAACTTTCCAATTTGGTATGCGGTTTGTCATTTTAAGTAATACCTCCAGCATACTAGATATTAGTGGCTGTATGTCTTTTCCAACACAAGAATCCAGAGTGCCATTTCTTGAGTGGCTAATGTTGAAGTCTCTTTTCTTTTAACCAGTCAGTTGAAATTCTGATAGAAAAATGACAGCTTTTGAAGAACTTGAAGCTACAAATATTTTCTCTCACAATTAGAGAATAAAATTATCTGACAAGTATCTCTGAATTTTAATTTTTTGATTGTCTTCTGCCAGAGAAAGTTTTCAGTCACAAAGTTTTCACCAGTTGCTGCTCTCAGGCATTTTGGCTATGCCCACTCCCTGCCTTCTTTTAAACCTCATTCCTCCTCGAAAATGTTATTCTGCATGTATTATTCCCACAGTTATTTTCTTTATGTAATTTGCCCCTACCCTTTTCTAAAGATCCAATTTCAATTTGTTTTACCTCTGTTACTATATTCACTACTTCTAGTACAGTTAGTTTAGACTTTATTTTCTATTTTCTAGTAATGGCTTTTTTAGCAGTCACCATAATTATGCTCAGCAAGGCCTTGCTATCTCTAGGCAATTCTGATTCTGTATCACAGCTCAAAAAATCATTCCCATAGTTACACCAATTTGTTCACCTGGTATTTCTCATAGAGCAGTCTACAGGGATATTTTAAAGTCTGTCAACTAATGATACTCCCAAAAAATGTTCCCAGTTACCTCTTTCTTCCCTATCACATGTCCAACATTTGCTATCTACCTGAGGAAGAATTCTGTGGAGTTTACTTGGGGTATAAAAATATACTTTCAAGCAAGATCCTGAATCTGCTAGACTTTGTTGCATATTTGGGAATTATACATATATCCCCCATTGTTTCTTTTTGAATTGCTTATCGAGTGTCTTTTCTCAATCCTTTCTAAACTCCTCTGATTGATTCTTATAGTTATCACAATATTTTATATTCTGTACTAATTACCCCTTTTTAACAGCAGTTTCTGTTCTAGATTCTACTGAAAACTTTTCCAGTGCTGGTCTTTCATTTAGGATCCCATTATTAATTTTTGTTTGCTTGTACTCTGCAGTCCAAATAAATGTTTGGCCTCTTCCCATACACTTACCTTTCCCTCTCAAATTATTTGCTTCCAATACCTCAGTTCCTTTGCTAGTTTTCTCTAGTAAATTCCAGCCCTCAGTTTCTTTGCTAGTTTTCTCTAGTAAATTCCAGCCCCTCGTGCCTGTTCTCTGTATCCCTAATTGGAGTCATCCGTATCTGCAGAATCTCTTTCTTCATTCCTGTCTTGGCTTAGTTTTTAGAATACTTTCTTCTACTTTATGAATGTAATATTCTGTATGGTTATTGTTATTCTCCTTAAAGATCTTCACCCAAAATCCCAGTCTTTCCTTATTTCTTGAGCTTCCCCCATGTTTCATCATCAACCCTGTCCACTTTGAATTATACCTTTCTGCTTCTGCTATGTATAGGGGACCTTAAAGGTTTAGCTCAGAAATGCCCCTTTAAATTGGGTAATCCCAAACCACCTTGTTCTATTGGAAGGATCAGCTTATCCCACTTGACTCTTACCATCTTCCCCTCCCAGATAAAATCCTTCAACTCTTTACTAATTGCTATCTACAACCTTTCCTCTAGTTGATAAAAATATTCTTGACCTGTGTATAAAACTAAAGGGAGTAAAATATTTTGACTGCTTGTATCTTACCTCCATATCCATAAAACAAAGCTTGCAATTTCTCAGTTTCTGCATTATCTTTTTAGTTTCTTCCCACAAATCCATAGCTACTATAACAGAATCCTTTTTAATCTATACTCCAAAGTACTTCATTTTGTCATGCCCCCATAAATATGGGTATTGTTTGAACCAGTTTGTGTGTGGGTACATAGTTTACAGCTATTGCCTTTGTTTTATCTTAATTAATTTTGTGTACCAAAAATACTTGAAAATAACTCAAAATGTTCCACAACACTGAAATGTCCTTCTCTAGTTTTATCAGGTATAAAATAATATCATCTGCAAATAAAGCCAGCTTTTCTTGATTACCTTATTTTCTTTGCCAGTGCTTCTAAATGTAATGCAAATAACAAACGAGAAAGAAGATACCTCTGCCTGGTTCCTCTGCTCTAACAGAACTTATCAAAGGGGAAACCACCCACTTTAATTTTCACCTCCGATCCCTCATATATTTTCCTAATTAATCAGCCTTCTAATTTTTTTCAGGGAATGCGATGGTCAGCCTTTCTCTGCATGAAGACTTACCAACAACAGTGGTCATTTCTCACATTCCTCTTCTGTCTGGATCATTATTGTTCTATTAATGTTGTCAAAATGTTTACTTTCCCTCCACAAAAGCACATTGCTCCATATCTATTAATTGTGGCATCACTGTTGCCATTCTTTTAGTCATTATAGAAATAGGTTTATAGGTGTGCACTAGGCTAATGGCCCTGGAACCTTTACAAGCCTAGCCCATAGAAGTGGCCTGGCATCAAGCCGCCTGACATTAGTTCCCATTGCCCCTATCAAGTAGAGCCACTGGAGTGATCCCCGGGGTGAACCTTCTGTTTCCCATCCACTCATCAAGATTTCTCTTGAAGAGGGATAGTGAGGTGCTCTGCTTAACATGTATGGGAAGTCTATTCCAGAACATGGGCAGTCTCTGGGTTATGAATCTGTCCCTCCAGCATGTTCTGCTGATTGTGGTAATGAGGTTGAGGTCTCTGGAGCATATGGTGTGGAAGAACTGGGATTTCTTTAGATGCTGCATTTCTAACAGAGCTGGGTCAGTTATGGCTTTGTACGTCAAGCAGAGATTGCCTCTTAGTAGATGATATGAAACAGAGAATAGTTGGAGTTTTTTGAGTCTGTCCATGTACATGTGTTTAAGGCCTAGGATCCTCTTCATGAGGTACTTTTGTGGCCTTTCCAGCTGTTGCATATGTCTAGAGAGGTACATGCCAAATGGGGCATTATACTCGATGATTGGCCTAATGTGGGAAGAGTAGAGAGAGGTGATGACCTCTTTCTTTCTGGATGCAAAACCCTTGGCAATGAGATGTGCCACATAGAAGGACTTTCTGACCACAGTGGAAATGTGGTGGTCAAAGGAGAGATTGCTGTCAACCTGTATCCCCAGATCTCTTATAACACCTTCAGTGTTCAGTGGGCTCCCATCAATGTGGTAATTAGTGGGAACTGAGTTTTTCCCAAATGGAATGATGACACACTTTTTGGCATTATGCTTAAGGCCATGGTTTTGACACCAGTCATTGGTCTCAGTGAGGCCTTTCTGTAGGTTGTCTACATCACTTGGGGAGTTAATAATGGCTCCCAGCTTGCAGTTGTCTGCGAACATGGTCATCCAGAGTCCCTCTGTGTTGGCCTAGACCTCTGAGAAGTAGATGCCAATCAGGAGAGGACCCAGGACCAATCCCTGCGGGACTCCACTTGTGACTGGTCAGCAGTCTGACTTGGAGTCCGCTACTTTTACACTTTATAATCATGATTTAGAATTGAAATGAAGCCTATATGAAGCTGGATTTGATGAGTCTTTACTATCTTTATGCATTACAGCCAATACCGCTTTCTTCCAGGATGTTGGCGATTCCCCTCCTTTTAAAATAACAAAATATTCCAGATCTTTATTAGGTTTTTCACTTCTAGCTTCCAGACTTCCACAGGACTATCATCTTTTCCTTGAGACTTTCCTGTAGATTAGTTATGCATCACCATTTTTATCTCATTTTCTCCTATTCTGTTAGTAAGTGAGCCTTATCTACCTGTGTTCTTTGCAGATTCATTTATTCCATAAACATTCCCATTTTTACTTTTTCTGATTTCCATAATGTTGTGCTTTGTATAGATTTTCATAACATTTCTGAAATATTTCTAGAACCTGTACCTTGTTATTGTCCTTGTTTTAGGCTGTCTAAACTTTGCAACAACCCTTTCTGCTTCCTGTTGCTTGAGTCGTTGTGATAAATGTTTTTATGCTCTGGAGTTATTATCAAAAACAGCTGTCTTTCTAAACTCGTGCATATTATCAAGGTAATCTCTTATTTTCTGTTTAGCATTCTGCCAATGCTCCTCTTCTGATTATGTGTAACTCCTGCTATTCTGCAATACTTTAACCTTTTTCAGTCCCTCTGAATAATTTTTGTCACTTCTTAACCATATCTTTCTTTCATTTCCACCCTTTATTAAATTTTACTTTAATTTTATCCTACTTCCAGCTATATCTCAGAAGAAATTTCTCTCTTCTCCAATAACTCCCGAATAATTTCTACTACCCATTCCTTAAATTCCTCTCTTTTTAATAGATAGGCGGGAACATGCCAGTGTCTCATTTTTATTTCATTACCCTGCATTTGTATATTAGTCATTACTGGTGTGTAATCCAAAACAGTTATTGGATGCATATTAAAACTTTAAATTAAATGCACGTGTTCCTGTGAAATATAATTTCTATCTAGCCTAGCCCAGTTTTTGTACCTTGGGGAATAATATGTAAATTTACTCTGAACTTCTGCTACTGAATTCACATCTTCTATGAAAAATATTTTCATAAATTTCTTCAAAAATCTACACTCTATTTAGTTATATTTTCTATTCTGGGTCCCCAGATACAGCCTCACTGCTTCATATCAAATTCCAGTCCCCTCCTATAAGTAATATTCCCTGCTAAAAGCTGATTATTTCTCCCAGAATTTTCTTAAGCTCCATTATAGCAGTTTTAGGTGGAGTACAAATACATGCCAGTGTAATCCTCCTCCCCCCTTGCCGGTAGCCCCTTAGTACTATAAATCTACCATTATTATCTTTTTTCCCCTCTTCTATACCTATTGGAGCTCCTCTTGCAATTAATATAAGTACTTCTCTTTGTCATAGATATTCTGCTGAATAACCATCCTGAAATCCTTTCTTTACCAAATTCGCATGCTCTTTCCAAATGAGTCTCCTGTACCATGGGTATTTGCACTCTACATTTTTAATATAGTTCATTATTCTTTATTTTTGTATGTATATCCGTGAGACCATTTAAATTTAAAGATAATATAGAAGGTTTTGTCAGTATATTAAGAAATTATTATTCCCACCTGTTATGTATAACAGTTTTTTTTAAATGTCTAGCTTCAGTTTTTGTGTTACTTGCATGCATTCATGTTTGGCGCATTAATCTTTCATGCAGTTGTTTCTTGTCATATCCATTTAAAGCAATGTCACATCTTACAAAACTTTTTCTTTTAGTGAAGACCCTCAAACAAAAAAAGAAAACACCCCCAGAACATCTCTAAAACCTATTAACGTAATACTAACACAGTAAACACATCAAACTATGTATATCTTCAAACACTGAAGTTTAACCCTGATAATAGGAACAGTTGTCCCAGTCTTACAGTCACCATTATAGACTTCGATTAACCTATAAGGAAAGTTATCCATGATAAGATGCATGGAACAACCTGTGCATCGACTTCCACTAAGTGATGTCTGTTTTTGTCTTTATTTCACTCCCAGATTAGAAAAATACTTGAATACTTTCAGAAAACATTATCTCCTAGCCATTGAAAGAAAGAAGCATTCTGTTTTTATTGCCCCTTATCAGATTGTCTCCATAGAGACATGAGAACCAGACACACAATTATATCTAGTTTGCCAGAGGAACACTTTTTCTTATAGTCAGTGTTCTTTTTTATTTATTTGCTTCCCCTTAATACTTGTTACGAGATTAAGCCAAAGGCCTTAATCCAGTCAATCCCCTATGCAAGGGTAAGAAAATGCATACAATTTTTCTTGTTTCATACTCTTTTGTCCAGACTTTTTTTTTCTTTACATTGCAATGCCTACATTTTTTATAACTGAACAAGAAGAAAAAAATAAGAAAATAAAAAACAGGGACACCTATTTACTTTAGTATCCCTATTATACTCAAAAATAACTGAGAAAGCTTTACTATACAGCATGCAGGTTATGTTGTGCATTATAAAAATACTACTGTTGAGAACTGAATTTTGTTTTACTAACAGTTAATTCTTTCCTTCCTCTTCCCATCTCCTAAATATCCTTCTAAATATTAATGACATGAAGTAGGGAATATGCTTTGCAGTTCTTTGCAAGTATAATAAAGTCAAAGAAGTTTTTTTTTCTTGTTGTGTCATGTTTCACAAATATAATTAATGCTTTGTAATTCCACATTTATTTGTCAAGTTCCGAGTTGTTGTTTTTTTTTCCTGTTGATCTCCATCTCCCAAATCCAGTCTCTACTTCATTCCCAGCATACCTGTTTTCTCCTATATAAAATGCTTGACAGGGGACACAAATAGTAAAATATACAATTCCTGATGTATGACAGTTACCAGAATCAACTAAACCTACTTTAATGTTTGATCTGATGTTGTCTCCTTCATTCACCCTCACAACAGGGTCTCAGATCCGGCTCGGCCACTTCCATAGACTTGGATCTAACTCTCAAGCTCCTCCTTCATACCCGCAATCCCCTGCATCCACCAAACTACCTCAGATCTCATTTGCTGCTCCTGCGAGACGGACACGGATTTCTTCTCTTAAGCAAATAGAGTTTTTGGGCATATTGTAAGTGTCTTTGGCAGTTTCTTTCTTCTTCCTCCCTCTCTTTAGAGTGTCTTTAGAGTGTGTGTGTGTGTGTGTGTGTGTGTGTGTGTGTGTGTGTGTGTGTGTGTGTGTGTGTGTGTGAGCTTTGCTCTGTTCTCCACTTTTTTCTCTGGTAAAAAAATGGCTTTCTTCTTTCCTATTAGTTTACAGTTTAGAGTTTTAAAGGCTTAGCAGTTTAAAAGTTTAGAAGTTTAAAGTTAGAGTTTAATTTTAGCAGTAGCTTAGTCTATGGTGTTCTGTTCCATGTTTCTTTCTTCTTTCTTGTCAGTTATTTGTGGTGGGCTTTCTCATGTCCGACAAGCCAGTTCTCAGTTCAAGTGCTGCACTTCTTGTGTGCCTGGGAGCTGACCACTTAAAAGCTGAGTGTTCCATCTGCGCTGCCTTTAACCCTTGAGTTTTAGCAGACGGACGAAAAAAAACTTATTCTCAGAGGTCTTCTTCTTTCCTTGGCTGAGGCTCAGACCCCTATTTTGGCTTCATCTTCTTCTCCTTCGGCTAAGGAGTCAAAGAAGAGGTTGCTCCCTGCCTCCCCAAGGGACTCTGTTTTTGTTAAGAAGCTAGAGAAATCTATGGATCCAACTCATTCGGATCCACAGCAGTCTGTTCCCTGTTCAACTCCTACTGTCTCTTCAGATCTGGGGGAGATTATTTCCATTTCTCCGACTCTGACATCGGCTTCTACTTTGGATCCTAGGCCTCTGGATTTGAGGACCTTGACCCAGTCTCTGGCCCTGTTTTCTAAATCCAAGCACTCCTGCCCACCCTCGTCAGCTTCTTCCAGGTCCTTGAGAAGCTCGTTCAAAGTGGACATGGACAGGGCAGTGAGGAGGTTACTTAAGGCCCAGATCCAGATGGGCGTAGTTCCTACTTCGTCCCCTGTTGGATCCATGAGCTACCCAGGTCAACCTATCCGTACTACTTCTGTGATCCGTCCCCCAGCTTCAGAGCCTAAGGATTCGGGACTACCATGCTCATCAGACTCGATGCAGAGGAAGCTTTCTTCCCCGATGGCGAGTATGCCTTTGACTACTAGCCCTGTTCCAGCCTTGTCAGAGTGGAGTGAATCTTGGAGCTGTAGCTTCGGTGTCTGGTCCGGGGGACTAGGATCAGCTCCATCCTTTTCAGAGCCATCCCTTCCCTTGGGGGCATCAGCATTCGATCTCGATAGCTTGGGTCCGATCCCTTCTGAAGGCCATGGATCTGGCATAAGTCCTGTCCACTTCTTGTTGGTGGCTTTGGCTCCAGGGGATTTGGATAGGGCTTTGTCTGGCCCTTCAACCTTTCAGGGAGTGGACAGGGTTTTCAACATGTCTGTTGTTTGGTACAGCAACAAGCAAGGAGGAACTCATTCTTACCTGCTGTGCAGGGAGGCCATGAGAGTGTGGGAGTGGGTGATCTCTTCAGACCGTTTTCTGATTGCAACGCACATCCCGGGGAAAACTGGTGATCTAGCAGACAGACTCAGCAGGGTGCTTCTGACGCCACACGAGTGGTCCCTCAGCCAGTCTGTAGTGAACATGATCTTCAGCAGTTAGGGTCAACCTTGCTGTGACCTTTTTGCCTCTCTCCTCAACAACAAATGCAGCAAGTTCTTTGCTCTGATCCCTCCTCCAGGGGAGTTCACGAGGGATGCTCTACTCCATGATTGGCCCCCAGTCTACTGTATACTTACCCTCCTGTTCTGCTCATCCCCAAATGTCATCAGTAGGCAAGCAGGCTGAAGAGCTCAATCATCCTCATTGCCCCCTTTTGGCCTCACCAAGTGTGGTTCCCCTTCCTATGGTCTCACCTGAAGTATCCTCCCTGGATACTGGGACGCACTCGGGATCTCCTCTCTCACCCATCGGGAATCCAACACCCAAATCTTCTACCTTTAAAATTGACCACTTGGTTTCTCCAATTCCAACCTTGATTACAGTCCAAGCTTCATTCCCCGGTCTGGAAACAACAACTAGCCTCACAAAAGGCTTCTACTAAGAGAGTTTACAATAGCAAGTGGAAGAGGTTTGTTGCTTGGGCTACTAACAAGAACATTGATCCATTCTAAGCACCTGTCTCAGACGTATTGCTGTTCCTTTCTGCCTTTTTCAGCCAAGGTGTTAGCTTTTCCACTGTTAAGCTACAGTTTACTGCTATTTCTAGTCAAGCTTATTCCTTGTTCTCATTCAGACTATGTAAGTCCTTCATGAAGGGTGTCTTCTTATTGAGGCCCCCTGTTAAGGATTCTTCTCCTCCTTAGGACCTTACTCTGATGCTGCAGACATTGACTCAGTGCCCCTTGAACCTGCGGCAACTTGCAACATGAAGTCTCTATTTTGGAAAACAGCTTTCTTGGTGGTGATCACTTCTGTCAAGAGGATTTCTGAACTTCAAGCTGTGTCATCTAAGACTCCATACATACTGTTCCATAAGGATAGAATGTCTTTACTCACTAATCTTTCCTTCATGCCTAAAGTAGCTACAGAAAGCAATATTAATCAATCCATTCAACTTCAAGAGTTCTTTCCCAATTTTTCCAACAAAGAGGGAGTATGTCCTTCACCTTTTAGATGTTCATAGACAGCTCTGCATTTATTTGCACAGGACCAAGCAACACAGAAAGCCTGATCAGCTTTTTATAGCCTTTTCTTCAAACAGACTTGGACAAGCGGTATCAAAAGTTACCTTGGCAAAATGGATCTCTGATTGCATCTCCTTCATTTATTTCTCCAGGGGTTTGCAATTGCCTAAACCTCTTAGGGTACATTTTACCAGAACCATGGCTACTTTGTCAGCTTTGTATGCCAGGACTTCCATTGCTGACATTTGTGTGGCAGGTACATGGTCCAAGAATCGTACTTATGTATCGCATTACAAGTTGGATGTTATTTCCAAGAGCAGGGCTTCCTATGGCTCAATGGTGCTCCGGTATGTCCTTCCATGAGGGCCACCCAAGGTTCTCTTATCTGTCATGAGGGTGATTGAAGGAGACAACATCAAGTTAAAAGTCATAACTTTTATTTGCCATAACTTGGAATCTGTGTTGTCTTCCTTCCTTCATTCTCACTTTCCCAATCAATCATCCTCCTACCTTTCTTCTTGAGGAACCTGGATGAGCTCAGGACTGTTAGTCCTGTGTCTGAGCCTCTTCCGATGATCTTTTGTGTCTAAGTGTGGCATGACTGGATTTGGCAAACTCAATCTGAGGTAGTTGGATAGATGCAGGGTATTTGGGTATGAGAGAAGGAGCTTGAGAGTTGGATCCAAGTCGATGAAAGTGGGCTAGCCGGATCCAAGACCCTGTTGTGAAGGTGAATAAAGGAAGACAAAACAGATGCCAAGTTATGTTAAGACATAACATAACTTTTTATTTCACCTAATGTAACAAATTACCCTTCCATAATATATGGGCATTGCCTACATCTCCCACATTTTGTCATGCCTCCCCTTTGCATATCTTTACGAGGTTGAAAATCTTCAAAATATTTTTTTTTTAAATTTGTTTCCACTTCTTTACCTGATGGTAGAAAGGGTGTTAGTCCAAGACCATACTTCTAGTATAACTGGAACTTGTCAGGTTATTATTGGAGGTCACATGCCTTAACCTAGTAACTTCATCTTGAATCTCTTTAATAAATTCGTATTGGTAACCCCTAACCTTAAACATGTCCACCAACATCCGACATTCGTGTATAAATGCTCTTCCTTCACCGGTCATTCTAGAGATCTGGCCATATAGACCTTTTACTAATAATTTCTTTTGGAATAATGGATGACAGCTTTGAAAATGCAGATAAGACTTCAAAAAAGTTGTTTTTTTATATATAGTAGAGTGGAACCAAATATTTTCTTTATATAGTGTAACATGTAAGTAATTGCATTTCCTCCTTAGCATGTTCTGCATCAAAAAATTATTTTGACCCTGACCACCCAGGAAAGAATATTCTGAAAATAGCTGGATACATCAGCTTTAATATCACACCTGATTCTCAACATTCCTTGACTGTTGGAATGAATTAAGTCCTCTTTTGGCTGGTGTACAGTGAGTAATCATTTTCTCCATTCTACTGTCTGTCACTTTTAGTACTTTGTCCTTCTGCCACAGTTTTGTCAGAATCAACTCCTTCTGCTGGTAGGATTTCATCTTTTCTATTAAAGGTCTAGGTTGCTTCTCATAACCAGGTTTGGAGCATATACACAATGTGCTTTTTCAATTAACAGCTGCTGCTGTGGAATACCAGTCCAGTTGCTTATTTGTGCTTTCATAAAATTAATAGCCTGTTCCTTCCAGTTTCTCTGGTACAGCAGAAAATCTCAGGTTTACCCTACATGATGTGTCCTCTAATTCTGTTATTTTTGAAACATCTGTTCTTGAGCGGTCTCATATTCAGTTGGCCTTTTCTTCATTTTGACATCTGATTGTTGCAATTTTATCGCCTTATTTGAACATCTGTTTAAAGCTTTTTCCATTTTTTTCCAGCCTTTTGTTATTTGAGTTGATATAGTTCTTCAGTGTTCCATTTATTTTAATCAGCTGTGGGTACATTTGACTTACTTTTTCTCTAGATTACTGGAAGTCATGTCTTACACCAAAGCTGCAACTTGCTCTGCTTTTTGCTGAACAGCTTGCAGAATTCTTCCCAGTCTGTTTGCTCTGCTTTTTGCTGAACGGCTTGTAGAATTCTTCCCAGTCTGTTTTCTCCTCACCTTTTGTGATTAATTTTTTTTTCATGGTCTCTGAATTTCTTTTTGCTGGCATCCAGGCAGTGCACTTAGCCAGTTGCAGAAATTTATCCCAAAAGACAAGCTTACTGGCTCTCATTTCTGAGTTTGTTTTCAAAGTGGAGGAGCTGAAATTAAGATGTTACTCGATGTGCAGCCATCTTGGAATTTAGTAGTGACATGATGTTTGATCCATCTTTTTCTTGGTGAACCAAATAAGCACAACCTTGTTCTTAAACCTAGGTTATCAGCATGTCAGATATCTAAATTCTGCTGCAGTGTACGTGGATGCCACAGTGCAAACTGGATGCCATATGATGCTGATTTAAAAAGCTTGACTGCGGTTTGTATTAACTTTCATAAGTGTGGTGTTTAATGTGTTGTAGTAAACTTGCAATAACAGTAGACGTTCAAATGATCGCTGCTACAGTAGCCTAAGCTTACATGCTTTATATCCTGCATAGGATATAACACCCTTCCGTGTACCCAGATATCTAGTAAGCTTAAGCTGAGATGACAAAAAGGCAGGTGTGGCTGCCACATCCTTTAGAGCTTTTATGCTAACTGAGAGAGGGAGGCTGAGCCCTCAGAGGGCATTGCTAGGAATAACAAAAAATAACTGTCCATACCCTGGCATAAAGAACACATCAAAAATCAAAGGGAATGGAGAGAGGGGACAACTACTGCAGCAGTGATCATTTGAACATCTACTGTTGTGTTAAGTTTACTTATACAACTGTAGTATGGTCTTCATATTGATTACTGCTGCAGTAGCCTAAGCTATATCAGTAGATTACCATAGCTAAGAACAACTAGGAGGTGGAAGGAGGAGGGTCCTGGAGCTCCTGGAGAATGCTTCTAGCAAAGCCAGACCAAGACCTGGAGAAGGTGTCTACCTTGTAGTGCTTTGCAAACGTATGTACAGAGGATCAAGTTGTTGATTTCTAGAATATTTCTAGAATCCAACCCTTTCCAAAAAGCCATAGATGGAGGCTGTGGTTGAATGTGCCTTGAACCTGCCTGAAATAGTTTTGTTGTGGTAGAAATAACAAAAGGTAATAGAGCGAGACAACCATTTGGAAATAGTCTGCTTTGACACATGTTGTCCTTTCTTTTTACCTTCTCAAACAATAAACAACTGATCTGAAGTTCTGAAGGATTTTGTTCAGTCAAGATAGTACCCAAGTTACCTGTAGACATTTCAGGTATGAAGTATCCTTTCTCCTTCATTTTGGGATTCAGGAAAGTACACAAGGAGATGGATAATGTAGCTTAAAGTAAACTTGAATGCAATTTTAAGCATAAAAGAAGGATTAGTTCTCAAAGAAACTTTCTGTCTCGTTAGAAAATAAGATAAGGTTGACCCATCATAAGAGCTTGCAACTCAGATAAATTTCTTGCAGAGATCAGAGTAACCAGTAAAACTGTTGTCCTTATTAAGAACCTCAAATCAGCCAGATGAGCTGGTTCAAATGGAGCAAAAGTTAACATCTCTAACAGAAAATTATGATTCCAATGGGGAGCCACAAGTTTTCTTGCGGGTATCTTATGCAAGACCCCTTTCAAAAACATTTTGACATGGAAATGCCTTTGGGGGGGAAATCCATGTGCAGACTTGTTGAAATGACCGACAAATGAACCCTGGGAAAGTAACCCATAGGAAAGTAACTTATACAAATATTGTATAAACGGAAAATCACTAGCTCTGAATGGATGCTGGTTATGTTGTTGGCACCAACTTGAAAACCTTTTCCATTTGCTAATGTATGATTTTTTTAGTAGCAGGCTTTCTTGTCTCCATTAGTAAATGCTATACATCTTCAGTAAACAGGTGCCTAAAAGATATTAAGACCCTATCATCCAGGCAGTCACTTGAAGTTTTTGGGGATGGGATGTATCAAAAACACCCTGTTTTTGTGTGAGTAGATCCAGTCTGTGAGGAAGTTTGTGGTAATTGCTACTGGCCATTTCCAAAAGAAACAGTAAATACTGTTGCTCAAGCCAGAAGGGAGTCTCCACAATGATCTTGGGGGATTCCTTCTGAAAGCATTGGAAAAACATACAGGAACATTGCGGTCCAAGGAAAAGAAAGCATCTGACTTCCAGGCTGCCTTGCATGGAGTTCTAGAGCAGAATCTTGCCAGTTGATTCTTCAGAGAGGAGGGGAAAAACGTCTACCTAAGGAACTCCCCAGAAATGGATTAGATCTTCTAGGGCACTCCGATCTAGTTTCCATTTGTAAAGGTTTGCCTTTATCTTGCTCACATTTGCTCTGATGGACTGTAGGAAGCCTGTAACGTGAGATTGTGCTGTATCCCATGCTAACATGGCTATTCCACATAGAGTGTAAGATGTGGTTCCCCTTGTTTGTTTATGTACCACATCACTGTGGTATTGTTTGTAACAAGTTGAAGTGGTCCTGGGGAATAAAGGTGATTCCAAGAATTGAGTGCCTTGATAAGGACCTGCATCTCTTTTATATTTACATGCTTGTGCCTCTCTTTGTTGTCTCAAATAGTTTGCATTTTTATCCCCCTTGACACTGCTCTGTAAGCAAACTCCAAAGCATTTGTGCTGACAGACTGCTTTAGAGCAAGAGGGGTGAAGAGAAGATGTGAATTCAAGGATGGTTGATGTCTCCACCAAGTAATCTCTCTTCTCACAAATCGCAGAACTGGAGTCGAAAAAGATGATGAATGTTGGTGTTGGGGACATAGAGAATTCAGATACCACTATGTCTTTCTTATATGGAGTCTTGCCAGAAATATCTTGAGAATCATAGATGCCATGAGACCCAGAATTCTGAGGTGTTCCCTCGCAGTGACCGAAGTCTGAGTGGAGAACCCCTGGGCTAGATCTAAATATAGATTTATTTTTTTCTTGTTGAAGGAAATCTGTCTGTACTGAGGTGTCCAGCAGACACCCCAGGAACACAGTCATGTGTGATGGAGTCAAAAAAGACTTTTAAATATTATCTTGGAACCTCAGCCTGCATTGGAGATATTTCACCCAAGTGAGCGATTCCTGACACTTCGAAAAAAAACTTTGCAAGGATAAGCAAGTCATCTAAATGTGGAAAAATGTGGATACCCTTAGCCTGCTATGTGCTATAACTGAAGCTAGACACTTTGGGCTATCCACTGCTCGAAGATTGTTCACAAAAGGTAAGGCAGACAGCTGATAATATGATCCAGATACATAAAAGCTACAAAATGTGTGAAGTCTCGATGGATAGGAAAGTGACAGTAAACATCCTTTTCATCTGAAGGCTACCGAAAAATCAAATGAGTAATAAGGGATAAGAGACTGAGAAGTGAAAGCATTTTGAATTTGAATACTATCACAAACTGGTTTAGGAAAGAGCACCATTCTTGAATAAAAACCACTTCCTGATTGAGGAGGAGGAACTGTTTGTACTGTCCCTGAGAAAGCATGTGGTGTAGGACATGAGAAGACAGAGGAATTTGGTCTGGTGAATGTGAAATAATTCCCTACAAAGTATGGGGGGGGGATTCCCACTGCCATCTCTTAAGCTGATGTCTCAGAACTAATTTGTCTGAAACATTCTGTTGTCAGAGAGAAATGTAGATTCAGACTTTCAGACTTTCTGGAAAGGATAAGGAACTTCCATGGTGTGCGGGACAAGGTCCCTTACATAGTCATTCTGACTTATTTGACTGCCGTTTATTCTGGGGGGGGGTCCTTCTTTCTTTTTGGAACCTCCTTGCCATTTTTTTAATAACTTCTTACCAGCTTTTTTTGCTGTGACTGCTTTGTTTATTGCCAAAATTGGATGAGACAACAGAAAAAAAAAAAAAACTTGGAAAATTTAGAGGAGAAAGAAGACTGAAAAAATCTGAGATTCTGTGTATAAGCTTACCCCTCACATTACATTTTTTGATCATCTCTGCAGTAGAGGGTTTAAAACTAAATCTTTATCCAGAGGTGAATTTAAAATATCTCTTTTTTTTTTGCATCCTCCTGGAGGTTTTGAGAATGCAGGCAGGCAAACCTCATCAACACAGTACCAGTGGCAACAGCCTTGGCTGTAGTAGCTGCAAGACTCATAAACACACTTTAAACAATGATTAGTGATCTGAGAAGTAGAAGAAACTAAACCCCACAAAGTGGATTCTTCCTCACAGAAAGGAACTGCAGATAAAACATTCCTCATACTTTCACAATTAGTAAGAGTAAATTTTAAAATATAAACATGACAATTCAAAATTTAAAAAAATTTAAAGTTGTTGAAGCACATTTCCCCAGACTTCTCAATTGTTTTACCATCCTTGTCGGAAGGAGACAAATTGCAATTAGCAGTTGAATTGACTAAAGCTATAGCTGCTGGGTCAGGTCTGGGATGAGTTTATAGAAATTTGAAAGACTGAGGAACTTTGTATATTCTGTTTTCTTAGGTGCATTAGACTGGCTATCTGGGAAACCAGAGGAGACAATAAACACACCCTGCAATGCTGGCAGAACAGGGGGTCAGGGAATTCCATTTGTTGCATTTCATAGTTTTTCTAAGCAACCAAGAAATCTCAGTGTTCTCCCACTGAAAACACTGGCACATTCTGGAAATAGTATTAAAGAAAGAGAATCCTTAACAGGGAAGTTGAGATAACATGTTTTCCTCTGAGTCTGAATCAGAAATCTGAGGAGAAAAATCTGGGAGGCTGGCATAATGGTTAAGGTGTTTACCTTACAAATACAAGGTGCAGGGTTTGATGCTTACATGGGGTAACTGACTAGGCTTAAAATGGCTCAAAAGGGCCTTTAGCCTAGTACTAATCTGTAAACATATAATTAGCATCTGTCCCATCACATTCCTGTCTAGATTCAATTTCTTGAATCTGTTTTTCTATCAGAAACCACCCGATAAGAAAGGTTAATAGCCTGTACAAGACCCTAAGCTAGATTTAATAAACTACTCCTGCCCAGTGAAGCTGGTGCAGGAGAAGCTATATGTTTTTTTTTCTGTTTCTTTTTTAACAGGAAGGATAGGGTAAACAGGATTTTTAATAGCAGCAACAGCTTTCCCAAGGATGGGCATAACATTCTGGTTAAGCAGGGGCTCCCTTCCTGCCCCTTCTCTCAACAGGTCTATATAAAATCAGTGAATGCTTAAAATAGCGGGCACTGATTTATCGACCCTGTAAAAGGGAAACCTTAAAATCCCGAAGACACAGAACAGTGATTTTTCTTCCCAGGAAAAACAAATTGTTGTTCCACAAAACAAAACAAAAAACTTCAAAACACCCTCACACCCACCTATTTAAACATACCAAGATCACACCACAATGGAGGAAATGGTAAAGTCCTGAAAATGGCCCAGATTTTGTTTCCCTGGGGAAAAAATCGCTGTTTTGTGTCTTCGGGATTTCAAGCTTTCGCTTTTAAAGGGTTGATAAATCAGCGTTCGCTGTTTTAAGCATTCACTGACTTAATATAGACCCCTCTCAACAATGACAAAAGTAGTTTTCCATTTTTCACTGAGGGGACCCCAACAGTCTCTGTATGAGTCACACTGGAGGAATTGTGAGAAAAAGATAAGTGGTCTTGGGAAACACCTTTGGCCAAAGCAGAGTCTCCCCACCTGCAGCTGAACCAAATTGCTAGCCTGCCATGGTGGCAAAGGCTGTTTGGTTAGCTTTTACTTTTTCTTTTTTAGCTGGAAGAAGTTTGATCCATGGTTAAGCCCAAATGTTGCCTCTTCCACAGAGAAACTAAGCAGTAGAAGATGGTAAAAATTCAAAAGTAGTATAAAGTCACTTTTCCCAATAAAACAGACTAAAAATCACTCTAATACACTTTACCAACCTCAAAAGTAAATTAAACAGTTTCTTCATAAAAAAAAAAAATAGTTTCAGAATGTTTAAATAAACTTTCAAACACAAAAATTCACTTCTGCTTAAAAGTACAGCAAAGTCACATGACAGTCAATAAAACATATTCTTAACTTAAAATATACTTTCCCATACAGGAAAGTAAGTTAAAACATTAAAATTAATATGTGGAAGGATTTTCCCCAAAGGTAACTTATTTGCCCAGCTGTGGACTGGACAAGCAGACCGTCAATCCTCTGAAGCCAGCAGTGTGCGCTCTTCGATTGCAAGAAAGCTCTGAAGGGCATGGTGCTCAAACATGTCTTTTAAGGCAACTCGGCTTGACCAGAGTAATGTTTTGGGTATGTGGTAGGTGCTCTGAAACTGTGGGAGCTAGCCAGATGCAAGATACAATTCGTATAGCTTAGACTACTGCAGCAGTGCTCAATGTAAAGAACATCTGAATAATGTGACTTAGTAACACAGATGGGAAACTTTTATTTATTTATTGCATTTGATTGCCGGGGTTGTCCACTGGGCCAGAAGAACCCATTTTTAGTGGAGGCCCAGGGAGAAAAGGTCCACGTTAAACACATATAGACAAGAAATATGTTACAATGATACAGAATATATAATACAACAGCAGCAAGTACAGCAACGTTATGATACATACGATGGATTGTTAACGTTAATGATGGATGTTAACAGAAATAATTTCAGCATGCACGTCTTGCTTTGCATTTGTTAGAAAAAACAGCACAGAAATAATATTATGGCCAAATGTCCCTGGTTCTTTCTTAGATTAGGATATAAGACCGCAAGGCATTACTGAACAGTTGGGCATATTGTAATTCTGGTTTCTTCACTGATTAGTCAGATGTATGCCTAGATAGGAGGCTGTGCTACACTCCCTCCTCACAATGCAAGAGTTATACAGTAGAGATTATTTTGTGGGAACTGAAGTGTGGAAAATATTACTGTCATTTTCCCTATTTTATGTTAATCATTTAAGTGTACTGATATATTTTCGGCCCTTTTCAGGTAAAACATATGCTAGCAGAAAGCACAGTAAGAGCCAAGAAAGGTAAATAACTATGACCCGATTAATATCACAATCATATACATAAAACTGAGAAAGAAATGGAATCAGATCAGTTGCACAAAGATCTGTTGATCGAGAGTTATTCATTTGAAACTGACTGAACAATGCTTCAACAAAACTTTACCTTTTCCTTAAATCTTTCTAAAAGGTTTGATAAACTTGGTTTAGTAAATTAACAGGGGATGTATAGGGCACAGGGGCTTTGCCAACCTCATAAAAGTGAGGTAAAAACCAGCTCTGTGGCAGAAATGGATAAAGCCTTGACTACAGTCCAAGCAACTCATGTTAAAACTGTGTATTAGGAGCCTGATGGAGCTGGCAAGAGAGGATGAATGTGCCCATCCTGGAGAGATGAGAGGTGGTCCTCAGCTGTCTCTCTGATGCCAGGAAGCAAGCATAGCAAGATAGTGCAGGGAGGACACGGCCAGTGGTCACACAAGCTGGTAACAGCAATGTTTGCTGATGCATGCTAAAGAGCATGCATGCAAGAGTTGAGGATCATAGGTAGTTCCTTTAGTGATACAGGTGTTTATGACATCAAGCAGTACACTGTTATTTGCTAGGATGGTGTTGAGAGCACAAGGAGCCCTCAAGGCAGTTGTCAGACCCACCCCCACCACCGTAGGGTACTGGGCACATCTCAACCATGGAGAAATGAATGAGCATAGCCTGATAGTGGATGACGTGACGATTAGCAGGTAAAGGGGCAAAAAGATAAAAGGAATTTATGTAAAAAGTTTAATCAAGGTATACTCTTCAGTCTTAACTAATCAACCTGTTGGCTGAGCAGTCATAAAGACAGGCAGTGTTTGAACATAATTTTAGAAAAAATCCACAGTGTATTAAAGACAAATGCAGATTAAACTCACTGCTATTTATAGAGAATATAGACATTAATAAAATCATCTTTGATTTATTTTTATATTAGAGAAAATCATGCAGACAGTTGTATCTGAGGTAATATGTGGTGTCTGAGAATGAATGAGTTAAGTGCAAGTGTTACCTAAGGTAGTAATAACTTGGTTAGGTGTTGAAGCTGTTCTCAAACCAAATAGGAAAATTCTCCAGTGTTCCATTTCCCTAGGTCTGCATAAACATTGTCTTGGGTCTCTCCTAAAACAGGCCAAATGCCTAAAACTAAAATGTGGTCATCAAAAAAAGTAAATAAGGAAGTAGTGCAGGTGTTTCATATATTTGTTCTTGGCTGTTTGAAATGTGACATCAGGAGTAATCTGAAGGAATGTAGGTTGTTGAGAAGTTTAATGCTGCCAGGTATGGAGTTCTTGAAAACAGGTGCAGATGCAAACAAGGTCTGTCACCTGTATGGAGGTGAATCTGATGTTGTAGAAGGTTCAGTACAACAGGCTAGCTCGGTCAGATCTGAGAACTGTGTGTAGTTTACAGCTTGTAATAGTAGTCAAGGTGGTGTATTTAAAGTAAGAGGTTGGCTTATAAGAAGTTAGAACATTCCTTGAGAGAAAGACACTTAGTCTTTTCAAGGATTATGCAGCAGTGTTCTTTCCTTTATGATTTGTAACCATCTTTTCTTATCAGTCTGACTTACTAATCTTACATTATCTTGCTCTTATGATATCAAAGTACTCACTGTGCCAATGGATTGTGATTAACAAGCAGCAGCTATATCACGAGTAGATGATAATCACATAAATTCTGAAATGCTGTAGAAAATAATTGTTTTGTATGCAATGTTAACTAGACCCAACTCTCAACACCAAGGGAAAGTAAACATTAAAAACTACATTGCTGAATATAAGTTGGCTTAGGTGTAGTACACTGTTCTGAAATACAGAAATACATCAGTGGCACAAAAACTTCAGCATAGCACTGTCACGCCAAACCAACTACAATACCTCACTTGACCTTAGTCATCTGGAGATACAGTGATGTGTAGCATATTCCTTAGTCAGTCCATAAGTAAATAGTTAATTTTATGTTGGGAATTTCAAGGTACTGGTCTATTAATCTGTAAAAAGTATTGGGGTATTGAATTTCATGCTTAGAATCAGCAGAAAATGCAGAGAAAGGTAAAAAAGAGTGTTGAATTAAAATATAACACAAATGAAGGCAGACAATATAGAGAATGGTAATCATCGATTGAGTTGGTTCAAGTTCATTTGGAGAAACCTGATATTGAAGTGATTTTTATCAGGCTGCTGAAGGCAGTTGAAAGTGAAATCTAGAAGAGAAATGAGCAGCTTGACTACCTATATAGCAGACGCTAAGTTGTGAGATAAGATGGTGGAAGCTGTAAACTCACACATGGATGTTATTGTGTCATTTCAAAGAACAGAGCAAGAGAGAACAAGAGTTTAAAAGATGCATCCAGTTACTGAGTTGGAGTTAAAGCAAACGGCAAGTTGACTTTGAAGAAAGAGTGCACTGTAGGAATATTCTATCCATCAAGGTGCCTGAAAAGGAAGCAGGTTAAAACTGCAAGGCCTTTGTGCAGGAAAAATTGGCAAGCTGAAGTGGTTAATACACTGTCCAGGTTCATAGATTACTACTAGGCTAAATGCCATTGTGGGCCATTTTAAGCCTAGCCAATTACCCCATGTGAGAATCAAACCGTGGGCCTTGTGTTTATAAGGTAAACACCTTAACCATTATGTCAGCCCTCCCTAAAATTCCTAAAATACATTTTTTTAAGTACTTCAAAAGTACTTGAATTAGGAGGTAGCTAAAAGGAGTTAGATGCTCTTAGGAATACTTATTTGATAATAAAACAGCCAAACTTATCTCTTTGCTGGATGATGTATCTTTCTTGAGTTTTTTTTGAATGCTTTAAATTCTTTCAGAGTTTTGATGGCTCTTCAGTCAAAATTTGTTATAAATAGTTCTGTGTCATTGTTTTAGCAGCTATAGAAGTTATCTAACCTAATATGATTAATAAAGGACTTTCTACATTTACAGAAAGAAATAAAAAATGAATTTATAGGTCATAATGTGTATGTTGAGAAGGATACAAAATGGCTATATTGATACACATTGAGAGCTAGATGAGGAATATCTTCAAGTTGGGGTGAATTTTGTAACATGTAATGTTAATGGTTTGATTAATCCAGTCAAGGAAAATAAAGTTTTTACTATGGTAATGGCTTTTTACCTTGAGTAATCGTAGTGTAAGAAACACATTTGGATGACCAGGAGTATGACATATTACTAAAGTGATATTGTTTATGGGTTGTGTTATCTTCATTTACTGAAGCAAAAAAAGAGAAGTAGCACTGCTGATATCCAGAATTTGTCCATTGCAAGTAAATGATGATTTGTTGGCAGACAAATGATGTATGGGAGTTATGTATTGCATAGCTATTTGTACTATTATTTAAAGTGTTTATGATTTGTAGTGCAGTGTATACTTAGCTTCAGGGACATTACAAGTAGAATTTCTTACAATGATGAAGGAGACAGTAACATTTCAAAATGGTATTACTCTATAAATGAGAGACAGCAATGTATTAAACAAGTGTGCCAAGAGGGCTCCCTATAGAAACGTTGGCAGTCAAAATGCTGAGTGCTGACAATCCAGGAAAAAAAAAAGAATGAATCTCAAGCATCACTCTTCTCCTTTAAACTTTATTTTTTGCATGGAACACAAGCCCCCCTCAACCCCCTGAACTTATGTAGACTAGTTCCGAGACTGCCATACTTCAGAGAAAAGGCAATATCCTAAGAAATGACCATCTCAGACTTAGTATCTGTAAGTCCATTTTTCAGCCATTCATTGTCCATGTTTTGAGACTTGCTTTAATGGGTCCCAACTTTTCAAGATCCTAGTACCCATCATGTGCCATGGATGGGAAGATACGTGGAAACATACATGAGAGCAATTGGTTTTATTTCTGATTAAATTAGAATTGATTCAGTATTCCTATTGTTGTTATAGATTCAAAGTCACAAATGTATCAAATGTATCAGCATGTATATTTAGTTAAGAAATACAATTGGGTCAAGTAACATTATTAGATCATGCCCCTTTGGAGTACAGTGATGTTATGTTAATTTCCTCTTCTTTAGAAAGACATCAGAGATGCTCCAGCTTAAAAGCAAGGGTTTTGTGTTGTTTTTATTTCTTCTTGTTTTCTCTGCCTCAGTGACCATCAAGCTTTCCTCTGTCCACTGCTATGTACATCCCAGTGGTATCTTCAGGAAGCAAGAGTGGAGCCATCACCTATGTGAGACCAGAAGGTTTTGTGACTTTCAAGTTCTAACTCCTTTTTGCATAACCATAACCTCCCCATTGTTTGGTATGTAGTAGGTATCAGTGAGAGTATGTCAGTCACTTTGGCAAGTGACATAATTCCCTCAACGTAGCCCTGAGCCCTTGAAGCTAGTGCCCTTGTTTGACCTCTGTTCTGCACTGGGAATTCTACAGAGGGAACCAGTGTCCAGATATATACCTTGCCCGCCTGAAAAAAAGTTAGGCTTGCAATATTGCATCATTCCTCCCTTCTACCATGCCAGCTCCAACAACCTGCTGCTTGAACTCATGTCTCCAGGGTTGTAGTAAAGAATTTATCCTTCTATGTCAGTGGAGTCAGTTTATTAATTGGTTTAAGGATTTACTTATTAAGTAATTGAAACAGTGTAGGGCGTGATATTCTGAATTTGACTTCGGAATGGGATATGTTCATACCTCAGCTTGAAAAGATAGTTAGAAAGCATATGTCTTAGATTATATCAGGATCAAGATGGGATTTACTGGTAAAGAAAGGAAAATTAATTTATATGCACTGCAGTTTTTATGACTAGGATGAAATGATTAAGAAAGCAAAATAACTTGCTATTAAAGAAATGGAGTTACTGGATAAGAAATATCAAATTATGTCTTCCAAGTTGGCTGCACATTGAGTAATAGCTTAATTTCAGGCTCTGCCAGTGTGAAAACAGAAACTCAGAAGAGAGAGCAGGTAAACTCACATTTTTAGGTAAATTTCAGTAATTTGCTAGCAAATGCACTGCCTAGATGTCAGCAAAAAAGAAATTAATAGAACCCAAAAGAAAATCAGTCACAAAAAGTGAGGAAAAAAACACTGGGAAAAATTCTTCAGTTGTTCAGCAAAAAGCAGTGCAAGACATGACTTCCAGTAATCTAGAGGAAAAAGTAAGTCAAATGTACTCAGAGCTGATTAAAATAAATGAAAAACTGATAGAGTATATCAATTCAAATAACAAAAGGCTGAAAAAAATGGAAGAAGATTTAAACAGATATTCAGATGCAAAATTTAGAGGTTGAAATGAAGAAGAGGCTGGCTGAATATGAGATTGTTCAAGAAAAGATGTTTCAAAAATAATAGAATTAGAGGACAGAACACATAGGGAAAACCTGAGATTTTCTGCTGTACCAGAGAAGCTGGAAGTAATAGACTGTATTAATTTTATGAAAGCACAGATAAGCAACTGGACTGGTATTCCACAGCAGGAGTTGTTAATTGAAAGGGCACATTGCGTGTATGCTCCAAACCTGGCCACAAGAAAGCAATGTTGTTGTGTCTTTCGGCTTTTCCCGGTTAGGGGTCACCACAGTGGAACTCCGGTCTGTTAATGATTGGCAGTAGATTTTTACGTGTTGAGTTGCCAGCTCTGATGCACAACCTTCAACGAAGGTATGCCCATTCACGCATATCTCCACATAGAATACGCTCTAGCTGAGAATCAAACAGGACAACGTCATAGTGTGAGGCGACAATGCTACCGCAGCATCACCACCGCAGCTCGCCACAAGAAAGCAATCTAGATCTTTAATAGTGAAGATGTAATCCTACGAGCAGAAGGAGTTGATTCTGACAAAACTGTGGCCGAAGGGCAAAGTAGTAAAAGTGGAAGACTATAGAGGTTTTGTGAAAAATGATTGCTCACTGTACATCAGGAAGATGAGGAGTAAATTTATTGCAATAATCAGAGGATACTGAGAGGTATGCATTAGATTCAAACTGCTGTACCTGGCTATCTTTAGAATACTCTTTCTTGGAGGGACAAAATAATTTCTTTTGATGCAGAACACGATAAGGAGGAAGTACAAAAGTTTATCCAATAAAAAGTGAGCTGTGAAACAGAAAAAGAGTCTGCCTCTTGTTCTTCTGGTGCAAAGACCATGGAGAGACTGTGCCAGTGAAACCTTTTCCAATGTTTCAGCAGAAACTGCTTGAGAGACAGAAAAAAACACAAGAGTTGACTAGAAGAACAGAGAGTATGTTGGAGATGGAGATAAACAGGAATAAAACCAGTAATCGGAAATTGAAAAATAAGTGTGGGATTGCAAAGCAATAATTATATTTGTGAAACAAAAACATAAGAGGCCAAAAAGTCCAGTGTGCAAGATTTAATGAAGACACACACAATAATGGTAAAACAGAGCTTTCAAGACCCAAACTCTTTTTCAATGCATAACATACAATATGTAACACTGCTCTTATATGCATATACACCAGCCAATGGGTAGTAAAAAATGGTCATATGACAGAGTCATATGAACGAAAACCCATGACTATATAAAACATTTACAAACAATGAATCACAAAACATCACATTTCATTTTTAATATTGGTTTTAGGCTATTGCTAGAATTCAAACCTGGTGGTTTGTCAGCCCTAAAATAATTAATCCATTTGTACTCAAAATACTCAGTTTTAGTTACCAAATCACCTCACATAAACCTTGAGATACATTCTGCAAGATCCTAAATCTAAACTTATGTTCCTCCCCATAAATAGAAATATGTTTCGCTAAAGTATTAGTTTCAACACCTCTCCAAATCTCAGATAGGTGAGCACTAATCCTCTCTTTTAATTTCATGTTTGTTTTCTCTTTATAAAAACTTTTGCAACAAATACAGATAGTAAAATAGACCACATTAGAAGTGTTACATGTTCCCGAGGCTCGAAATATAAATAATTTTTGACTGATTGGATGCTTAAATTGAAGTTCTGTATTAATTTCTTTACAAAATATACAATTATAGCTAGGGATGGTACCATGTTTTTTATTAGTGTAAAATTTCTATTAATATTAAAGTTTTTGTAGCAAAGCAATTGCTTCAAATTCCTTTCTTTTTATAAACATACCTTGGTTTAGCACCCACAAGATTAAAAAATCTCAGAGTACTTAAAATACTCCAATTTTTCTCAATAACTTTTTTCACTAAGTTAGTATACCTATTATATTGCATTATATAACTTAAACTGTAATTATTATTCCTAGTTCTTACAGAAGTCTCATGAGTCTCAGTATACGTATAGGGACTAGCTAAAGTAAATCTTTCTTCTTCAAATAATGCTTTAGTATTTTTAACAAGTGGCTGGTCATAATGTCTATCTAGAAAGTCATTTGCCATACTATTTATCTCAGATAAGAAACTTTCTTCATTCGTACATACTCTACCTTAAGAATTGACTTTTTCCACACCTTTATACACATGTCTTGGGTGCATGCTTTCTGAATGAACATACTTAACACCTTGGACATTTTTCCTATAAATCATAGTATCAAAATATGTATTGTTATTAATAACTACCAAATAAAAAACTTAATTTTCTCATATGACCAATGAACATCAAATAATAAAAAACTAGTATTTACATGTAGAGATATAATAAAACAATTCAGACTCTCAGTGTCACCTTGCCATAATAAAGACACATCATCATTTCTATTTATGGGGAGGAACATAAATTTAGATTTAGGATCTTGTAGAATTTATCTCAAGTTTTACGTGGGGGTGATTTGGTAACTAAAACTGAGTATTTTGAGTGCAAATGGATTAATTATTTTAGGACTGACAAATCACCAGGTTTGAATTCTAGCAATAGCCTAAAACCAATATTAAAAATGAAACATAATGTTTTGTGATTTAGTGTTTGTAAATGTTTTATATAGTCGTGTATTTTGGTTCATATGACTCTGTCATTTGACCATTTTTTTTACTACTCATTGGCTGGTGTATATATATAAGACCAGTGTTGCACATTGTATGTTATGCATTGACAAAGAGTTTTGGACTTGAAAGCTCTGTTTTACCATTAGTGTGTATGCCTTCATTAAATCTTGGATGTTGGATTTTTTGGTCTCTTTCATATGTGTACTTTACTGTTTTTTACTGGAGGAGTTTTCATATTTCGTTTTATATTTGTGAAATATGACAGAACAAGAAAACTGGAAATATTGGATTTTTTTGACTTTGTTAAACTTGTAGGGGACTCTAAAGCATATGCCCTACTTCATGTCATTAATGTTTGGAAGAACACTTTGGAGAGGAGGGAGAGATTTATCTGTAAGTAAAACAAAATTTTGTTCTCAGCAGTAGCATTTTTATAGTGCATGATATAAAGTAAAGTGTCATAGTTGTTTCAAGTGTAATGAGGATACTGAAGAAAACAGGTGCACCTGTTTCCCTTCTTTTCTCTTTTCCTTCAACAGTTTTAAGAAATGTAGGCAATGCAATATAAAAAAAGAAGAAAAGTCTCGTTTGAATAGCATATTACAAGAAACATTTATGACTAGATTAAGGCACTTGGCTTGATCTGGTAAGTTTTAAGAGAAAGTAAATAAATAAAAAATAATGTTGAATATAATAAAGCTTTCCTCCAGCAAATAAATCCTTGAAGAAGAAACTCTGTAGCTGGTTCTCATGTCTCCATGGAGAGAGAATCTGGTTAACCTAAGAGTGTGGCTGTCAGTTCAGGACAATTTTCCTGTTAGGAGGGTGAAATGTAAATATTTGAAGATGTACATAGTGTTGTGTATTACTGTTTAAATTAATAGGTTTTAGGGGTGTATTTGTTTTTTTTCTTTTTTTTGAGGGCATTCAATAAAACAAAAAGTTTTGTAAGATATGACATAGGCTCAAGTGGATATGACAAGAAACAACTGCATAAAAGATCAACCTGCCAAACATTAGTGTTTGATTATAACACAAAAACTGGAACTAGATACCCAACAAAAAAAGCTGTTACACATAAAAGGTGGGAATAATAATAATAATGACATTTTCTATATTATCTTTAAGTGTTAATGGTCTCACAGATATACACAAAAAGAAGTATCAGTGAACTGTATTACAAATATATAGTGCAAATAGCTATGTTACAGGAGACACATTTTGAAAGAACTGAACATGTAAATTTAATAATGAAGGGTTTTCAGGATGGTTATTCAGCAGAATACCTGGGAAAGAGGAAAAGAGGAGTACTTATATAATTGCAAGAGGAGCTCCAATAGTGATAGAAGATAAAAAAATAATAATGATAGATTTGTAGTACTAAGGGGCTACTGGCAAGGGAGGAGGATTACACTGGCATGTATTTATATTCCACCTAAAACTGCTATAAAGGAGCATAAGAAAAGTTTGGGAGAAGTAATGAACTTTCAGCAGGGAATATTACTTATAGGTGGGGACTATAATTTGATTTGCTGCAGTGAAGATGTGTCTGGGATGACCGAGAAGGGAAACTGTAACAAAGGAGGGTAGGTTTTTGAAAAACTGTATGAAAATATTTGGCATGGAATATGTGAATTCAGTACTAGGGTTTGGAGAGAATTTACATATTATTCCCCAAAACACAAAAACTGGGCAAGGCTAGACAGAACTTACATTTGACAGGAACATGTGCATTTAATTGAAAGTTTTGATACACCTCCAATAACTGTTTCAGAACATGTGCCAGTAATAACTAAAACAAAAACGCATGGTAATTAAATAAAAATGTGACACTGGCAGTTTCCCACCTATCTGTTGAAAAGAGAGAAATTTAAGGAATGGGTAGCAGAAAATATTCAGGAGCTATTAGAGAAGATAGAAATTTCTTCTGAAAATATATTTAGGGAGTGGGATAAAATTAAAGTGAAGTTTAAAAAAAAGGGTGGAAATAAAAGAGAGCGATATGATTAAGAAGTAAGAATTATTTAGAGGGACTGACAACTGTTAAATATTGCACAGTAGAATCTCACAGACCAAGAAGAGGAGCAATTGCAGAATGCTTAAGAGAAAATAAGGGGTTACCTCAATAATAGGCTTGAGTTTAGAAAAATTGCTGTTAAGCAACTGTTTTTTGATAACTCCAGAGCACAAAATCTTTTAGCACAATGATTCAGGAAAAAGAAAGTAGAAAGGGTTAGTGCCAAGCTTAGAGAGCCTATAACAAGGAAGACAATAGGATATCCTGTAGAGGTACTAGAAGTATTTTAGAAATTTTATGAATGTCTGTATAAAGCAGAGAAATATGGAAATCAAGAAAAGGTACAAATAGAAAGGTTTACGGAAGCATTAGCTATATCAATGTTAAAGGGAGATGAGGCTCAATTACTAACATTTAGGATAGGAAGAGATGAGATAAAATGGTGATATATAACCAGTCCACACTAAAGTCCCCAGGAATAGATGTTATTTCTGTGGATGTTTGGAAGCTAGGAGGGAAGAAACTGATAAATGTCTGGAAGGTTTTGTTTAACAGTATTTTAAGAGGAGGAGAAGCACCAACATCCTGGAAGAAAGTAGCGGTGGTTGTAATACCTAAAGAAGGTAAAGACCCATGAGTGCCAGCTACATAGAGGCTCATTTTAATTGTAAACCATGATTATAAAGTGTTTATGTCTATAATGGCTGAAAGAAGGGCAAAGGTAATGCCAAAATTGATAGATATGGATCAGTGTGGTTTTGTGGAGGGGAGGCAAACATTTGACAACATTAACTGAACAGTGATGATCCAGAGGGAAGCAGAAAGTAAGAAAGTACCAGTGTTGTTGGTGGGTCTTGATGCAGAGAAAGCATTTGACAGAGTAAGGTGGCATTTATGAGCAGGCCAGTGGAAGCATTTGTATTCCCTGATAAAATTATAAGGTTGATTAGGTGGATATATGAGGGATCGAAGGTGAAAATTAAAATGGGTGGGTTCCTCTCTGATATTTTCTGTTTGAGCAGAGGAACTAGGCAGGGGTGTCCTATTTCCCCTTTGTTATTTGCATTATAGGTTCATAGGTTGGTACTAGGCTATCGGCCCTAGGGCCTATACAAGCCTAGCCATAACAATTCCCTGGATATTTCTTCCCACAATATTTACTTCTCTGGACCCCTGTCTAGCAGGGCGACTGACATGATCCCCAGGGTGAATTTCCTATCTCCCATCCAATCATCAAGGTTCCTTTTGAAGAGGGCCAAGGAGGCGCTCCGCTTGACATGTATGGGCAGTCTATTCCAGAGTATGAGGAGTCTCTGGGTCAGGAACCTATCCCTCCAGCATGTTTTGTTCATTGTGATGACAAGGTTTAGATCCCTGGTGCATGTGGCTCTGAGCGATTGGGATTTCTTTAAGTGGAGTATATCCAACAGCTCAGGGTGTGACATGGCCTTGTATGTTAAGCAGAGATCGTCTCTGAGTAGACAGTATGCCACAGAGTACAGCTGGAGTTTTTTTAGATGGTCAGCATATGGCATCTGCTTTAGGCCTGTGATTCTTTTAGTGAGGTACTTCTGTGGCCTTTCTAGCTGTTGCAGATGTCTTGTGAGGTACATACCAAATGGGGCATTATACTCTATAATGGGTCTAATGAGGGATGAGTACAGTGGGACAATGGCCTCCTTTTTTCTGGATGAAAAGCCCTTAGTGATTAGGTGT
Organism: Protopterus annectens; assembly: GCF_019279795.1. Taxonomy (NCBI): domain Eukaryota; kingdom Metazoa; phylum Chordata; order Ceratodontiformes; family Protopteridae; genus Protopterus; species Protopterus annectens. The sequence goes on along the minus strand of NC_056727.1, from coordinate 90,280,385 downwards.
GCCACATAGAAGGATTTCCTGACTGTTGTGGTGATGTGGTTATTGAAAGTGAGACCACTGTCCACCTGTGTCCCTAAGTCTCTCATCACACTTTCGATGTTTAGTGTACTGTCACCTATGTGGTAATTCATGGGTACATGTTTTTTTTCCAAAGGGGATAACTATACATTTCTTCGCATTAAGCTTGAGCTCATGGCTCTGGCACCAGGCATCTGTTTCTGTAAGGCCCTTTTGTAGAATATCCACATCATTTGGGGATTCAGTAATGGCTCCCAGTTTGCAGTTATCTGCAAACTTTGTTAGCCAGAGTCCCTTAGTGTTGGCCTGTACTTCAGAGAAGTAGATGCCAAACAAGAGTGGTCCCAGGACTGAACCCTGAGGTGCTTCACTTGTCTGGAGCTGGATTTGGAGTCGGCTACTTTTACAGTCTGGGTTCTGTCAGTAAGCCAGTTGGCAACCCATTGAGTGACATAGGGATTTATGCCCAGCTTAGTAAGTTTATCTATGATTCCAGAGTGAGGGATGGTGTCGAAGGCCTTGACGAGGTCCAGATGGGCTGTGTGGACTGCTTTACCCTCGTCCACATCTCTGTAGACTGATTCAAAGAAGTCAATCAGGCTCATGAGACAAGATCAGCCCTTCACAAACCCAAACTGGGTGGGGTCCAGTGTTTGAAGGTTGCCAATGTCTTTGTTTATAAGCTCCATGATAATGTGTTCCATGCCCTTGCAGATCAGGCTCGTCAGACTGATGGGACAGTAGTTCCCGGGATCCAAGGTGGATACCCTGCTATAAACAAACTATACAACAGAAGGAAGAAGCTGTTGCAGAAAAGAGGAAAATCCCAGGATGCAAAAAACTCCCTCACCAGCCTCAGTAAGAAGCTTAGATCCCTCATAGAATCCTCAAAAGCTAGTTACGAAAATAAAATTGCCAAATTTTCCAAAGACAACCACAAGGCATTCTATAGTTATGTCAAGAATTTAAATGACAATGCTCAGATCTACTCTAAGCTTCAACAGAATGGCATTAAATATACTGAACCCAAGGATATTGCCAATATCCTGGCAGATTGATTTAGTGCCAACTTCACCCCCCTCTCACCCCCTAAAGGGCCCATCTCAATACCAAAAGATTGCCAAATTCCGGTAATCACAGCCACACAGGTAGAAACCGCACTCTCCAAAGCTAATAATACAACATCCATGGGACCAGATGACATCCCAGGCTTTGTACTACATGAACTACAGAATGAACTGGCACCTCACCTAAATGTCATGTTTAATCATAGCCTCACCTCATGCTTTGTGCCCACTGAGTGGCGCACAGCTACATTTATCCCACTCCACAAGGGGGGGATCCACCTTGGATCCCGGGAACTACTGCCCCATCAGTCTGACAAGCCTGATCTGCAAGGCTATGGAACGTGTTATCATAGAACTTATAAGCAAAGACATTGGCACCCTTCAAACACTGGACCACACGCAGTTTAGGTTTGTGAAGGGCTGATCTTGTCTCCTGAACTTGATTGACTTCTTTGAATCAGTCTCCAGAGCCGTGGACAAGGGTAAGGTGGTCCACACAGCCTATCTGAACCATGCCAAGGCTTTCAGCACCATTCCCCACTCTGGAATCATAGATAAACTTACTAAGCTGGGCATTAATCCCTACTTCACTCGATGGGTCGCCAACTGGCTTACTGACAGAACCCAGACAGTAAAAGTAGCCAACTCCAAATCTAGTTCCAGACAAGTGACAAGTGGAGTAGCTCAGGGTTCAGTCCTGGGGCCACTCTTGTTTGGCATCTACTTCTCTGAAGTACAGGCCAACACTCAGAGACTCTAGCTAATAAAGTTTGCAGATGACTGCAAACTGGGAGCCATTGTTGAATCCCCAAATGATGTGGATATTCTACAAAAGGGTCTTACAGAAACAGATGCTTGGTGCCAGAGCTATGGGCTCAAGCTCAATGCCAAGAAATGTATAGTTATCCCCTTTGGGGAAAAAACATGTACCTGTCATTACCACATAGGTGGTGGTACACTAAACACTGAACGTGTAATAAGAGACTTAGGGACACAGGTGGACAGTGGTCTCACCTTCGATAACCACATCATCACAACAGTCAGGAAATCCTTCTATGTGGCACACTTCATCACTAAGGGCTTTTCATCCTGACAAAAGGAGGTCATTGTCCCACTGTACTCATCCCTCATTATACCCATTATAGAATACAACGCCCCATTTGATATGTACCTCTCAAGACATCTGCAACAACTGGAAAGGCCATAGAAATACCTCACTAAAAGAATCACAGGCCTAAACCAGATGCCCTATGCTGACCATCTAAAAAAAACTCCACCTATACTCTGTCGCATATTGTCTACTCAGAGGCGATCTCTGCTTAACATACAAGGCCATGTCAAACCCAGAGCTGTTGGACATGCTACACTTAAAGAAATCCCAATCCCTCAGAGACACACGCTCCAGGGATCTAAACCTTGTCATCACAATGAACAAAACATGCTGGAGGAATAGGTTCCTGACCCAGAGACTCCCCAGATTCTGGAATAGACTGCCCATACATGTTAAGCAGAGTGCCTCTTTGGCCCTCTTCAAAAGGAAACTTGATGATTGGATGGGAGATAGGAAATTCACCCCAGGGATCACGTCAGTTGCCCTGCTAGACAGGGGTCCAGGGAAGTAAATACTGTGGGAAGAAATACACAGGGAATTGTTATGGCTAGGCTTGTATAGGCCCTAAGGCTTATAGCCTAGTACCAACCTATGAACCTATGTTGTTCTGACTGTAACGCGCAGGATCCTGGGTTCGAGACTTGGCAGTGAAATGCATGGTGGTAACTATCATGTTTTATTCTAGCAACTTTCCAAAATTATACAAACAACGATTAAAATGTGTCTCTGGTTTTTGCCCTTGTGTCCCCCCCCCCAAAAAAAAAAAACTGAAACTGAAAATAAGTGCAAGAAGCTGTGCAAGATGCCTATGGCTTACAGTACTGTCATTCTATTTGTATATTTACACTTTTATGATGGAAATGCTCTGAAATGGGCAGTTTTGTTATTATTGGCTCATGCATTTTGTTTCATTGCCTACTGGAAAAATGTTCAAACTATAAATTTAAAGTGCGCTCTAACTTAAGTCTAACAAGTGTGCTGTATTATACAAGGAATATAATTTAATAAAGTCAGGAAGGTGTATCAAGGAACGCATGTATGTTTAGGTTCATAGGTGTGTACTAGGCTAACAGCCCTGGAGCCTATATATGCCTATCCCAAGAAGATTCCATCATGCCACCCCTGTCAAGCAAGGCCACTGAAGTGATCCCTGGGGTGAACTTCCTATTCCCCATCCACTCGTCAAGATTTCTCTTAAAGAGGGCCAGTGAAGTGCTCTGCTCTGCTCTGCTTGATGTGAATGGGAAGTCTGTTCCAGAGTATGGGAAGTCACTGGGTTAGGAACCTGTGCCTCCAGCGTGTTCTGTTTACTGTGGTAATGAGGTTCAGGTCCCTGGAGCATGTGGCCCAGAGGGATCGGAATTTCTTTAGGTGTAGCATATCTAGCAGCTCTGGGTCAGACATGGCTTTGTAGGTCAAGCAGAGATCGCCTGTAAGTAGGTGATAAGAGACGTGGTATAGCTGGAGTCGTTTGAGTCTGTCCGTACAGGGCATGTGTCTAAGGCCTGAGATCCTCTTAGGGAGGCATTTTAGTGGCCTTTCCAGTTGTAGGTGTCTAGTGAGGTACATACCAAATGGGGAGTTGTATTCTATTATAGGTCTAATGAGGGACGAGTAGAGAGGGATTATGACCTCTTTCGTCCTGGATGAGAAACCTTTTGTAATGAGATTCCAAAGACATGCATCTGGAGCATTTCTCCCCGGGCTTCTGCTGAAAACAGGCTCTGTGGAACCTAGTCGGACATTCCCGGTCAACAAATGTTAAATAAAATAAAATAAAATAAATAAATGTGCCATATAGAAGGACTTTCTGACTACAGTGGCAATGTGGTTATCCAAGGAGAGGTTGCTGTCAACCTGTGTCCCCAGGTCTCCTATCACACCTTCAGTGTTTAGTGGACTACCGCCTATGTGGTAGGTCATGGGGACCGACTTTTTCCCAAAGGGAATGACAATGCACTTTCTGGCAATGAGCTTAAGGCCATGGCTCTGGCACCAGTCATCGGTGTCAGCGAGGCCCTTCTATAGAACGTCCACATCAGTTGGAGAATCAAGAATGGCTCCCAGTTTGCAATCATCTGTGAACCCATCAGCCAGAGTCCCTTTGTGTTGGCCTGAACTTCAGAGAAGTAGATGCCAAACAGGAGAGGAGCCAGGACCGATCCCTGTGGGACACCACTTGTAACTGTTGAATAGTCAGATTTGGAGTCCACTACCTTCACAGTGTGGGTTTTATCAGTGAGCCAGATGGCAACCCATCGTATGAAATAAGGGTTTATGCCTAGTTTAGTGAGTCTATCTATGATTCCTGAGTGAGGGATGGTGTTGAAGGCCCCGGGAAGATTCAGGCAGGCTGCATGAACCAACTTGCCCTCATCCACAGCTCTGGTGACAGACTCAAAGAAGTCTGTCAGGTCGAGCAGGCATGATCTATCTTTCATAAACCCAAACTGCATGGGGTCCAGAGCTCGGAGATCCCCCATGTCCTTATTTATAAGGTCTATGTTGATGTGCGCCATAGCCCTACATATCAGACTCAGACTAATGGGGCAGCAGTTCCCAGGGTCCGTAGTCGCTCCCCCTTTGTGAGTGGGATGACCGTAGCAGTGCGCCACTCGGTAGAAACCTGAAATGAGGCTGTGACTGAACAGGGCACTCAAGTGTGGTGCCAGTTCACTTTGCAATTCATGTAGAACACAGCCAGGGATATTATCAGGTCCCATGGAAACTGAATTCCTGACCCTGGACAGTGCATTTTTTACCTGTGTAGCTGTGATAATAGGGACCTGGCATTCCTCAGGTATTGTGATAGGCCCTTTAGGGGGTGAAAGAGGGGTAAAGTCTGCACTGAACCTGTGAGCCATTATGTTGGCAATATCAGATGGTTCTGTATATGTATTGCCATTGTGCTGTAACTCAGAGCAGATGTGAATATTGCCATGTAGATTCTTGACATAACTATAGAATGCCTTGTGGCTGTCTTTAGAATCTGCAGCAATTTTGTTTTCATAGTTAGCTTTAGAGGATTTGATGATGGATCTCAGTTTCTTGTTTTGTGTGCAAGGGGCCTATGATTTGAAAACAGCCCAAAGGTAATCTTTATCCACCACTGGCCAGATGCGTTTTCTTTGGATGTGGTGTGGGTTTCAATGAATTTTAAGTTTTAAGGGCAGAGCTTTAATGTCAAGTCTATTTTCATTGTGAGACAGTATTGCTTTGTTTAGCAGATACCTATTCATGTTTGTGCGTTGTGCTATAAAATGTAAAAATAAAATCCAAATAACCATTGTAGAAGTAAAGCAGTATGCACACATTAGCATTTATGGTAAATGGGGTGAAATAGCCAGGTAATGGGACATTGGAATGGCTGCAGGGGGACTCTTCAGTTTGCGTTTGAAATTTGTTATCCCACAAGTCCATTGGAGTGGGCGGAGTTATGTAATTATGCACGCAAATTTTACGTTAATCAGCGTGCAGATTTGTACCTATTTTTCATTGGCCGTGTCCAGATTTTTGATGATTCCAGGTTGAAAGGTATACAAAGCACTAGCAAAAACCTATAATTCAAAGTGGAAAGGGATGATGTTGATGAAAGGGGTGGGGCTCAGAAAACAAGGAGAGACTGGGATTTTGGATGTAGATCCTTAAGAAGAACACCAATAACCATACAGTATATTATAGCCATAAAGTAGTAGAACATACTCTAAGACCTAAGCCAACATGGGAATGGAGAAAGGAGATTCTGCCCATAGGGATGACTGCAATTAGGGATACAGACAATAGGCAAGAGGGGATTGGAATTTATTGGAGAAAACTGACAAAAGAACAAAGGTATTAGGAGCAAATAATTAGAGAGGGAAAGGTAATAGAACAGAAAGAGGCCAATAATTTATTTGGACTGCAGGCTAGATATTTCCTTCCCTATCAAGGACTGATGTCAGAGCATAGGCAAAGAGAAAGAAAGAGGGGATCCTAAGTGAAAAACTAGAACAGAAGTAGCTGTTAAAGGATTAATTAGTAGAGCATACAAACTATTGTATGATAACTATAAGAATCAATCAGAAGAGGTTAAAAAGGATTGGGAAGAGAGACTGGATAAGCAATTCACAAAGAAACAATGGGGGGTATATGTATGCCTCCCAAATATGTGACAAGTCTAGAATATTTAGGATATTTGCTTGGATGTGGTTACATACATATTTTTATACCCTAGGTAGACTCCAAAGAATTTTTCCTCAGGTAGACAGCAAATTTTAGAGGTGTGATGGGGAAGAAAGAGGTAATTAGGAACATATTTTTTGGGTGTGTAATGAGTTGGCAGACTTTAAAGACTCCTTGTAGACTACTCTGTCAGAGATACTGGGTGAGCAAATTGGTGTAACTACGGAAATTATTTTTTTGAGCTATAGTACAGCATCAGAATTGTCTAGAATTAGTAAGGCCTTGCTGTGTCTAAATAAAAAGCAGTTACTGGGAAATGGAGATCCAAGTCTAAACCAACTAAACCTCCCATCCAGTTAGACTAGACAACTGCATGGTGTTACTCCATGTCCAGGTTACAGTGGGTAAGACCCCCATTTAAGTCATAGCCAGTTATAGATCCCCCTCCATGGCTCATGACACCCATGAAGCCTACTTGACAAAACTGGAGACAGTCCAAATTTTACCAAACACACTGCTATGGGGGATTTCAATTATGCCACCATCACCTGGAAACCTACACTAGCCCTAACTCACTAGCGCAAACGTTCCTTGACTTTATTAATTCAAATGCCCTCGAACAAGTTGTCCATACCCGACAAGGGGAACAAACATTCTGGATCTGGTCCTCAGCAGCATGTCAAAAAGATGCACTGCCACGACTGTCAGACTGTCATTAGTTGAAACTGACCACAAATCGGTGACCTTCGAGCTGGCACTAACACCAGAACTCATAAAGGGTGAAATCAGACTAAAAAACTTCACCAAGGCAAACTATTCCCACCTAGGTGAAGGTATAAATGCATTCCAAGCCCCACCCGAAGCTGGAATGGTAACTGTGCTGAAGCTTACACTAAAGCCCTGAACAATCACTTGCATAAGTTTATAAACTTGGCCATCCCAGAAAGAATTAAAGCCAGAGTCCCAAGTAAAAGCAGGTTGCCATGGTGGACATCCATCATCAACAAACTTTACAATAAATGCAAAAAGTTGCTGTCCAAGAATACAAAGGAAAAAACCCCAACAATGGAAAAGCACCCTCCTCAGCCTCAATAGACAAATAAGACAACTTGTCAAATCCTCCAAGGGATCCTTTGAGAGAAACTTAGCAATACAGCCAAGGATAACTATAAGGCCTTTTACAGCTATGTATGTAACCTAAAGGGTGGCACCCAAGCACGTGTAGAACTATTGGCCAAAGGTATCACACACACACACTGAACCCACAGAGATAAACCTGCTGTAGGTTTGGTGAAAATGTCACTCCCTTATCCCCTCCTAACTTACAACAAACCTTCCCCCAAACTCCCCCCCCCACACTGCATATCTGAAGAGCAGGTCCTCAGCCTTATCCAAGGCAAAACCACAGCCTCTCTGGGACCAGACGACATCCCAGGCTGTCTTCTAAACAGGGTAAAACATGAAGTAACATCACCACTAATTACCCTTTTCAATCATAGCCTAACAATAGGCTTTATTCCTGCAGAATGGAGAATAGCAACAGTTATTCCCCTCCACAAAGATGGCCTAGCAGCAGACCCTAGGAATTACAGACCCATAAGCCTGACCAGTCTCATCTGTAAGGTCATGGAACATATCATTATGGACCTCATAAATAAAGACATAAGTGACATCCAAACCCTGGATCCTACCCAATTCGGCTTTGTGAAGGGCAGATCCTGCCTGTTAAATCTGGTGGATTTCTTTGAAAATGTGACCAAGGCCATTGATGAGGGCAAATCTGTGCACACAGCATACCTCGACCTGGCAAAGGCTTTTGACACAATCCCACATTTAGGCATTACCGATAAATTTGGCAAACTGAATGTAAACCCCTTCGTTGTAAGATGGGTTGCCACCTAGCTTACAAACTGTACACTCACTATCAAGGTGGGTGACTTCACATCATCCAGCAGACCTGTTACTAGTGCGGTGCCACAAGGGTCAGTGCTAGGCCCCCCTACTGCTTACTGTTTGTTATATACTAATCAGAAATTCAGCTGAAAACTAAGGGGTTGTGGCTGACCAAGTTTGTGGACTACTGCAAACTAGGTACAATCACCGAATCACCAAATGATGTCAGTATACTCCAGGAGGGTCTCACTCAGACCAACGATTGGTGTATTAGTCACAGTCTCAGACTGAATGCAAAGAAATGCATCATCATTCCCTTCAGCACAAACTGTGTTCCCTCACACTATCAAATCAACAACAGTACCTATGTATCCATGAAGTGGTAAGGGACCTAGGATCCCATGTTGATTGCAACCTTAACTTCAGCCACCATGTGTCTACTGTAATAAGGAAAGTTTTCTATGTGGCACACTTGATTAGTAAAGGCATCACCTCCAGAGCAAAAGAAGTTATGACCCCCGTGTACACGGCATTATCCAGCCCATAGTTGAATATAACACCACTTTTGGCATGTACAGTACTAAGCACCTACTACAATTAGAGAGACATCAGAGTTTTCTAATGAAGAAGATCAAGGGGCTTCAGCACATGCTTTACACAGACTGACTAAAGTCCCTGTCACTGTACTCCGTATTGTATAGACTTTTTAGAGGAGATTTATGCCTGGCCTACAGAGCAATCCAAGACCCAAACCTAATGAACTTGCTGCATATCCATAAATCAAATGGGACTTGGCCTACACGTGCCATGGACCTAAATATGGCCTGTGACTCAAATAGGACATGCTGGAGGGACAGATTTATCTCCCAGTGGTTGCTGCATCTTTGGAACAGGCTACCAATTCATGTGAAACAGAGCACCTCTATGACACTGTTCAAGAGGAACTTGGACAAGTGGATGGGACACCGTAAATTCTTACCAGGGATAGAGCCCACAACCCTCCTGGACATGAGCAGTCGTCATTAAATGCAGTATTGACTAGCATTTCTATGGTATTACATTGTGATGAAACAGCTAGGCTTAAAATGACCTCCAGGTCAATAGCCTAGTAATCTCGTATGATTCTATGTACTGGAAGTAGTGAATATAGTAACAGAGATAAAGCAACTAGAATTGGGATCTTTAGAAAAGGGTAGGAGCAAATTACATAGAAAAAAATGGGAATTGTGGGAACAATACAGGCAGATGAGGAACGAGGTTTAAAAGAAGGCAGGATTTGAATGAGCTAAGTAATGTTTGACAATGACTAGATAAGTGATATATGATGTTTGCAGCTAAAATTATGTCAGTATGATTTGTGATGTATAATGTTTGCAACTAAAATTATGTCAGTATGGTGTGTTTTCATTTATATAAGTGTATGATTGCCATTGTCATACGTGATAACTTAATAAAGATGTTTCCTGCTTAAAAAATATAAAATTTGAAGTCAGCCATTCAAAATGAGATATTTTATATCTCTCCAGAAAACTAGACATCATTTATTGTGAGACTGCAACATACAAGGTGCAAAGAATTATAAATAGGCTGAAGAAATTATGATTATAGTACATGTTGTTTTTAATTTCTCCAAATGTTTTGAGTTTCTAATACCATGACGGGAATGGACCCCATTCCTAAGTCAAAGTACAATTAAAGGTCATGAAATTAGTATTGTTTCACTCTTTTATGTCTTAGATATAGGCTTTAGATGACTGTCACCATTGAAGTGACATCCTGACCTATGTGTGAAAATGGGAAAAAAAAGGGTTATGGATGGCATTATGGATGGGTAAAGCTTTGGATCCATCTGTTGTTAAAAGGTATTTAGACTTGATGGCAAATTTTTATAGATGGAAAACAATTGAGTTGACACTAGATCATTCAGTATTGCCAGTGCATTTTAACCACTGTTGCGTATGCTTTTTAAGCTTTTCTATGTGGATTTCTGGAAGGTTTTCTTAAAGCAAGGAGAAATATGATATGAAATTTTGTGTGGTGTGGTGGTAAGTGTTCAGCCCACAAGATACATTTGATGAAGTTCAGTTATACATACTGTATTTGATTCCTGCACCAAAATATGATGCTGAGTGGATACTGTTGTTAAGTCAACAACCGTGAATTCAAACTAGTTTGATAGGTGTTTTGTTTGGATATATTATAAGCATAGCACAGAGCTGTATTATGTGATAACACAGGCTGTATCAATGCTGCTAATATCAGTAAAAGAGTAATGTTCTGTTGTGTCCTGTGTTAAAACATAAAACAGGATGATTGTCTTTTTTCAGTTGTTAACATTTCAGTTCATTGGTACTGGGTAGTTCATACATTGTGTAATTTATCTGTACTTTGCAGGACTCAAAGAAGAGGTGAAGTTGAGTGTTAGATATACTTTTCTACCTTTCTCTAAGTTTGTGTGACCTCATAATTGGTATATGTAGAGATTAAGATCTTACTCCATAGCAGGGGTGCAGTGGCTACTAACATGTTTGTGTGTGTGTGTGTGTGTGTGTGTGTGTGTGTGTGTGTTTTGTATGATTGTGGGAATGTCACTATTGCGAGCTTCCAAGCAATTAGAGCTTTTAGTTAATAGTAATCCTGTGCCAATTAAATGAGACACAATTATTCATAGTGAAACCTTTTTTGTTGCCTAAAGGAGATAGTAAATTTGGTCATAAAAAAGAGAGAGGTTTGAGTAGTTGGAAGGTATGGAAGACTAAACTGACATATTAGAATCAAATTAGAGTAGATGCCAGATTGCCTTTCTGGGAAGAAATTAAGGAAGATTATGGGCTGTTAGTTTTTTTGGGATTGAATTTAAGAGTCTGCGTACCAATGCAAGGGACCATAGGATAGATGTAATTTTAGGAGGAGACTCCACACAAAAGAGTTTCTTTGCTATTGGAAGTCAGACGTGATAGTCCAGTTATAAAGTGCTTAATTAGCAGGGTAGTAAGGCTTTAAAATAATCACAATTAGAGGTGCTAGAAAAGATTAGGGGAAAATGGAGTGCACAGTAGGAAACTGAGGTGGATAAAATGTAGAAATGAAAACTATATGCTTCAATGTCACGGCAGTTTAAAATTTTGTAGAAAATGTCTTCACAAATATATTTATAGCCCTGCATAGGCTGAGAAGAATCTTGCCAATGTAAATGCAGACTTCTAGAGAAATGAAGAAAAGAAGTTAAGGACATGGGAGCATATTTTTGGTTATGTCTACAAAGGTAGAGGTAAAGGTCAATACCTATACTTAGAGATGCGGTTTTACTAATAGATGAGTGGTTAAAATGGAAAACACTTACAAAAGATAGTCATGAGAACTATGTGAATACACGGGTAGAGCCGAAATTACGAAGAGACAGATGGAGCTAGAATGTTGACGTCAAGCTAGCTGACAGGATTGAGATCTATCATTTTAGTTATATGCATTTTAGTTATTACTGTCCAATTTTTCTTGAGGAAAATTTGTTAGTGAAGTTAAAATGTGTTTGTATTAAATGTGACTGTCCAGTAATATGTGTAGTTGTCTATGTTTACTGAAGCCCAGATAAGTAATAATGTTATGCTCCCATTAGAGATGTATAGGTATATACTAGGGTAATGACCCCTAAGTCTTTATAAGCCTAACATTGCAGCCTATCCCAGTTGTGTCCCTGTGTATCATGGTCATTTATTAGGAGGGAGATATGTTAGGAATTTTCTAGAGGTTATGTGGTGGTGTGTTCGTTTGAGCATTACTATTTGTCTCTGTTAGAGTTGGGGGCCAGACATGGGTGAATTTCTGGTTTCCCATCCATTGGTCAAGGATACACTTAAATAGGGTTAGGGATGTACTCAAACAGATGCCTTTGTGAGATTTGAACTCATGAACCCTACTGACCACTAAGCTCTAAGGCCATTAGTAGGATATCCACTGTTAAACTGATCTCTATATTTAAGTTGGTGTTAGTTTTTGTTAACTAGTTTATAGTTAACAGTGATGCTGTACCAGGAGATGAGCATTCAACACGGATATATCTTCTTAACTTTATTGTTTTATGTTAATTTGTTATGACTAGCTTAAAAAACATTACTTTGGTGTTTTTCTTGTTTTCATGCAATACAATGTGCTGATTGAAGATGAAGAAAACATACTTTACTGCTGACTGCATTTTAAATTTTCTAGAAAAGATTAGAGGGGATCCTAAGATCTGCGATAAGGGTAATGTTCCTTTTAGGGCGACACAGTGGTGCAGTGGTTAACATTGTCACCTCACAGCAAGAGGTTCTCCGGTTCGATTCTCAGCTGGGGTGCCTTCTGTGTGGAGTTTGCATGTTCTCCCTGTGTTCGCGTGGGTTTCCTCCAGGTACTCCGGTTTCCTCCCACATTCCAAAGACATGCATCTGGAGCATTTCTCCCCGGGCCTCCACTGAAAACAGGCTCTGTGGAACCTAGTCGGACATTCCCAGTCAACAAATGTTAAATAAAAAAAAAATAAATAAATAAATTTTACCAGTATGGAGGGACCTCAGAGAAAGTGTTTGCCTGGTAGGTAGCTTCATGAGTTACTTCTTTCTGATTGATTGTGTGGCCATGTAATGTTCACTTTACATGCACCGTACAAACATGGAAAACATATACTTGCAAATTTGGCAGCTTGGGTTCAGTCTGCAACACAATTTGATCTCATAGTCTTTGGTCAGCTGTTCTAGACTGGGAGTGGGGGAGCTTTGCACATATTTATGTCTGTGTAATGCAAGTTGCATGGATCTTGCTAATTACCCAAGTCTATACCTATTTCCTACTCTTGATCATAGTTTTCTTATGTCTGCTAATTACCCAAGTCTAGACCTATTTTCTACTCTTGATCATAGTTTTCTTATACCTGTTGTCACACTACCAGCCCAGCTATCGGGAAGTTTGTAAATAATTCTGTTATTTGTGAATATTGATATGATTTATACAGAAGTGTGTGTAAAGTACTGAGATAAAATGTAACCACAGCATGCCCTATTGGAATAGAACAGGAATGTACCTGCACTATTGTGACAGTTTAGATGTATATGTTTAATGGAAACATGAACACAGGAGGTTAATTTAAAAATGCAGAGAAAAATAGTTGAAATTAAATTATTTTTTTAAATTATTACTGGGCCATAAACAGAAGATGGTATCTCTCAGTTTTAGTGCAGTTGCAGTTTCAATGTCTAGAGCTGGAAGTTTTTGTATTGTCTTGAAAGAGAAGTAATTACTAGGTTTGAGATGTACAAGTGTTCTATTGTTTTATGACTTCCAGGATCTGCAAACACCTAAAGATATGTATTTTTCACAGAGAAATGCTAAATTCTGTTAGTTTCTGACAATGGGGGTTTAGCTTGGGAACCGAAAGTCAGGTGACAAAAAGTGATGTCATCCAAGTTAACCCAGCAGTAATATTTGATATTAATTTAAGAACTCTCTCAGAGACAGTACATTTTGTATTTTGTTTTTTGACCAGGAAACATCCAGTCATCTGCACTTGCCTTGCTATAAGTAAGTTTCTAGGGCATGGTAACTCTTTTAGATTCAGATAGGAATATAGTAAAGTATAGCTTAGATGTTTTCTTTATTTATTTGAGACTGTCCTACAATGTTGTTTTAAGTATTTTCTGTGATTTTGAACTCTGATGCAACTGATTACTTACTGAGTATTGTCTTGTTCTTTTATTTATTATTATTAAATATATTTAAACCTTTTAACTGTGGATGGTCTGTTTAGAGATATTTAAGCTCTTAGCGGACTTGCATATCTATATGGTAACACTGCACAGGCCACTCCTACATAGCCTTGCTCTTGGTCAGACTACAATTTGGATTAATAGAAGCATTACACAGTAAGATTGGACACCCTTTGTTAAGGGCCTTAAAGTAGCTGATAAAAGTTGTCTGGTGGCAGCTGGAAATACGTTGTAGTCTGGGCAGAAGGGGGCATAGCTAGTAAACCTGTGCCAGCTTTTCTCAGGTGTGTGTTTGTGTATAAATCAAATATCAAAGTGTGTGTGTGTCAGCTACTTGGGAAGGGACACAAAGCACTGGTTGGACAGAGAGGGTGCTGGAGGTCTTAGTTTGGCCATTCAGCTGAGATCTCAACTCTATAGCTGTGCCACTGGGGAGTTTTATTGGGGATTTGGAGAAAGAGGGAGAAACCAGCCCCATTCTGACTGTGATCTCTGTGTGCTCTTAAGGGAAATTGCACTTTACTGTGTGTGTACTTGTCATCCTCCCAGTGTGTACGTCCCTCACTTTTGCCAGTGGTGAGGTTTGAGGCTCCTTGATTACTGTGGCAGTGAAGGGGCATCACATCTATATTTAATTGAATTTTGTTTGCTGAGTAGGTCTCTGCAACTGAGAGTCACTTTACAGAGGGTAAGGTCATCGGTCCAAAGATTACTGTGATATAAAGTGCTAGAAAACACATTAATCTGTTACTGGAAGCAGTATTAATGACTATGAAGCTATGCATTAAAGAACCTGAGTGTAGCATTGAAAAAACAGACATCAATTAAAATTAAAATGCACTTGAACTGCAGTATTTTTATGCATTTTTTAAATAATACTTGTTTTTTAAATAAATTATTTTTCTGCAGTTATAGTTATAGCTAACATTGTTTAATTTTATCTTTTTAGAGCCTTTTAATCTGTATACAGCACTGACACCAAAGCAGCAACCTTCTTCTGTGTCTCTGAGTCAGATTCAGAGCTGTTACTCTGTGTTGGATTCACCTTTAAATGCAGTGATACTTCAGCCTCCAAGTGTTCAACCTATGGTGCTAACAGACTTACAGTGGTCTACTGGGGTTGCACCCTTAGTTTTCAATTCAACTTCCAGTATCTGTTCACCACAGTTACCACATTGCGGCACACTAGCTAACACTCCTCTACCATTGGTAGGTAATTTTGATGCTGAGAAGTGTATATCTCTACACACTGGTTTACCACAAACTTTATGTGGTGTTGACAGCAACATGAGAATCTCAGGAATCCAGAACAGCACACAGGCCAGCATTTTCAGTGTCCCCAACATCTCTTCAATAGGATATGAAAACAGCACTTCAGTGGATCTAAACCCCTCAAATGGTGACATCCTGGAGCAGGTTTTAAACTTTGAAGACGCAGATGCTTTCATCAGTAAAAGTATGCCACCAAACAGCAGTACTGAAAGTGGCGTGCACAGTGTACCAAATCATACATTCTTTGCTACTTCAGTTCAAGGGGAAGATCGTTTTTCTCCTGTTGCACTTGAGTCAAGCAGTTGCTTAAGTACTGACTTGGATGACCTGCTAAGGTGTTTAAATGACTCTATAGCTGAATAAAATTACAATTCATCTCATCATATCATCATATTACTGTAGTTCATTTAAAAAAGTATATATATATATATATATATATATATGTATGCTGCTAAAGATAAAATAAGTAATGTTTCCAAATATATTTAAACAGAAATTTTCTGAAAGTGATTTTGACTGATAAACTCTGATGTTATTGCGCTTTTTACTTCTGTGAAGGCCATCAGTTTCAGCAAACTGTGAATTTAAAATGCAGCAAATAATGAGCTGACATGCAGAAGAAACAACTGCCGGATCGCCATGATACTGACAGGTCTGCTTTTGGTGGTGCATACCTTTAGATTAGTAACCATCCTTGACTGAATGTCCTGGATTGCATGAACCTTTGATAATGGGGTGTCCTACAGGTTCATCACACATGGATGGAATGAGACTGACAGGATGTATTATGTTACTCGTTCACTCATAAAAATGAAGACTGTACTTTTAGTTTTGCAATTAATATACTTTCTACATGCACTCCTTTAAAAAAATAGATAAAAACAGAGAGACCTTACCTTCTGTCTGTTTTCACCCTTTATTGTGCCTGGTATTGTACTGCCTAACATTAAAGAGTAAAAGGTCCATATTAGCACAATATGGAATTTCTGTTTCTCCTTTAACAAAGTTGCCTTTTCATCCACAGGACATAGTTTTTAAGGAGTTTTGATACCTCTGTCCCACTTTGCTCCGATTTCTTCATTCCTTTTCTCAGTGTTTGTGATTATTGTTTGGTGCATACACTCCCTTCTTCTTTCAGAGTTGTAGTTTTTGTTTCTGCTGTAGTGTGTTTTGAACTGCCCAAGAGATATTAAGTTTAGCGGTTTGTACTTCTGTTCATGTATGTTTAGAGCTGATCTTCACTCCAGTACTCTACTTCTGCTGCAGAAACTGAAAATTCTTACTGTGTGCTGACATATTTGAATTGACGAGAAAAAGTGAAAGCGTCTCCTGCCTTGGTTAGTCCATAATGCATGCAATTCATGGCCATCAGTGATTTTGCAGTAGTCAGAGATAGAAATCTCCCGTATTTAGACATAGGTCTGAAATCATGCTGTACAAATTCCAGGACCTTTTACTTGCCTCTGAGCCATCTTCTGTTCTGCAGTACTTTAGGGCCATATTCAAGGAGCATCTTTTTTCTTAAAGTTTAAAAGTAGCCTCTGGGAACAGTGACAACAGTCTTTGCTGTTTCTCTTGTTGTTATTGTTATTGAATTTGCCTGGTTGGGGGTGGAGTGTCTTACACTGTAGTAACCACCGAGGCACAGGATTTTGTTGCTATTAATACAATGGACTGTTAAGTACTGTTTCCTATGAGCTTCATTCTTGGGATAGCTGGTTCTAGTTGGCCCAGGATATCATTCTGTGTGATCCAAATTCAGGAACATCCCTGTGTGACTTCCATAGAACCTAAACTGTGGACGGTAGAGAGTACTTTATTTTTCAGGTATTTCAGTGATGTTCTTTAGGTTTCACTGTTGCAGTCATCACATTTCGGTTATCCCTGCCAGGGTAGCCCTCGGCCAGCCCAAATACCAAAGGCTTAGTATTTCTGCGTCAGTTGCTGTCGCTTCAGGACTCACGTCAGGTCGTCAGTAGCATAAAGTAAGGCAGCCGACGCCATTACATCAGTCTTTCTTGCCATGGAGCTCAAAGCAGAAGCAGTTTGCATGAGTGCTGGTTGGCCAGTACCTGAGTTTCGTCTTCCGTATTGAAGCTGAAGTCTTTTAAAGCTAAGTACTCCGTTGGGGATCCTTTTTTCTTGCATTAACCGATGTCAGAAAAAGTTAACAGTTTTCTCGCCTGTGGAAAGCAAATACCACACTGAGACTTTCATTCTTACTGGGTCACTTGCTTAGGCACATACCACAATGTCCCCCGCTGTCGCTTCTGTGCTTTGTTCAATGCCTGAACTATACGCCGTTGGGCCCTTATTCTAGCTAGATATTTTCGCTTACAGTCCTTGAATTCTGATATGGCTTTGGTAAGTCATCCGACAGCAGATCTTCCGAAAAAACATAAAGATAAGGACAGAGACAGACTGCACAGGTCCAAACCTATCAACGACGCTCCCATTTAGATAGTAGTCAGTTCTCCAGTCCTCAGTGAGGTGCTTTCTCAGTCCCTGATGCCCGCTTCTGTGGATTTGCAGGCCGCTACAGAGACCCTTTCAGAGACCGGTATGCCGCAAAACTCTTCTTCCACTAAGGATCCTGAGGTTGTCTCTACCTTGGATGGGTCCAGAGCCACTGAGCTGGCACCGGCTTCCAAGGAAGCCCTTCGCACTACCGATTCTCAACACAAACCAACGACTTCTTTCGCAACTACCGTTCTTTCAAAAATTACCAAGTTTCTTAGGCCCAGGTTATGAACCACACCCAAGAAACCGATGACCCAATCTCAGGCACCTGCTTCCATGCCTCAGTCTCAAATGCTTAAAATGGCAGAAGACCTTATCATGCTGATCAGGGGAAGCCAAGCTACCTCTTCCAAAAGAAAAAGAGATCTGTCCCCTGTAGTTTTGTTTGAACAGGAGTCCGATGACTCTGATGCATCTGAGTATGAAGACATGCAACCCCTTTCTGCTTATGTGGATTCTGATGCGGGGGATTCCATTCCTTCAGCCTCTCCCCCAGAGGATTTTTCCTTTGGGGAAACCCTTCACACCTTAAGGGAGCATTTCCAATGGGAAAGTCAGGACTACCCTCAGTCTAAAAAGAGATTCAGGGACTTATTAGATCTTCCAGAGCACAGACCCTTGGCCATCCCCCCAGTCCTGGATGTTGTGGAGGATGTTTTACTGGAATCCAACTTGACTCCTGCCACCCTCCCTCCTGCACCCAGAGAACCAGACAGGTATTAAAGAGTCCCTGACTCACACAAATTTATTTAAAAAAATCCTACTGCTGACCCTGAGGTAATTCCTCAAGGGCCGAAAGGAATTAAAGCAACCTCTGCTAAAAATCCCACACCCTCAGATAGGGATTCGCGAGCACTAGACAGATCGGGTAAAAAACTATACATCTCAGCTACTGTTGTTATCAGAACACTAAATTGTCAGTTCCATATGCTAAAATTTCAGCCACATACCCTGGAACTCCTCAAACAAAAATGTCTTTCTTTCCTGCTTTTCCAGAATCTAAAGAGTTACAAGAGTTAATGTATTCTGCAAGTCAAGTAACTAAACACTCCTTACACTGTGGTTTTGACACCCTAGAAACTTCTTGCAGGGCAGCAGTCACCAGTTCTGTCCTTAGAAGGCATGCATGGCTTAAGGAACAGCCCTTGCCAGACCATGTTAAATCTAAATTTTTGGATGCCCCCTTGCACAAAGACAGCTTATTTGGCGCTAAGGCAGAAGAGGTCTTAAAAACGATGGAAGAAAAAGCAAAATCTGTGCAGACAGTTAAGGATTTCTTACAGGTCCAGCCACCCAGGTTCAGCAGGCATTGTCCCTCCAAGCACTGGTCCTTTTCTGCTCCCACTAGGTCAGTTCAGCCCATACCCCGGGGAACCAGACCCCACAGACAGCAGCCACAGGGAATTCAGAGATCTAAGCAGTGGACTACCTCCACTTCAAAACCAGGGAGTTCTGAGCCACCCCCTTATGGTAAGAACCTGCAGTGACTCTCCTCCCCACCCCCTCCCTCTGCCCACCTCCACTTACCCCTAGGAAGAAAACTCTCCTTTCATGCAAACACCTAAGCCACCATTACCAATGACCACTGGGTTCACAACATAGTGTCCCAGGGATACAGATTTTCTTTCCACACCTTTTCAACCCCAGAAGGGCTCCCAGATCTACCTCAAAACCAGTGGGCAGAGGCGCAAAAGCAAGTCCTTTCCCTGCTCTCCATGAGGGCAGTATAGCACGTTCCTACAGAACAGAAAAGCCAAGGTTTCTACTCCAGACTTTTTCTGGTACCCAGGAAAGAGGGCACCTGGCACCCCATCCTTGATCTATCCCCATTCTAAACATGTTCCTGGTGATCCCAAAATTCAAAATGCTCACCCTCGAGCAGCTGCTATCCATGCTGTCCAAGGATGCTTGGCTAGCCACCCTAGACCTAAAGGAGGCCTACCTCCACATTCCTATCAGGGAGTCATGCAGGAAATATCTCCATTTCAGGCCAGGATATCAGCACTTTCAGTTCTTTGCGCTTCCCTTTGGCTTATCTACTGCTCCCAGAGTTTTCACAAAATGTCTGGCTTCAGCCATTGCCTTTTGCAGACAAAGGAATATCCAGATTTACCCATACATAGATGACTGCCTAATTTAGGCAGACAGCCAGGAAAAGCTGCTCAAACACCTGGCTTTTGTAAAGTCCATAAAAACCTCCCTAGGGTACTCAATTAATGAAAAGAAATCCAAACAGGTACCCACCCAAAGGATTATATTCCCAGGAGCAAGCCTGGACACAGCATCCCAGATGGCATTCCTTACACCAGAAAAGCAAACCTTCCTGACAGCCTACTTCTCTCAACTAGCCACCAGACCCCAACTATCTGCAAGAAAAATCCTGCAAGCTCTGTTGTTCATGGCATCTTGCATTCTACTCCTTCCATATGCCAAACTGCATATGAGGAAACTTCAGTGGTACCCAAAAAGCCTTTGGTGTCAACACTGTCAAGACCTGGAGACTCTTATAGCTATAATACCTTGCCTCAGAAAAGATTTTCTTTGGTGGGCAACAGCATGCTCCCTCAACAAAGAACTACCTTTCTCACCACCCCATGCCACCCAGACCCACACCATAGATGCATCAAATTATGCCTGGGGTGCACACCTGGATGGCAGGTGCATACAGGGCCAATGGAGCCCACAACAAATCCATCTTCACATCAACCAAAAAGATGATAGCTGTCCATCATGCCTTGATAGCTTTCAAGCCCCTTCTCTCCCCAGGGGCTCTCCTGATCAAAACAGACAACACAACTGCGATGTGCTATATCAGCAAGCAGGGAGGGACTCAGTCCTACCCTCTATGCAGGCTGGCCATGACCCTTTGGCACACAGCCTCTGCCATGCAACTCCAACTGTTAGCACAATTCCTACTGGGTTCTCTCAACTCCATGGCATACCACTTAAGCAGAAATCTTCTGGACCCACACAAGTGGCAGCTCAACAGAAGAATCTTTGTCCTAATAACTTAGAAATGGGGCACCCTGAAGGTCGACCAGTTTGCCTCCCACACCAACCATCAGCTCAGCAAGTTCTGTACCAGGGAGCATCACTGCATGGATTGGAAAATGGATGCCCTGTCTTTCCCCTTGGTCAATCTATCTGTCTATGCCTTGCCTCCACTACCTCTCATCCCCAGGGTACTGCTCAAAATAAAGGAGGAAAAAACAAGGACAATTCTTATAGCTCCGGACTGGCCTCACTAGCACTGGTACCCCTTGCTGCGCAGCCTGTCCCCTCTGCCACCTTGGCATCTCCCTCAGATTCCAAACCTCCTGACCCAGGTGGAAGGGGAATTCATGCATCCCCAATTGCAGACACTTAATTTGGTAGCTTCCCTCATCCCCGATCAATCTGCCAACCTCAGCAAAGAGGTTCTAGATGTTATACGTGAGGCCAGATGCCCTAGTACTAGGAAGTCTTATGCTGACAAATGGAAAAGGTTCTGCACCTGGATTCAGGCTAAGGGAGCCAATACGGCACAACTTCCCTCCCTCTCATCCTGGAGTACTTAGCTGACCTGCTACACAGTGGACACTCCTTTTCCTTTATTAAAATTCATGCCTCTGCTATCTCTGCTCATCTTACCACTGAGCAGCCCCTTTTCTCACACCCTCTGATCAAACAGTTCCTTAAAGGGGCTAGCAACTTGAGGCCACCCAGAAGAGTGCCAACCCCAGCTTGGGACCTTAACTTTGTGTTGGAAAAGCTCCCCCCCCCCCCTCAATTCGAACCTGCCTCTTCAGCAGAGCTAAAATTTCTCTTCTGGAAGACAGCTTTCCTTCTGGTCATCACTTCAGCCAGAAGGGTCTCCGAGCTGCAAGCAAGCATGGCTGTGGAATCCTTCATCATCTTCCATGCTGACAGGGTATCCCTCAGGACTAACCCATCCTTCATGCCCAAGGTGGTGTCCAGTGTGGCTCTCAACAAATCCATTCATTTGCCCACCTTTTTCCCTAACCCCCAGAACAAGGGGGAAAGGATCCTGCACACTCTAGATGTGCGCAAACAGCTCAGATTCTATCTAGACAGGACTAAATCCTTCAGAAAGTCTGATCAATTGCTAGTTAGCTTTGCTCCAGGGGCAGAGGGCAAAGCCATCTCCAAATAAACCGTCTCCAAATGGATAGCACACTGCATCCATTTCTGCTACAAACAACACAGAAAGCCTCCCCCAAAGGGGGTCAGGACTCACTCCACCAGAGCAGCCTCCACCTCTGCAGCTTTCTTCAGAGGAATCCCCACCAGGGACATCCTGGAGGGTGCCACCTGGACATGTGTTCACACCTTCACCAAACATTACCACCTGCCTATCTTCTCCAAATCCAGGGCAGGGTTTGCCTCTGGAGTCTTGCAAGGCATCCTAGCCAGCCCCTAGTTTCCTTGACTACCTCCATCCTTTTCCTCCGCTTTGGGAATCAACCCAAATATGATGACTGCAACAGTGAAACACGAAGAACATAGTACAGTTGTGTACACTTGCCATAAATGTAGAAGCTCAAGTGTATTCACTATTGCAGTCCTGGTTTCCCTCCCTCCATCCCCCTCTTCTTTCTTCTCTTTCCTTACAAGGGGTATATTGGTATTTACTTTCTACTGGTGGGGTTCTTCCACCAGAACCTGGCTGTCACTTGGGGGCTCCTGACAGGTTAGGGCAAGAAAAACTGATGTAATGGCATCAGCTGCCTTACTCTATACTACTGACAACCTGACGTCAATCCTGAAGTGACAGCAACCAATGCAGAAATACTGAGCCTCTGGTATTCGGGCCGGCCAAGGGCTACCCTGTCAGGGATAACCCAAGTGTGATGACTGCAACAGTGAATACACTCGAACATCTATATTTATGGTAAGTGTACACAACTGTACTTTCCTCTTGATTCCTCTTTTGTTGGTATACTCTTTGGTTAGTGCTGCAGTCACCTTTGCTGTATGGGTAGATTAACTTAGCTAACTACATTTGGGAGGTGGATGGAGATGAGTCTAAGTGCCCTTGAAGAGTGGTTCTAGTAAAGCTTGATCTGGACCTAGCGAAGGAATCAAGCTTATAGTGCTTTGTAAAAGTATGTGCAGAGGGCCAACTAGCAGTTTCTAGAATCCAACCCTTTCCAAAAAGCCATAGATGAAGCCAAGGTAATTCAGGTGCTTTGACCCGAAATGGAATACTTTTGTTATGGTGAGTATAACAAATTGTATTAGCCTTAGACAACCATTTGGAAATAGTCTGTTTTGACACATGTTGTCCCTTCTTAGCTTCACAAGAAATGAACAATTGATCCAAAGATCTGAAAGATTTAGTTCTATCAAGATAGTACCCAAGTTGTCTATTGACATCCAAGGTATGGAGTATCCTTTCTCGCTTATTGTTAGGTTCAGAAAAGAAAATGGGAAGATAGGCATAAAAGAAGCATTAATTCTCAAAGAAACCCTGTCTGTATGGAAAATGAGATAGGGTTGACTCACAATTACAGCTTGCAACTCAGATACTCTTATTGCAGAGATCAGAGCAGGATATAACACATATATCTAATGGTAGTGCAGCAGAGATCATTTGAATATCTACTGTTATGGTAAGTTCAGTTTACACAACTGTGCTATTTAAGTTCAACTTTACATTTTTTTTTTGCATTTGTGAATACTTGCAGTAGCCACATTATTTTATCCTTTAGCTATATTCCATATTATCACCGTTTTCTACTCCTGTCCATTTACCCCTTCTGTCTTATACTAGTAGTAGATTAAGATTACCTGTTTTCTCATACCTATACATGTGCTCTGGCCATTATGTGACCTCAGTCAGATCTTGCCTGTTCTGTAGCCAGTCTGATAATCCAAAATATTTTGAGACAGTAATGCAACTGCCTCATGCTTACAGAATTGTTTTTTAAATCACAATGGTTCAATATATGAGTAAGTTAAGTATTTATTGCACATGAAGGCTGAGTTCTCAGTTCAGAAGTTCAGAACGTGTTCAATAAGTGCATTGCATACATATGTATACACACACACACACACACACGTAAGTACCCTAACAGCACAGAACACTTCCACTACACCAGCTTTTGCTAAGGTTGTTAGAATACTGCCTAAGCCTCCTGGACTAAGGGCTGAGATACCTCAGCCATTAGATCAACAACAACACACACACCCTAACCTTGCATGCCCATACCTAATATACATAGATCTAAGAGTCTAACAATGCACGCTCCAAGCAGTTAAGTCCCACTGAGGCTGCATTCACCTATGGTTTTGTTGAGTAATAGATGATGCTATATATATAGTAAGGCATACGAATAACACCGTCACCAGATGGGTTAAAAACAAAGTGATGCTTAGCTGTCTTTCCTTAGTCAGAAGCCAATGTATAGCAATGGCTGTTGGATCCCTCCATCCTGACAAACACAAGTATGACCTAATAGTGGCCCACATGGGGTGAAAGACCTTAGGCCATCTACTTATAGGGACATGCAGAAGGATACAAGTAAGTTGAGATTCATATGTCTTTGTCAGGAAAGTTGCATTTATCCTGAGTAGTATTTTGCCATCACCCAGAAAGATTCCAAGATTCGAAGACGAGGTAATTGGCTTTGATAATTGGCTATGTAGCCTAGGATGACTCAGTATGTGTGAGCTTTCGTGAGGTGCCTGACAAACCTTCCTGCTTTGCCAGGTGTGGTTTGCACCTCTATAGATCAGAGTGTAGAGTGTGTGCTCTATGTCTCTAAGGAAGTGTGTGCACATATATATTTCAGACACATGCAATCCCTAGTGCCATTTTGAACAAGCAGCCAGTTTGTAAGCATGTATGATCACAACAGTTAGTTTGTATACAGGTTACTTAGTCATAGTCAAATAAGCTTTACAGTAATGTGTTTGTATAGAATAAAGTTACCTAAATAGAACCCATGAAGACTTGTTTATTCTTTTACCAACATGAAAGCAACATGGTGTCAGAACCGGGATGGAAAAGGACAAAACATTTGGAGCCATGAGATGTAAGGGTGATAGCAAAGGCAAAACCAAGAGAGAACAGTAAAAATATAACCAGAAGCAACACATATTATTTACTCGATGCAAAGAGGCAAGAAAAGGCATTACAAGGGCATAAACCACATTATCAGGCAAGTGAAAAGCTGAAAAAGTTTAACTAAAGAAAATGTTTAAGATAAAAGTACTAGATGAAACAAATGTGTTTTAAGTACAAAATGAGCATGTTAAAGTATAAAATGGGCATGTTTAAGGCAGAAAGAGTGTGTTAAACCCATAACTGGGCATGTTTAGACTAAAACGAGCACAAAAGAAAGTACACTGGGCATAAGGAAAGAAAAAGTGTTTAAACGAGCACAAAGAATAATAATAGGAAAAGAAAAGGGGTACAGCAGATAAAAATGAAGCAAGGCAACTTTGGTATTTAAAAAGTAACTAAAATCATTTGAGGTATCCCAGAGTGTGTAAAAGTGCTTACAGTGTGTGGTCATTACTGTGCATGTATTTCCGGGTTCACTGTGTGTAAAGTGCAACTATCTCGTGTAATTCAATTGAAGTAGGGTTGTCTGAAAAAAAGTTCTTGTACTGGGTGTGGCTGTTTGCAAAGTGCCGCCATTACTGAGTGCTTCTTGTACTGTAAAAAGTTGCCTGGCAAGGTGCTGCCATTTTTGGGAACATTTCAGTGTAGTGCATCTAGTCTTTTACAAAGTGCTCATACCTCAAAAGACATTGAATTTGGCCAACCAATGTCTGATTATTCACATTGTGCAGTTGCTTAACAAGTTTCTTGTATTAAAGAAAAGTGTTTCTTACAAAAGATTACAAGAGTATTACAGTGCTCGTGAATTGCTCAGTTGCATTGCAAAGTTCTTGAAGGTTTCTTAAAGTGACGACTTTTATAAATGATAATGCATGACTGTTCCATGCCTGCCTTTAACGATAAATTTCCAAGCAACTACTTTAGCATTTTTGCCTTTAACAATTCTGAAAGCCGATGATTTTAGCATTTCCGTCTTATCGAAAGTTTCATAAAAGCATCGCAAGGTCCGAGAAAGTATTCTGTTAAGCTCTGTAAAGCAGTAAATAAGCTGAAAAAGATTGAATGTTTCTTAAAATGAAGGTATTCCATTAAGATCCATCATCATCTTCTCATCTTCTCATCATCTTCTTTCGGCTGTTCCCATTAGGGGTCGCCACAGCAGATCACCTGTTTCCATTTCTTCCTGTCCTCTGCATCTTGCTCTGTCACACCAACCACCTGCATGTCCTCTCTCACTGCATCCATAAACCTTATCTTAGGCCTTCCTCTTTTCCTGTTACCTGGTAGCTTCATCCTTAGCATCTTTTTCTCACTATACTCAGCATCCCTCCTCAGCACATGTCCAAACCAACATAATCGTGCCTCTCTGGCTTTGTCTCCAAACCTTCCAACCTGGGCTGACCCTCTAATATACTTATTCCTAATCCTGTCTACCCTCGTCACACCCAGTGCAAATCTTAACATCTTTAATTCTGCCACATCCAGCTCAAACTCCTGCCTTTTTGTCAATGCCATTGTCTCCAACCCATATAACATAGCTGGTCTCACTACCCTCTCGTAGACCTTCCCTTTCACTCTTACAGGTACTCATCTGTCACAAATCACTCCTGACACTCTTCTCCACCCACTCCATCCTGCCTGTACTCTCTTCTTCACCTCTCTTCCACACTCACTGTTACTCTGAACTATTGACCCCAAGTATTTAAACTCATCCACCTTCGCCACCTCTACTCCTTGCATCCTTACCATTCCTCTATCCTCCCTCTCATTCACACACATATATTCTTAGTCCTGCTGACCTTCATTCCTCTTCTCTCTAGAGCATATCTCCATCTCTCCAGGGTCTCCTCCACCTGTTCCCTACTCTCACTACAGATCACAATGTCATCTGCAAACATCATAGTCCAAGGGGACTCCTGTCTGATCTCATCTGTCAACCTGTCCATCACCATTGCAAATAAGAAAGGGCTCAGAGCTGATCCTTGATGTAACCCCACCTCCACCTTAAACTCATGCGTCACTCCCACCGCAGACCTCACCGCTGTCACACTACCCTTGTATATATCCTGTACCACTCTTACATACTTTTCTGACACTCCTGACTTCCTCATACAATACCACAACTCCTCTCTAAGCACCCTGTCATATGCTTTCTCTAAGTCTACAAAAACACAATGCAACTCCTTCTGACATTCTCTGTACTTCTCCATCAACACTCTCAGAGCAAAGATCGCATCTGTAGTGCTCTTTCCCAGCATGAAACCATACTGCTGATCACTAATCATCACGTCCCTTAACCTTGCTTCCTCTACTCTTTCCCATAACTTCATGCTGTGACTGATCAATTTAATTTTATTCTTAAAAATCAGTAACAAAACACTTTTTCTCCATTCCTCAGGCATCCTCTCACTTTCCAAGATTTCATTAAACAATCTGGTTAAAAACTCCACTGCCATTTCACCTAAACACCTCCATGCTTCCACAGGTATGTCATCTGGGCCAACAGCCTTTCCATTCTTCATTCTCTTCATAGCTATCCTTACTTCCTCCTTGCTAATCCATTGTACTTCATGATTCACTATCCCTACATCATCCAAACTTCTCTCCCTTTCATTCTCTTCATTCATCAACCCCTCAAAGTACTCTTTCCATCTCCTCAACACACTCTACTCGCTTGTATGTTTCCCTCATTATCCTTTATCGCCTTTACCTGCTGCACATCTTTCCTAGCTCGGTCCCTCTGTCTAGCCAATCGGTACAGTTCCTTTTCTCCCTCCTTAGTGTCCAACCTTTCATACAACTCTTCATATGCCTTATCCTTAGCCTTCGCCACCTCTCTGTTTGTCATGCACCTCATCTCCTTATACTCCTGTCTACTTTCTTCATCTCTCTGACAATCCCACTTCTTCTTTGCCAACCTCTTTCTCTGTATACTCTCCTGTACTTCCTCATTCCACCACCATGTCTCCTTGTCGTCCTTCCTCTGTCCAGATGTGATACCAAGCACCTTTCTAGCTGTCTCCCTTACTAGCTCTGCTGTAGTTACCCAGCTATTTGGTAACTCTTCACTACCACCCAGTGCCTGCCTTAACTCATCCCTGAACTCCACCTCACAATTACCTTTTTTCAATTTCCACCATTTGATCCTTGGTGCTGCCCTCACACTCCTCCTCCTCTTCTTGATCACCAATGTCATCCTACAAACCACCATCCTATGCTGCCTAACTACACTTTCTCCAGTTACCACTTTACAGTCTCCAATCTCCTTCAAACTGGCCCGCCTACATAAGATATAATCCACCTGTGTGCATCTTCCTCCACTCTTGTATGTCACCCTATGCTCCTCCCTCTTGTTAAAATACGTATTCACCACAACCATGTCCATCCTTTTCGCAAAATCCACTACCATCTGACCTTCTGCATTCCTTTGTTTAACACCATACCTACCCATCACTTCCTCATCACCTCTGTTCCCTTCACCAACATGCCCGTTGAAATCTGTTCCAATCACCACTCTCTCACTCTTAGGTACAGTCATCACCACTTCATCCAATTCACTCCAAAAGTTTTCTTTCTCATCCATTGCACACCCAACTTGTGGAGCATATGCACTAACAAACATTATTCATTACACCATCAATTTCCAGCTTCATAAACATCACTCTATCCAACACTCTTTTCACCTCCAAAACACTCTTAGCATACTGTTCCTTCAGAATAACTCCTACGCCATTTCTCCTCCCATCCACATCATGATAAAACAATTTGAACCCACCTCCGATACACCTAGCCTTACTCCCCTTCCATCTGGTCTCTTGTACACACAATATACCAACCTTCCTTCTGTCCATCATATCAGCT
Source organism: Protopterus annectens (assembly GCF_019279795.1). Lineage (NCBI taxonomy): Eukaryota > Metazoa > Chordata > Ceratodontiformes > Protopteridae > Protopterus > Protopterus annectens. The sequence continues at coordinate 90,251,675 of NC_056727.1, read as the reverse complement.
AGCAATCACCCTATACCAGTCATACTGCCAACATTCAAAGTTCCGGCCCTCACTACCACAGTCCTAGCCTTTCTCTTCTCTTCCTGCCTTTGGCCATGTCTTCCGCCTCTTCTCCTCCTTCGGCCAACAATAGCCCAATTTCCACTAGCACCCTGTAGGCTAACAGTACTGGTGGCGGTCGTTGTTTACCCGGGCCTCGACCGATCCAGTATGAAAATGTTTATTGGTGACTGCATGAAATGATTTGGCAAAGTTTTACACCGGATGCCCTTCCTGACGCAACCCTCCCCATTTATCCTGGCTTGGGACCGGCACAAAGAAATGCACTGGCTTGTGCATCCCCAGTGGCTGGGTTTCCGTTAAGCTCCATAAAGCAGTAAATAAGTTGAAAAGCTATTTCGCTGAGTTTCGTAAAGCATCGAGAAAGCTAAAAAGTTATTTCACAAACAATAATAAAGCATCGAGAAACTTAAAAAACTACTTCGTAAAGCACAGTGAAGCATTAAAAGATATAAAAAGACATTTTTCAGAGTGCAATAAAGCATCGAGAAGCCTAAGAGGTTTATTTCACAAAGTCCAGTTAATTGAAAGCACTACATGGTTATTCACTCGCACAACACCGATAAGCACAAAGAAAGTACAGATATAAAGCAGAAGAGCATTAGTCAAGTTGAGTGTTCATGCCAATTACTCATGCACATATGTGTGTGGGTGTGTGTATATTTGTACGTATTTGCAAGACCCTTTGCTGATATGTGTTAATACGGCAGACGGATTTCGAAAACCACAACCACTTGTATATCACCAAAATATTGCAGAGAACTGGAGAATATTTGAACCGGAGTATGATATTTTTATACAAGCAGCTTATGCAGATAGAGATGCACACACAAGGCTATTTTATTTTGCTAAATCTAGCAGGATCTGAGGCTTTAGAAAGAGAGTGATCAGTATATGCACCAACAGTGTATGAAGGTGAAGGTGCAGACCGCCATATTGTTGTACAAGCTGAATCCAGAGAAGACCCAGAGTGTTTAAAGTGTAAGTTCAGAGAAAGGTGCAACCCCCAGATGAACATTACATTAGAGAGGCATTTGTTCTACACACTAAATCAGAAGCCAGGGGAAACATTTGCAGGTTATATAACTGACTTGAGAAACAAAGCCAAAATGTGTCAGTTTGGTGGCTTGAAAGATGAGCTGATAAAGGATACAAGCCTGAGTCAGCAAAACCCAAGTCTAGCTTTATCATTAATTGTTGAAATTGTGGTGCAAACCATGAGTCTAAAAGAGAGAAATGTTTAGCATATGGTCAGCAGTGCCATAAGTGTAAGAAATTGAACCACTTTCAAAAGTTTTGCAAATCGAGTAAGCCTCACACAATTGTAAAGAAAAGTCATACAAAAAAACAAGCTGATCAAGTAGAGCCAAAACAGTCAGCTTTCTACATAGATGGTGTATCAGTACTAGGAGAAAGAGTTGATGCATGATGTTTTGCACAGTTCGGATTAATGTCAAAGTAGACACTAGATCAAAGTGCAATATTACATCAACATATACGTTTGCAAAAGTGAGAACCAACAAACAACTCAATGTAACCAGCAGTGAGAGACTTGTTGCGTATGGAGGTAAAGAAATTCAAACAGAAGGTTCAGTAATACTTCCCTGTTATTTGGCCAAGAACTGTTACAACTTATTATTCTATGTAGTCAGATGTCCAGTACCATCTTTACTAGGTCTCAAAGATAGTTTGATAATGAATCTGATTTTTTTGCTAAAGAAGTTCATCATCTGAGTGCAGTTCCAAGTTCAAGTTTTGCAGAAGCCATTTTCTCAGAGTATGCTGATGTTTTTGATGACAAGTTGGGCAAGCTTCCAGTTGTGTATTCCATGAAGTTAGACCCAGAAGTCACTCCTGTGTTCAGACCAGCAAGAAGAGTTCCAATAGCTACGCAAGATAAAGTCAAAGCTCAGTTGGATAAAATGGTGCAACAAGGTGTGATTTGTCCAGTCACAGAACCAACTGAATAGGTATCATCCATGGTAGCCACTCACAAGAAAGGCTCAAATGAAATCAGATTATACATTGACCATAGAGATTTGAACAAAGCATTAAAAAGGCCATATCATCCAATGTGCACAGTTGAGGAAGTCACAGCTCTAATACCAAATGCCACTGTATTTTCTGTTTTGGATGCAGAGAGTTCATTTTGGCAAGTGATGCTTGATCATATATCCTCATTTCTAACTACTTTTAGTACCCCATTTGGCAGATACAGATTTCTAAGGATGCCATTTGGAATAATTTCTGCAAGTGAAGTATTTCAGCGTGCAATGGAACAAATTGTTTCAGGTTATCCTTGTGCCATAATAGTAGAAGATCTACTAGTTTGAGGCAGTGGCAAAGCTGAGCATGACAGAAACCTCAAGAAAGTTCTAGACAGAGCATGTAAAGTAAATTTGAAGCTCAATTCTCTGAAGTGCAAATTCAGACTTCCAGAAGTAACCTATGTAGGACATTTGTTTACAAGTACAGGCTTAAAACCTGACCCAATCAAACAAACAGCTATTTTAGAGATGTCAGCACCAGATAATGTGCAGAGTTTACAACATTTTGTGGGTATGGTCAACTATTTGGGCAAGTTTATACCAGATTTCAGTGAGTTGACGGCACTGTTAACCAACACGAAAAAATGTATGGTCGTGGTTACATCATCATCAGAAGGCGTTTGATGACCTTAAGCAGAACGTTGCGATCCCCCTCCCCCCACATTAAGGTACTATGATGTGAATAAACCAGTTGTCCTATCCTGTGATGCTTCTAATTTTGGTCTTGGTGCAGTTATTCTACAAGAGAGCAGACCAGTAGCCTGTGCACCTAGGACACTTACTCAAACTGAGATGCATTATGCTGAAATAGAAAAAGAGCTTCTAGCAATAGTTTTTGCATGTTCCAAGTTTCATGGTTATATTTATGGTCGAGCTATTCAAATTGAATTTGATCATCAGCCTCTAGTTACTAGTCTTAAAGAATTCTATGCATTCTGCTCCAGCAAGATTACAAAGAATGATGCTCAGATTGCAAAAGTACAATTTCAAAATGGTCTACACTAAAGGTAAATTGCTTTATCTGGCTGATACTTTATCCAGATCACCTAGAAGTACAACAGAACAATTTGATGCTGGAAATTTTGACTTTGATGTAATGTCAGTGCGTAGTTTTTCCACCACTAGACTTGATGAGTTGAGAGATCACACTATGACTGATCCAATTTCACAAAAGCTCAGTCACTACATCAGTGTTGGATGGCCATCAAAACAATCTTCTAGTGTATCATCTGAGGTGCAATCATATTTTCCCTACAGAGATGAATTGTTGATGGAAGATGGTATTTTCAAAGGTCCTAAAATTGTTGTTCCTGCTTCATTACAGTATGAATATATTCAGATTTTGCATTGTGGCCACCCAGGTTTATTATCCACTAAGTGAAGGGCTGGAGAATTAGTATTTTGGCAGTCATTATCAAAAGACATTGACAGTGTCCTTTCTTCTTGTTCAATATGTAATACTACCGGAGCACATTTGCAAAAAGAACCACTTCAGCTAAATTCAATAACTGAACTATCTTGGACTCCTGTTGCAACTGATATCTTTGAATGGAATAATCAACACTGTTTGGTTTTGGTAAACTCCTGCTCAAACTGGTTTGAGATTGATCTGTTACTAAACTTAACCTCAACAGCTGTTATCACTAAGCTTAAACTTCATTTTTCAGTTCATAGTAGTCCTCATAAACTTTATTCTGACAGTGGTACTCAATTTACTAGCCAGTTTCAGAAATTTGCAGGAGAATGGGACTTTGTACATGTCACTAGTAGTCCTGAATATCCTCAATCCAATGGTCTAGCTGAATGTGGAGTACACAGTGTAAAGCAGTTACTTGAAAAGTTAAAGTGCAACAATACCGATGTATTCTTGAATCTTCTTAGTCTCAGAAACATACCTAGTGATGATATTCCTGGCTCACTTGCTTAAAGACTACTTTCCAGACAAACTAGAACTACACCACCTATTTCATCAAGTTTGTTGAAGCCTAACTCAAAGAACAATAAAACCATCAAAGCTCAATTGTGGAAGAAGTGTAATGTACAGAAATCTAGATGTTAAGTTGTCAAACTCGCCTTCATTCTTGCTGGATGGGTTCGGAGCCGATCCTCGGCTCCGACTCGGCACTTGCTAAGCTCGAGAGCTAATTTTACCAGCTCGAGGCAACCCTATATCCCATGATGCAAGGCGTGACTACCCCAGATCTCGTTTGCCGCTTTGCGAAGAGGTCGCCTTTTACCAGCTCAGGTAATATTTTTAGTATTTTATACTAAAGGTCAGTCAAAAAAATTTCCATTTTTCCTGATTTCCTTTCTTAACAGTTAGTGTTAATAATATCTAACTATCTTGCCCTATATTCCCTTTCACCTTTATTTAGGAATAGTTTTTCCTCCCTTCAGGCCGTAAGCCTCCCTTCCATTATTTTTTCTGTCAGGAAGTGTGTGTGTGTTTTTCAGTTTTCCCTATTTTTCAAGATAACTGTGTGACTGGTGTGTGTCTGTGTGTTTGTGTTAGGCATACCATGTCAAAAGAAGTAAAGGTCTCAGGCTTCAAGAAGTGTGACTCATGCTGTCAGAAAATGTCTCTGACAAATGGTCACACTTCCTGTGTGTACTGCCTGGGGCCTTTACACCTGCAGGACTCCTGTGCTATTTGTCACTCCTTCAGCCAGAGAGTCCTGCAGGAACGTAGAAACAAGCTAATTCTACGTGGCTTGTTGAAGCCAGAGGGTTCCCCGACCAAGACTGGGTTGGCTAAGCCCACTAAGCCACCTAAAGCCCAGGCTGTGGTTCCTAAGCCTTCGGCGGTGGCTCCGACTCCTTCGGAGTCGAGATCGGCTCCGGCTGGAGCCGATTTTTCTACCTCTGAGGTAGTGGTATCGGCGCCGCCTGGCTCTGATACACTTGCACCTATGTCAATGTCGGCTCCGGCCGGAGCCGACGTCTCCTTGACCAGGACTGGTGCCGATAAGCTGTCGGCTCCATCTGGAACCGAAGGGTCTTCGGCTCCGATGGCTCTTTCCAAGAAGAGATCTCGGTCCCCTTCCCTGGAGTCGATTCGCTCGGCTCCGGGATCTCCTCTACTGTTGGAGCGGAGCCATCGGAGCCGATCTTCAAGGTCTTCCAGGCTGTCAGACCATGACTTGGAGAGGGTGGTAAGTAGACTGCTGAAGTCACAAGCACTGGCCCAAATGCTCCATAGCCCGTCTCAGCAGACGACCGCTATTCCTCATCCCCCTGAAATTCCTCCTCCGACTTTCCTTCAGAGTTTGGAGCCGGAGCTTCTCGGAACGTTGACCGTGGATGCGCCGGAGCCGATACTTCCCCTGTCGGCTCCATCGTCTTCGACTCCGATTTCCTCCATGAGACCTTCCTTGGAGGGATCCGGTCGTCGGGTCTCCCTTGTTGGCTCCGAGGGGGCGAGTGGGATCGGACCCTTGTCCGACCCCGCTCTCCCTCTTGGAGCTTCGGCATTGGTGAGCTCAGCACCGACATCGGCCTCGGAGCCTTCTCTTTTGGTGGGACCGGGGATTCCTGTCTCTGCAGAGCGGGAGTCTTCTGGCCTCCCTGGGAGGGGAGCCTTTGAGGTGATGAGGAGTGTTCTAGCCCCGGAGCTGAGTCAACGGTCAATTCCATTAGCTCCTCCCTCTTCGGTGCCTGTTGATGTCTCTTGCCATTCTCTTGCTCCCGGACCCAGAGATCCATCTCCCCAGGTTTCCCCATTGGGAAGAACTTCCTCTTCCAAGGTTTCTCCTGATCCTTCCAGAGAACCCCCGCATAAGAGGACGTGCAAGAGGAAGCACACAGACTCCCCCGAGTCTACGACATCAGATACCGACTTAGATGAGTCGGAGGGTTCCCCACGGTCCCCTTCTGAGGATGTCTCCTTTTCAGACATCCTGGAACTCCTTAAGCAGAGGGGGAACTGGCCTTCCATTAACTCCTCCGAGGATGAGTCGGTATACCTGGAGGCTTTTGGATCTCGACCCTCCACCTCCTGGGTGTCTCCGCCTTTCAACCCGCTCATGCAAGTGGTGGCTCGAAAGGCGTGGGCGGCCCCGGATTCTGTGGAACCAGTCCCCAGGAGGCCTTCTAAATTCATCACGGCCCCCGCAGACCAACAGTTTCTTACCAAGGGTGTCCCTGTTGATGCCATGGTGGTGGCGGCTGCCACCAAGAAGGAACTTGCTGATCCTTCTGTACCCGTCCATCCTCCTAACAAGGACTCTAGGACCATGGATAGGTATGGTAAGCAGATGTTTTCTTCAGCGACCTTTGCTATGCGCTCGCTGAACTATCTCTGTCACTTTACCCAGCTTCAGAGAGACATTCTCAAGGAACTAGGTGAGGTAGTTCAGGATCCGTCAGCTGCTGGGGCTCAAGAAAAGATTGCCTCACAGCTAGGAATCCTAAATTCTATAACTAACTCCTCCATGCGGCTCATTTTTTATGCAGCCGATGGGGCGAGTAGAGCCGCAGGCACAGGAGTGGCACTTAGGCGTCAGTCCTGGATGCGGCTTTGTAATTTCGCGGATCCCTTTAAGGCATCCTTCACTAATACTCCCTTCGATGGTTCGGCTTTGTTCGGGCCTCAGGTGAAGGACACATTGACCAGGTGTGGGCAAGACGGCAAGACTCTTTCTGCCGTAGGAGTCCATTTCTCCACCCCTTCAAGACCCTATCCCAAAGGTCAGAAGGGGGGGATAATGTGGTTTTGTAAATCTCAGGGAGTCATGCCGGATGCATGTGGTCAGTTTACCCCCAGAGGCAGAGGGGGTAATAACAATAGACGCTGCCCTAGGGGCAGAGGGGGTCCGCAGAATCAGGGTAGCAGGGAGCCTCTCTCTGATAAACCCTTCCAGCATCCCTGAGGTGTTGCCCGACTGTCCACCCTTGGAGGCAGTCGGGGGAAGATTGTCACTGTACCCAACAGCCTGGCATTCCCTTTCTCAAGACAAATGGGTACAGTCGATCATATCCGAGGGTTACAATATCCCTTTCGAGAGATATCCTGTTCCTCATCAATCCCTTCCAGACGTTTCACCCGGTCTAAGGGAATTGGCAAAGCTGGAGGTATCAAAGCTCCTAGCAAAAAGAGCCATCCAACTAGTGCCAGCAGACTAAGTAGGATCCGGAATCTACTCAAGATTCTTTTTGGTCCCCAAAAAGACGGGAGATTGGAGACCAATTTTAGACCTCAGCAAACTAAACAAGTTTGTCAAGAAGGCAAGGTTCCGGATGGTCATGCTTCAGTCCATTCTACCCTTCTTGGGCAAGGGACAACTGGATGTGCTCAATAGACCTTCAGGATGCGTACTATCACATAAAAATTCACAGGCGCTCCAGAAGGTTTCTCCGCTTTCGGCTGGGGACCAGTCATTTTCAATTCAAAGCCCTGCCCTTTGGCCTCACTACAGCCCCCAGAGTGTTTACCAAATGCATGGCAGTGGTCACGGCTCACCTGAGATGTCAAGGATTCCAGGTGTTTCCGTATCTAGATGACTGGCTCCTCTCTGCCACCACCAGGCATCAACTTCTCAAGGCCAGGGACTACACTCTTCACATCTGCAACCAGTTAGGGATCTCTATAAACTCTGAAAAATCTTCATTGTCTCCTTGCCAATCTATTACCTTTATAGGCGCAGAATTAGACACTGTCAGGATGTCAGCAAGACTCACAAACCAAAGAATCCTGGACATCCAGAAATATGTTCGGATCATATTAATCAGCAGAAAGATCAGGTCCAGATTTGTCCTGAAGGTGCTAGGTCTTATGGCTGCGGCCATCGTACTCCTTCCTTTAGCTCGCTTCCACATGCGTCTTCTGCAGTGGATGTTGTTCACCCAGTGGTCATTCCAGCAGCTTCCCATGCGCCACGAGATCTTCGTGACGCAATCTTGCAAGAGTCACCTAACCTCCACAACTCCATCAGGGCCGACTGTTTGTTCCCCCAGTTCCAGTCGCCACAGTCACTTCGGATGCCTCTCTGATCGGGTGGGGGGGGCATTATCAGGGCAGGATGGTCCACGGGACTTGGCAACCCATAGAATACCATCTGCACATAAATGTCCTAGAGATGAGAGCGGTGCTTTTAACGTTGCAAGCCCTCAGCGACTTTCTTCCTTTAGGGACTATTGCAGTTCAGACGGACAACATGTCCGTAGTCTGGTATATCAACAAAGCAGGGCGGGACCAAGTCCTATCCACTGTGTCGAGAAGCTCTCAGACTTTGGCAATGGGCAATCTCCTCTCATCGGTTTCTGATAGCAATGCATATCCCCGGGAAATCCAACCTATTAGTGGACAGACTGAGCAGAGCTATTCTCATGCCACACGAGTGGTCTCTCAAACAATCAGTAGTGGACGGGATTTTTCAGAAGTGGGGCGTCCCTTGCTGCGACCTTTTTGCTACACCCCAAAACAGCAAATGCCCAGACTTCTTTTCCCTCTTTCCACTTCCAGGCCATCCCCCCAGAGACGCTCTAACCCAGGATTGGCCCCGGGGACTTCTTTATGCCTTTCCTCCATTTCCGCTGATACCTCAAGTGATTCAGAAAGCTACCGTCTTGAGAGCCAAATTGATTCTCATTGCCCCTTACTGGCCTTGACAAATTTGTTTTCTGTCCCTTCATCGTCATCTCTTGGTTCAGCCTTGGCATCTGGATCCAATTCCAGATCTTCTGACCCACCATTCGGGTCATCTGCACCAGGCCATTCATTCTCTCAACCTCACTGCTTGGTTGCTCCACTTCCTTCCTTAGCCAGGCTTCCTATGATTTCTAATCCCGTGCGAGATATCATAGTAGCTTCTCTAAAGTCCTCTACCAGAAGGATTTATGCTAGTAAATGGCGGCGTTTTTCCTTCTGGGCAAAGTCTAGGGACATAGATCCCTTTACAGCTCCAGTACAGTCAGTCTTGGACTTCCTAGCTGAGATTTTTCAGTCAGGTTCTTCTTCCTCGACAGTTAAGGTTCAGCTGGCAGCGATCTCAAATTTTCATGTTGGCTTAGCGGATCAAAACATAATGTCTCACAAGCTTTGCAAAGCCTTTCTTAGAGGGATCTTTCTGCTAAAACCTCCAGTTAAAGATCCTCCTCCGGAATGGGACCTGAATTTAATGCTGACATCCTTGATTCTGCCCCCCTTTGAACCGGCTGCTACATGCTCATTAAAGTTTCTTTCCTGGAAGACGATTTTTCTGGTTGCTGTTACTTCAGCCAGGAGAGTGTCTGAACTTCACGCTCTCTGTGTCCGTCCCCCATACTTGGTTTTCCACAAAGATAGAGTGTCTTTAAGAACTAATCCATCTTTTTTGCCCAAGGTTGCTTCCCAGACGAATATTAACCAATCTATTGAATTGCCAGTTTTTTTCCCTAATTATTCTGGCAGAGCAGAATAGAAACTTCATTGTTTGGATGTCCATCGCCAACTCAGATATTACTTAGACAGAATTAAACAATTCAGAAAATCTGATCAACTGTTTCTTTCTTATGCAGAAAACAGAAAAGGTCTTCCGGTCTCCAAGGTGACTTTATCCAGATGGCTATCTTCCATCATTTCTCATGTTTATCTCCTTAGGGGCAAACAACTGCCCTCGAAACCAAACGCACATTCTACCAGGAGCCTAGCCACTTCCACAGCATTTCAGGATAGGCTACCTATTGACACCATTTGTGCGGCAGCCACTTGGTCCACTCCTCACACCTTTGTCTCTCATTACAAATTGGACTTGGCCTCCAGGGACAGGGCTAGGTTTGGTTCCACAGTTCTCAAGAGTATGTTCCATTGAGCCACCCAGGATAGAGGTGCTAGGGACGCGGTCCCATCCAGCAAGAATGAAGGCGAGTTTGACAACTTAACATTAAGAAGTTATGTACCTACCATAACGTTCCATGTTAGTTGTCTTCTCTCGCCTTCTTTCTTGCATCCCTCCCTCCTTCCCCCTAGCCTGGACAGACCTTGAAATTGTACTCTTCTCTGGGTACTGCTCATTCTTTCTATGGACCTCCAGTAGGAAGTATCACTAGTCTTTAGTGGTTATTTGCTGTTTTTCTTTCCACATTTAGTCCTCCTTCTTCCTTTCTGGGAAGAAGGCTACTGGCAGGGTTTTTTCATAGCTACCAAACGAGATCTGGGGTAGTCACGCCTTGCATCATGGGATATAGGGTTGCCTCGAGCTGGTAAAATTAGCTCTTGAGCTTAACAAGTGCCGGGTCAGAGCCGAGGATCGGCTCCAAACCCATCCAGCAAGAAAGAAGGCGAGAGAAGACAACTAACATGGAACGTTATGGTAGGTACATAACTTCTTATTATGACAGATTGAGCAGATTAAATCCAGACAATGAAAGGTTGTGATCGAATAGGACAGATAACAGGTATCTGTGCAGAGCTGAGATCTTATTGGGTAAGCTCAGAGAGTGTGGAGTATAGGAGGAATCACAAACATCATCTTCCTGTACCAGAAACATCACCATTGCAATTACAGCATTGTATCTGTGATGCATATTTTAAATCAAAGCCTGAGTCAGACATTCTTTCCAGGCCAGTATGTGTTCAAAAGTCTGATTCTGTTCCAGAGAGTAATTTGAACATTCTGCATTTTGCTGAGACTGTTCCAGTTGCTAAGACTGATTCTCGGTTTTATATCACACGATATGAACATGTTTCTAAGCCTAGTGTGAAATGCACATCAACGTGGACTTGATTGTATATGCATGTGTACTTAGTATTGTATAATGCATGTCTCTGGATTTATTTGTGATTTCTGCATGCTAAACATGTCATGACAAATTTCATGATCTATTTCTCAAAGAGGGAGGATGTAGATCAGAGAGTAGCTTGTGTGCTCTGTGTCTTTAAGGAAGCGTGTGAGGCTGTGCATGCATGTATATATTCCAGACGTGCAATTCCTAGTGACATTTTGAACAAACAGCCAGTGTGTAATCATGTATGAACACAACAGTTAGTCTGTATATGTTACTTAGTCATAGTCAAATACGCTTTACAGTAATGTCTTTGTATAGAATAAAGCTGCTTAAACAGAACCCACGAAGACTCGGTATAGTCTAACTGCTGGATATTCCAACCTAGAAAATTCTAATTCAGAACATATTGAAGTGTGTTTGCTCAATGCCAGGAGACTTAACAAAAGAAATGTTCAACCTTGAGTCCATCCAGCAACTTGAACACATTTCATATATGTGTAGTTACATATGTATGGTTTCAAAGCAATTAAAGCACTCCCTCTACTCCTGGATTTAGTGCATATCATGTCTTCATATCTATTGGGAACTGTGGGGAACTGTCAGTATTTGTAAAGGATATCATCACCTTATAAATTATTCCACAATACCTCAATTTTTAATTCCTAGATATCCAAATCACCCTAAACAAAATTAATTACTACTTCATCTCTACCTAGGACAATGATGGCAGCCTTAGCACCTTAGCTGAAATTTATGTTAAACCCAACAACTTTGTACTGGGAGACTTCAGCTATCCATTAATAAACTGTCTAACCTACATTGCTAGTGGTTTGCATACCCAACACTTCCTTGATATAGAAAAAGCTGACTCCATTGTATGACCAGTTAACCATCATACTAGAAGCCCAAATACTCTTGTTCTTGTCCTCACAAATACAGCCAATTTTTGCATCTCTCCATATGTATCAACTTCCATCTTTAAATTATACCATAAATCAGCACATTTTCCTTTAAAACTGGTAGCCCTTCCCTTGCAAATATATCTGTGTTTAGAGACTAAAAGCAATTTTTCTTCAGTTACTTGATGACTTAAATTCTGATGTATTCCATTCAGACAGATCTCATTGTTAAAGCCACTGTGATGTCTTTGACTTTTACTCCCACTTAAATAGTTGTATGGATCAGGCAGTTCCTATCAGCATTAATTAAAATAAGGGAGTTAAAAAAATACCTGTGATGGAATGCTCATGTAAGTCAGTTATATAATAAGAGAAAGAAATTATTTAATGCTTATGTCGTCTCATTCTCCCTACCGTAAAGGTATACAAGCAAGCTACTAAAAAGCTTAACGAAGCATTACAAAGCTGAAAACCAAATATATAAAGAATACAATCCTAAGAGTTGACCCAGTTCGTGATTTGGGAACTTATGTGGACAGTGATCTAATTTTTGACCAACATGTATTTATTGTTATAAGAAAGGCCTTCTATATTTCGCAGCTTATAAACAGAGGGATTGTGTATAGATCTGTTGATGTCATTGACCCCCTTTACTCATCCCTAATTAGGGCAGTTATTAAATATAATGCCCCCTTTGGCATGTATCTGTCTACACGTATGCAACAACTGAAATGCCCAAAGAGATACCTTACTTTAAGACTACAAGGCCTAAACAACATGTCCTACACAGACCAACTCAAAGTCCTGTCATTATACTCTGTATCCCACAGACTGCTAAAAGGTGACCTGTATCTGGCATAGAAGGCATCCTCCCACCCATTACTGATTGATTTACTGCACATCCATAAGTCAAATGTCATCACAAATACTCTTGTCTAGGGATCTAAACCTCTTCTGCAACATCAACAGAATGGTTTGGAGGGACAGGTATATTTCACAGAGGATGACGCTGTTATGGAACAGACTCCCCATCCACATAAAACAAAGTTCATCACTGTCTGTTTTCAAGCACACCATAGATCAATGGATGGGATACAGAAAAGCTACCTCAGGACTGCTGCCTGTACTACTAATGGGTTGATGCAGCTCCTAAATGCTTTATCCCATGCATAGGTCCCCTCAAATTATCTGTGGTATGATCCCAGTTATTCTCATTAGGGGTAATATATAATTATTGACTATGGGATGGTTAATGTCCAATATATAACCAAACGGGATAGGTTATTTCGACCACAAAAAGGAAAACTTGCTAGTCTTAAAACGGCCCACAGTGGCAGCTAGGCTAGTACTTATCTATAAACATAAAATAGCCACTGAAACCAAAAGTAACTATAAATCTTTATTTACCTTTGTAAACAAACCAAATAAGGACCAGGAGCAGGCTGCAGATTCCAGTTTCAAAGTAATTTATTCCATAACAGACGACATCCAAACACAAAACAACACTAGCGCTTTTATAGGAGTGTACCCCACTTCATCAGGTGTAACAGTGTTTCATTTAAGCATCATTTTATACTGTAGAAATGCTGCAAAAAAGCCAGTGACTGGTCACATGATATTTTTACTTAAAGCCACATAAACATATTTCCTTAAAGAAAGTGGTACAAATATAAAATCATACAAAATAATGTATTGAAAATGCATATGACACTTTATTAAAAGTATTAAAAAAAATATATATATATATATATATATATATATATATATATATATATATATATATATATATATATGGGTTCACTTTATAACATCGAAATACTGAAATGAAGAATTTCATTATTTCAAAGCCATAAAGTCGAATGTTACAAATAGCGAACGTTCATAATCGCGAATTTGAATATATCTTGAAAATATGTTGAATTTGCGGTTATGAAGTTACGCTACATAATGTCCGGGTTTGTGTTTTGGTGGTGTGCGGTACCGTGTGTGGATGTAGGTGTTATGTCAGGTAAGTGAGTGTTTTGTAAGGGTTTTGAGTGGGAGTTAGAGTGTGTGTGAGGGATTGGAGAATGTGCGTGTGTGAGTGAGCTTTTTTGTTGTGTTTGTGCGATCTCGGAGTTAGTATATATAAGTAGGGAGGGTGGGGGGTGCAGGGGTGCTTGCCCCCCTGCTTATGTGTGTGTGAGTTATGTATGTGTGTTGTTTTTTTGGTTTATGTTGTGATGTGGGTGTTGTGTTGTATGTTAAGTGTAGTGTGTGCGGTGTTTTCGGTTATGTGGTTTCGCGGTTTTTGTTTGTCGGTGTTTTGTAGATTCGGTTTTATAGTCTCGAGATACTGAAATTCGATATTTCAGCATTTCGAGGTTATAAAGTGAATCTATATATATATATATATATATATATATATATATATATATATATATATAAAATGCAAATATTAAAAACTAATACTTAAAATATAAACACATATGAAAAACTTTCATCGAAAAAGTGGTCTCTTCTTTACAATAGGCTTCAGAGGTATATGATCATTTAAACCATGCCCACAGTCTGCTTTCAGTCTAACAATCCATTTAGCTTCTAAGGCCTCAGTTTTATTGCGGACATCACCACCTCTGATATTCTCATTAACCCTTCCTATCACAGTTGTTGTTGTGTCTTTCGGCTTTTCCCGGTTAGGGGTCGCCACAGTGGAACTCCGGTCCGCTAATGATTGGTAGTTGATTTTTACGTGCCGAGTTACCAGCCCTGACGCATAACTTTCAACGAAGGTACGCCCATTCACGCATTTCTCTATGCAGAAGACTCTCTAGCTGAGAATCGAACTAGACAGAGTCTTACTGTGAGGCAACAACGCTACCGCAGCACGACCACCCTCGGGTAAACTTAAAAATATGTCCATCATCATTGTCACTGACATGCTTAGAAAGTGCACTAACTTTATCCCTTCTATTAATATGATATAAATGTTCTCTGATTCGATCTTTAAGTGCCCTATCAGTTTTCCCAACATAGAATTTAAAACATTTCAAGCAATGTGCAAGATATACCACATGTTTATTATTACATGTAGCAGACATTTTAAAAGTGTATCCCCTTTTTTCATCTGGGTGCATAAATTTAGTACTGGTGTTCAAGTAACTACAATAATTACACCATCCACACATAGTTAAACCTTCATACTCTAAAGCTTTAAATTCATTCCTTGGAAACCATAGCTTTCTTTTAAGGGACAGCTCATTTTTAAACAGAAACCTAGGTTCATGGTCAATAACATTACTAATGTATTTGAGGTTAAAATACCCCAGTTTTTCTTTACTATGCCCATATATTTATATACATCAGATGAGTAGTATAGGGGTTCTTAAGTTTCCTTGTAGTATTAGTATTTTTAATGTTACTAGAAGCACTTCTGTCTGAGAAATAAGGTTTTGCTACTGAATCTCTGTTTGTCCACTTCCTGTACATTATTCTTTACCATCTTCTCATCATAACCTCTCTCTATTAAATTTTTAATAACACCCAGGATGACCTTTTTATTTTATGGAATGGAACCAAGCAACAGTTATCTGAATTTGTGTGTTATGTTAATAGTAGTACCACATTTTTAAAATTCACTTCCATAAATTTCGTAGATGAAATCAACTTCCTTGATTTAGCAATATCAAGGGATGACACCAACAGGCTGTACACAAAGCAATACAAGAAACCATGCCATGTGAATACTTTGTCACATGACAGCTTGCACCCTCAGCACATTTTTAAGAATGTTGTAAGGAATCAAGCTTTTAGAGCTTCTAGGCTCAATGGAAGGGAAGCAGACTTTATAGATTGCACTGACAATGTTATTAAAAATTTAATAGAGCGAGGTTATGATGAGGAGATGGTAAAGAATAATGTACAGGAAGTGGACAAACTTAGAGATTCAGTAGCAAAACATTATTTCTCAGACAGAAGTATTCTAGTAACATTAAAAATACTAATACTACAAGGAAACTTAAGATGCCCCTATACTACTCATCTGATGTATATAAATATATGGGCATAGTAAAGAAAAAGTGGGGTATTTTAACCTCAAATACATTAGTAATGTTATTGACCATGAACCTAGGTTTCTGTTTAAAAAAAATGAGCTGTCCCTTAAAAGGAAGCTATGGTTTCCAAGGAACAAATTTAAAGCTTTAGAGTATGAAGGTTTAACTATGTGTGGATGGTGCAATTATTGTAGTTACTTGAACACCAGTACTAAATGTATGCACCCAGATGAAAAAAGAGGATACACTTTCAAAATTTCTGCTACATGTAATAATAAACATGTGGTATATATTGCACATTGCTTGAAATGTTTTAAATTCTATGTTGGGGAAAACTGATAGGGCACTTAAAGATCAAGTCAGAGAACATTTATATCATATTAATGGAATGAATAACGTTAGTGCACTTTCTAAGCATGTCAGTGACAATGATGATGGACATATTTTTAAGTTTACTGTGATAGGAAGGGTTAATGAGAATATCAGAGGTGGTGATGTCCGCAATAAAACTGAGGCCTTAGAAACCAAATGGATTGTTAGACTGAAAGCAGACTGTGGGCATGGCTTAAATGGCCATATACCTCTGAAGCCTATTTTAAAAAAGAGACCACTTTTTCGATGAAAATTTTTTTCATATGTGTTTATATTTTAAGTATTAGTTTTTAATATTTGCATTTTTTAATATATATATATATATATATTTTTTTTAATACTTTTAATAAAGTGTCATATGCATTTTCAATACATTATTATGTATGCTTTTATATTTGTACCACTTTCTTTAAGGAAATGTGTTTATGTGGCTTTAAGTAAACATATCATGTGACCAGTCACTGGCTGTTGTGCAGCATTTCTAGAGTATAAAACGATACTTAAATGAAACATTGTTACACCTGACAAAGTGGGGTACACACCTATGAAAGCGCTAGTTTTGAATGTCGTCTGTTCTGGAATAAATTACTTTGAAATTGGAATCTGCAGCCTGCTCCTGGTCCTTCTTTGGTTTGTTTACATTTGGACTATATTTGTTTTTTGGGCCTGGAGACTTGCATTTGGTGGTAGCTGTCTTTCTGGTTCTCATTGTTTTAATTCTTGTTACCACCTTTGCCTGGATTATGGCTGATGAAATAGAATTTATTGGGCTTGAACAAGGAAATTAACTTCCTACCAAAGGTACTTCTGTTAATGTTGAGAGACTGCTTAAAGTTAGAGAAAGTACTGAAAATCCACTGTTCAACTGTTCTTATGACAACACAGATAATGAAGTTTGTGGTGTTGACATTGTTTTTTTGAAGAACAAGTTGCATACTATTGAAAATTAACTTTTTAAACTGAAAAGGAACCTCTATGAAAAATTCCATATGGAACTTTGTATTAAAGAAGGCATAGTACCAAGAGGGCTCCATGTATTGAAAATGCCTTCTCATATAAACTGTGACCCTGATTTACTGACAGAATGGCAGAAAGTCAGTCTTAAAACCAGTATTTGTTACATGAATTTGTTAGTTGCAGCAGCTGAAAAAGAAAAGTCCCTCACTGCTTCTATCAAATTTAAATATGATGATTTACTTAAATCTTTTGGGACTGCTATTTTAGATAATTACTTTGTAGAGACATTAGATTCTGTCCCTGTTTATGAACGTAAATTAAGTAAGATAAAAATGAAAAATGTTGAGAGAGACCATAACAATTTTTCACATGGCAACATGTTCTCTTGGCCTAGGTTTAAAGGTATTGACACTGCTGCAGTTAGTATGCTTGTACATACTGAACTAACCACAGAAAGACAAGCACTCTCAGTCAATGAGAGATTGTCACAACAGAACACAGTTGAAGGAGAATGTGAAGTGGATTTGACTTTATTGCAGAATTCTGCGAGTGATTCCATGTCCATTGAGGTATTGAATATTGGTTCGAAGGAGAACAATGAAGGATTCAATGGAACTGGGGCCAGAAGAAAACATTTCTGGTTTCAGCACAGGTGCATCGTCCAGCAACAGCGGAAGCAATAGTAAATGAAGTGTGTCGTGCTTCCAGCATTCACCCTTTAGTCCAACAGAAACTTTGTTTTCCTCTACCTGTAAGACAGATGGACTTCAAAACCAGGGGCAGAAGCAGAACTCGCCAGAAGAGGAAACACGAGGGACAGACTTCGGGCCCGGTCAGCTTCAAGAAAGCCTTTTTTCACAAGAAGGCATAGTTTTGAACTTATCTCACAGCACTCTTGCAAAAAGGACTTTTGTTCATACCAAGTAGGTACTCCGACATTACTGAAGTTATTTTTGATATAAAAAAGTTTTGTATAGATTTAACATTGAAAATGTTGTTTGCTGAAAATAAAGGTGGAGAAATGAACTTGTTTAGAAAACCTAGTTCATTTATACCACCAGTTAATCCATTAATACATGCATTTGAGACAATGTTTATACAAGAAGTGTATAAAATAGAGTGTTGAAGGCAACAGAGGTTATATGAAAAATAAGTTAAATAAGAATGAAAGGAAGGCCGTAACAAACTTGCAGGAAAATGTTAGCATTGTAATCAGGCCTGCTGATAAGGGGCCCCTATTGTTGTCATGGACTCTCATATGTACACACAAGCTATGCAGACTATGTTAGCAGATACCTGTTTTTATATACAGATTACAAATGTTAAAATAAACAGAATGGTTAATCAGATAAAAGAGAAGTTGAAAGCATTGTTGAATGAAGGTCTTATAATTAATGAGCTCTATAACTTTTTTTCTTATAGAACATCCTGTTATTCCCTGTATATAGGGATTACTTAAAGTTCATAAAAGTAAAACTAATCCACCAATGAGACCTATAGTCTCAGGGAGAGGATGGCCCACTGAGCCTATTTCTATATACATAGAAAAGAATTTAATGCCATTTTTGAATGAAATACCACAGGTCCTAAGGGACACTGAACATTTACTGAAAGATCTGTTTGACCATATACAAACATTGGATGTCAGTGCTGATTACTTACTTGTTACCATGGATGTGGTCTCACTTTTCACAGTGATTCCGAATGAAACTGGAATTGAGAGTATAGAAGAGTTTCTTATGACTTACTCTAACTTTGAAGTTAGGCAGATTTTACTTCTAAAGGCTTTACTTGAAATTGTCCTATGCTGTAATGTTTTTGTATTTGGAAAAAACATTTACTGGCAGAGCAATGGCATAGCTATGGGCACCTCATGTGCCAATAGCTACGCCAATGCCATTGTGGTGGTTTGAGAAGATGAATATTTGTTAAAAGGTCCTTATAGTAAATATATTTCATTTTTTAGAAGATTTGTGGACGGCCTTTTTATTTTATGGAATGGAACCAAGCAACAGTTATCTGAATTTGCATGTTATGTTAATAGTAGTACCACATTTTTGAAATTCACCTCCATAAATTCTGTAGATGAAATCAGCTTCCTTGATGTAGTGATATTGAGGGATGACACCAACAGGCTGTACACAAAACAATACAAGAAACCATGCCATGTGAATACTTTGTTGTCACATGACAGCAAGCACCCTCAGCACATTTTTAAGAATGTTGTAAGAAATCAAGCTTTTAGAGTTTCTAGGCTCAATGGAAGGGAAGCAGACTTTATAGATTGCACTGACAATGTTATTAAAAATTTAATAGAGAGAGGTTATGATGAGAAGATGGTAAAGAATAATGTACAGGAAGTGGACAAACTTAGAGATTCAGTAGCAAAACATTATTTCTCAGACAGAAGTATTCTAGTAACATTAAAATACTAATACTACAAGGAAACTTAAGATGCCCCTATACTACTCATCTGATGTATATAAATATATGGGCATAGTAAAGAAAATTGGGTTATTTTAACCTCAGACAAATACGTTAGTAATGTTATTGACCATGAACCTAGGTTTCTGTTTAAAAATGAGCTGTCCCTTAAAAGGAAGCTATGTTTTCCAAGGAATGCATTTAAAGCTTTAGAGTATGAAGGTTTAACTATATGTGGATTATTTAGTAATTATTGTAGTGGATTGAACACCAGTACTAAATTTATGCACCCAAATGAAAAAAGGGAATACACTTTTAAAATTTCTGCTACATGTAATACTAAACATGTGGTATATCTTGCACATTGCTTGAAATGTTTTAAATTCTATGTTGGGAAACCTGATAGGGCACTTAAAGATAGAGTCAGAGAACATTTATATCATATTAATGGAAGGGATAACGTTAGTGCACTTTCTAAGCATGTCAGTGACAATGATGATGGACATGTTTTTAAGTTTATTGTGATAGGAGAGGTTAATGAGAATATCAGAGGTGGTGATGTCCGCAATAAAACTGAGGCCTTAGAAGCCAACTGGATTGTTAGACTGAAAGCAGACTGTGGGCATGGTTTAAATGGCCTTACACCTCTGAAGCCTATTTTAAAGAAGAAACCCCTTTTTCAATGAAAATTTTTTTCATGTGTGTTTATATTTTAAGTATTAGTTTTTAATATTTGCATTTTTAATATATATATATATATATATATATATATATATATATATATATATATATATTGATACTTTTAATAAAGTGTCCTATGCCTTTTCAGTACATTATTATGTATGCTTTTATATTTGTACCACTTTCTTTAAGGAAATGTGTTTATGTGGCTTTAAGTAAAAATATCATTTGACCAGTCACTGGC
This sequence comes from Protopterus annectens, assembly GCF_019279795.1. NCBI lineage: Eukaryota > Metazoa > Chordata > Ceratodontiformes > Protopteridae > Protopterus > Protopterus annectens. The sequence continues at coordinate 90,231,253 of NC_056727.1, read as the reverse complement.
TGTTTTGCTAGAGTATAAAATGATGCTTAAATGAAACATCATTACACCTAACGAAGTGGGGTATACACATATGAAAGCACTAGTGTTGTTTTGTGTTTGGATGTCGTCTGTTCTGGAATAAATTACTTTGAAACTGGAATCTGCAGCCTGCTCCTGGTCCTTCTTTAGTTTGTTTACATTTGGACTATATTTGTTTTTTTGGCCTGGAGACTTGCATTTGGTGGTAGTTATTTTTCTGATTCTTTATTTACCTTTGTCAGGAGGTTAAAAACTAACACCCAATGTTTAGTAGTTGTCCACAGTAGTATTGATCTTCAAAGAGTAGCTGCTATCTTAGCTGACAATTGTAGTGCAGGTTTTAATCCACCCATAGCTATAGCTGTTCCACAATCTCAGCAGTCCATGTAATTAATATGAAAGAAATCTCTTTATCACTCTCAAAAGCTAATGCCTCATCTGTGGGTCCTGATAACATACCAGGTTGCCTGATTATTCGTACTAAGTATAGCTTATTTGAACTACTACTTAACCTCTTTAATCTAAGCCTCTCCATTGAATACAGTCCCAAAGCCTCGAAAACAGACATTATAATGGTGTTACATAAGTGTGGCCCAGCCATGGACCCTGGTAATAAAGCTGCGGAATGTTTTATGTCTGATCACATTAATGTAGACATTGAAAATTTCTCAACATTGGACCCTTATCAGTTCAGCTTTTCAGAGACCGGTCCTACTTCTGTAGCAATTTTTTTATAAAGCCACCAAAAGAGTGAATAGTGGTTATGCAGTACATGCATCATATGTGGACCTGGCCAACACGTTTGATACCCATTACTCGTGAGATGTTGTTGACAGACTTGTAAATATGAATATAAATGATTATGTTGTGTTATAGATAGCTAACTGGATTGCTTGACAGCACCAATGTAATTAACAGTTGCAGGTGCCATTTCCGAAAGCAAAAAAAGTTACTATTATATACCACAGGGCTCAGTACTGGGCTCTCTCCTACTTGACATTTATTTCTCAGACCTTCAGGCCTTCATGGTTGACCTGTGTTTGTTTATGCTTGCAGACAACTGTAAATTGGATGTTATTTTTAGAGCTTCCACTGACTCACAGTTAATCCAACCCTGGTTGGACTGTATTAACAATTGTTACAAGGACAGTTATCTCAGATTTAAGGTGAAAAATGTATAGTTCATTTTGGCAAACAAAATATTTCCACATTATGCTGTGTAGGGGACACACACCTCCAGTCAGAGACTATCATAGGGGGATCTAGGCAGTCTTGTTATTAATTACTTATCTTTTGACCATCATGTTTCTGCAGTAGTTCAGAAAACCTTCCTTCTGGCTCATCTGATTTCCAAAGACATCTCCTCTCGATACATTGGTTCATAGGTAGGTACTAGGCTGTTGGCCCTAGGGCCTATATAAGCCTAGCCAAAGGTACCCTGGCTTTCGCCACCCAAGAAAATTACTTTCCTGTGCCACTGTCGAGCAGAGCCACAGAAGTGATCCCCGGGGTGAATTTCCTATCTCCCATCCAATCATCAAGATTTTTCTTGAAGAGTGCTAATGAGGAGCTTTGTTTGATATAGATAGGTAGTTTGTTCCAGAGTATGGGAAGTCTCTGGGACAGGAATCTATCCCTCCAGCATGTTCTGTTTATTGTGGTGACGAATTAGGTCCCTAGAGCATGTAACTTGTAGAGATTGGGATTTCTTTAAGTGGAGCATGTCTAAAAGCTCTGGGTTTGACATAGCTTTGTGTGTTAGGTAGAGATCACCTCTGAGTAGGCGATATGCAATGGCGTAAAGCTGCAGTTTTTTGAGACGGTCTGCATAGGGCATCTCTTTGAGGCTGGTAATCCTCATTGTGAGGTATTTCTGTGGCCTTTCCAGTTGTTGTAGATGTCTTGTGAGGTACATACCAAAAGGGGCATTGTACTCTATAATGGGTCTAATGAGTGACGAGTAGAGGGGAACAATGACCTCTTTTTTCCTGGGTGAGAAACCTTTTGTGATGAGGTGTGCCACATAGAAGGATTTCTGCCTACTGTGGCGATGTGATTATCAAAGGCGAGACTACTGTCCACCTGTGTCCCAAGGTCTCTTATCACACTTTCAGTGTTAAGTAGACTACCACCTATGTGGTAGTTCATGGGTACTGAGTTTTTACCAAAAGGAATGACAATGCACTTTTTGGCATTGAGCTTGAGGCCATGGCTTTGACACCAGGCATCTGTCTCAGCAAGGCCCTTTTGTAGGATGTCCACATCTTTTGGAATTTTGATTATGGCTCCTAGTTTGCAGTCATCTGTGAACTTCGTTAGCCAAAGACCTTCTGTGTTGGCCTGTACTTCAGAGAAGTAGATACCAAACAGGAGAGGACCCAGGACTGTACCCTGTGGTACTCCACTTGTCACTGGTCTGAAGCTGGATTTGGAGTCTGCTACTTTCACAGTGTGGGTTCTGTCAGTGAGCCAGTTGGCAACCCATCTTGTGACATAGGGATTTATACCTAGTTTAGTGAGGTTATCTGTAATTCCAGAGTGGGGGATGGTGTCAAAAGCCTTGGCGAGATCTACATAGGCTGTGTGAACCACCTTACCCTCATCTACAGCTTTGGTGACTGCTTCAAAGAAGTCTATCCGGTTTACGAGACATGATCTGCCTTTTACAAACCTGAACTGGGAGGGGTCCTGAGTTTGGAGATTACCAATGTCTTTGTTTATAAGTTCCATGATGATACGCTCCATAGCCTTGCAGACCAGGCTCGTTAGGCTAATGGGGCGGTAGTTTCCGGGGTCTGTGGTGGCTCCCCCTTTGTGGAGTGGGATAACTGTCGCTGTGCGCCATTCAGTGGGCACATAGCCTGAGGTGAGGCTATGATTGAACATGGTACTTAGGAGAGGTGCCAGTTCGTTCTGTAGTTCATGTAGAACACAGCCTGGAATGTCGTCAGGTCCCATGTATGCTGTGTTCTTGGCTTTGGATAGTGTGTTTTTTACCTGTGTAGTCGTGATTACAGGAACTTTGCATTCTTCTGGTATAGAGATGGGCCCTTTATGGGATGACAGAGGGGTAAAGTTAGCACTGAACCTATCTGCCAGGATGTTGGCAATATCTGTTGGTTCTGTATATTTAGTGCCATTGTGCTGTAACTCAGAGCAGATCTGAGTGTTGCCATTGACATTCTTGACATAGCTATAGAATGCTTTCTGGTTGTCTTTAGAGTCAGTGGCGATTTTGTTTTCATAACTAGCTTTGGAGGATTTTATGAGGGATCTCAGCTTCTTACTGAAGCTGACCAGGGAGTTTTTCCAATCATGGGATTTTACTCTTTTTTGCAACAGTTTCTTCTGTTGTAGAGTTTGTTTTTGGCAGGGGACCACCAGATTGGCTTCCTTTTTTTGGAGGATAGCATCTTGGTTCTGTTAGGGATTGCACGATCCATGCACTCATGTAAGTCCTTATAAAGTGCCTTTTTGTAGGATTCAGCAGTCATACCTCTATTGTTCGTCAGCATGGGTGTCATGAAGTTTGCCACTTCTGTCTTAAGAAGCGTGAAGTTGGCTTTGGAGAAATTTTTTACTGTGGTTTCCCTAATGGGGGGTGGGGGAAGGATGTGGATGTCTAGGGTGATTAGCTTGTGGTCGGATATGACCAACGAGGAATTGACCTCTGGTGTGGAGCACCGGTTGCCCATGTTGGTAATAACCAGGTCTAGGATATTGCTGCCCCTGGTGGGGGTGTGGATAAGTTGATCCATGGCATTGGAATCTATGAATTCCAGAAAACGTTGAGCACAAGAGTTGGTACATGAGTAGTTTTCCGAGTTAATTGTAGGGTAGTTGAAATCGCCCATTATTAGGGTGTTAGGTTGTACCCTAATATTTTCCAGTGTATTAAGAAATGAGAAATGGGAATCCTGGGACATGGTGGGGGATCTGTAGCAAGCTACAGTTTGGATTGCGGTCTTGCCCAGAGTTAGTTGCACTTGGATAATCTCGGATGCATTATGCTGAGCAACTAGCCTGGAGGTGTGGATATCCTTAATGAATATGGGCACGCCTCCGCCTTTAGTGTTTCGGTCCAGGTTAGGTGTCCGAAAGGTGTGGTATGAATTATAGCCTGGTAATGCAGGGGTACTCTCTGGAGCCTTGAACCAGGTCTCTGTCACTGCACAGATGTCGATGTTTTCCATTTTAAGGAGTGCCTCAAGAGAGTGCATTTTGAGGTTTAGACTTCTAACATTGAGTAGCAATACACTCAGATTCTTCTTGCCTGTACCTGTTAGGGTGGTAAATTTGTCATTTGAACCTTGCCTAAAAAAGGCACTATAGGAGTGGCTAGAGCCTTAGCCAGTATCCGGAATCCCAGGGGTGACAGGTGCAGGCCCTCTCTGGCAAAGCATCGTGGCTTGTCGATCATGTCATTACAGGCAGACAGATACTGGATCCCCTTAGAATGACACCAGAAGCTTAGCCAATTGTTGAAGTCAATCATTTTGTCCTTGTACTGTGGTATCATTCTGGGTGATGGCAGGATGCTACTCAGGGTAGGGTCTTACCTGCCTGGGCTGCAAGATCGGACAGCTCCTCCATGTCCCTTTTCATGTAGTCCAAGGTGGTACGTCTCAGGTCATTCACACCAACATGGACAATGACAGAGTCATATTTGTATTTGTTGTGGAGTGACCTGAGTGCATGTGTTATGTGACGGATCCTGGCACCCGACAGGGAGCTGACAGTAACTTTCTCCTTGTTTAGCCTGGTGAGTGGAACATCAGTGTGCCTGACTATAGAGTCACCTATGACTAGAGTGTTGAGTATGTTGTTATGCCTTATGGGCTGTGGTGAGTGGCACACTGAGTTTGTGGGCTATGTGTCATTTGGGTTGTGTTGGGGGGTGGAGGTTGCTTGTGTTTCTGCTTTGGAGGTCCCTGTTGCTTGGGCAGGTTTTTACTGAGAGCCTCCGTGAATGTAGGTGTGTGTTTTGTGTTTCTCTGTGTGTGTTTTGGTGGTGTAGGTTTTGAGGGACTATGTGCTGACTGTGGTGTGGTGCAAGTGCTTACCTTCTCCTCTTGACTGTCTAGTCCAGTCTTGGGTGAGGAGAGCTTTGCTTCCAGTTTGGTTATATAAGTGCATCTCTCACAGGTTGTAGTGTTGGGTGGTAGGAGGAGAGGGTTGTCTGTGTACATGAGGCAATTACTGCATTGCCCCAAGATGCCCAGATTCATCAGGTAGATGGGAGAAAACACAGGGGGCTGAACCTTAGACATGCCTGGATAGATACTCATTTAAGTACTAGAAACTGTTTTCCTCTAGACAGTGAGGAAAGTTGAGTGCTGTAGTCATTTGTAGCTTATTTAGTGCTTACAATAAGTTCTGAACAAGTGCTGAAACAAAAAACTGGCTAGTTCTAAGAAACAAAATTAAGCTAGAAGACTTCCCTCCAACACAGAAAGGCTTGGGGGGCGTAGAAGCCTACAAATAGTCCTGGACACAGCAAATCTATATCCAGGCTAGACTACCCACAGGAAAGGCAGGAAACAAGCTTAGAAAATTTTTTTTTTTTTTTTTTTTTTTTTTAGTGGAAAGAGAGAAAAGAGTAGCAGAAACTAAGCTGATTGGCCTTCTCAAATGTTCTCCCTGTACTGGGTAGAATGAGGTAATGACACTAGACTGGGAGGAGGGTCCCAGATCAAATTTACACAAAGAAGTCTTAATTTCCCCCTACTCTCTCGTCATATCCATTGTGGAGTATAATGGCATGTATGTCTGTCTAACCATATCACTCAACTTGAGAAACCTCCAGAGATTACAAATTAAAAAGTTGTGTCTTCAAGCCTCACAGTTATGTGGACAGATTGGCAGCTCTGTCTCTGTACTCATTTTCTTATAGACTAGTCCATAGGGATCTTTGTTTAGTCATGAAAGAATCAACTCTCCTTGACCTCCACTTCCTTCACAGAACAAATGACTCCTCAAGTACCCAGTTAAAGGAGAGAAACCTTCACAAAAAAAAAAATAATAATACAGGTTGATGTCATAGATTCATACCCTACTGTATCACTCCAGTACATGCCAGTCAGAATAGCACCCTTACCACTTTCAGGGTTAACCTAGGTAATTGGATAGGCTGTATCATATTCTGCCCCCACCCTCACCAACCCCACCCCCATCTATCTTGTGTTGCCCTCCTGGAGTCTGGGGAGAACTTTTCAGTATAGTTTATTCAGTAGGCATGTAATCAGTCTATAGATTGATTGCCTAAGACTTGGCTATGAACCTAGTTTCCTAGGTGGAAAAAGTGGTCTCTTAAAGATTTGTGTACCTCTTCTGCTCATTTGCTCCTGACATACCTCCAGCTATCTGTCTTCCACTAGCTGCTCTTGTCTCAGAATAGGTAGAAGCTGCTAATTTGTCTGTTTGCTTTGTAAATGCCTCAAGAAGAGAATCTCTTAACTCCACAAACTCCAGCCAACATGCACAGGTTCATTACACTAGTTCCAAGAGCAGAAAAACTCTACCTGGTACTCTCAAATGCAAAACAACTTCTAATTCCACATAGAGTTAAACTACTTCTAAATTAATTTGCATTTAAACTAGTAAATCTGGAGTCTTTCACCTTGTTTGTTAGTTATCTTACCCAGTGAACCTTGACCGATAACTGGAGGTCATTTCCATCCTCCATACATGCCATTTACACACCCAGAACCAGACTTCAATGTGCAGAGCAAACTTATTCAGTAATGGGCTTCACCAACTTTTGAAGTCTTCCCAACAGAGCAGAAGATATCGGTTCATTTACTAAATGTTGAACCAGCCTTAAAAAATCTTATGCAAAAACAGCTTCCTGCAAATATTCTAACAATGACGAATGACTTAACACACTCACTCTGTAGACACCAATCTCCAGTCCTCCTCATAAAATGCTGGGAAAAACTCACTTCATCCTGCTGTATATGTTTTCTGTGTTATATCTACCCTTAAATCTCACTCATCCTATTCCTGATCATTATTCTGCATGTATTGTTCTCACAGCTTACATTTATTTCTATGCAATTTGCTCCTTCCCTTTTCTTAAGATCCATCTTCCAATTCTTCTCTCTCTATTCCAATATTCAAAACTTCAAATATAGTCAGTTTAGACTTTGATTTCCATTTTCTTGTAATTGATTTTTTGGTAGCCAGCAGAACAAAATTTAATAAGGCCTTGCTATGTCTAGGCTATTCAGGATCCTGTGTCTCAGCTCAAAAGAATCATTTTAGTTACAGCCATTTACTAACAAAGTATTTCATCTGATGTAAATCTTTATTCATTCCTTACTGTTAGGACTTCGGTTCTGTCCTCAGAACTGACACGGCCATTTCCAAGCGTGCGCCAGCCAAAAACTCTTAGCTAAGACCTACCCATAATGCCCCTCTCATAGTTACTCCAGATCTCATTTGCCGCGTTTCTTGTCAGACATGCCTAGCCATCTCTGTCAAAGCTAAGTGGAAATTTGTCATTTTTGGTGTAGTTTTTCTTCAGTCTTTATTGTTTTTTTAGTCAGTTTAGCCTTTTCTAACACCTATAACCTACGTCTATTTCCTACCCTTTACCTTTGGTAATTAAATCTCTACCATCGTTGGTACTGTCCCTCTCTCCTGCCTTTGGTAGGCCTTTCTTTACCACTTGTGGTATTTTTTAAATACCATCGTTGGTATTCTCTCCCTTTTCTTTCCTTCTTATTGTTGTTTCCTTTAGGATACACCTTTGTTGCATGTACTATGTCAGACAAAGTTAAGTTGGGGTTTAAACAGTGTGACAAGTGTGGGCATAAGATGCCCAACTCGGACGGCCACGCTCGATGTGTTTACTGTTTGGGCATGGACCATATTAAAGCTGATTGTGACAGTTGTGCTAGTTTTAGCAATCGCACGCTAGCAGAGCGTAAAAAATAAGCTTATTTTGAAAGGTCCAATCAAAACACCTATTTTGGAGGCTCTGTCTGGGTTGGAGGTCTCACCACCTCCAAAGACCAAAACACACAAGAAAAAACTGAGTCACTCGGTCCCTACATCTCCGTCAGTTATGGAACCGAGTCAGCTCAGTGCTTCTCCGGCACCCTCAGCGCAGACCTCTTTGGCACCAGGCACTGTGTCTTCTCCCTTGGTGCTGTCTCTCATGTTGACTCTTAGCTCGGTTCCAGCCTCGGCACCACCAGCTTCGGTGCCGTCCTTGGTTCCAACATTGGCTTCCACGACTATACCTGCTTTGGCACCATTCCTGGCCATGGTGCCAATAGCTTCTTCAGCTCCACAGATTATGACTTCTGCTCCTAAAGTTGAATATCTCCCAAGAACCAGATACTCTCTAACATACAACCCCTTTTTGGAGCATCTCTTTAGCCCCTTTCTTGAAAGACCTGATTCTCCTTCAGCAGCCTCCTTTAGATCCACCAGGAACCTTTCTGAACTAGATGTAATGTGGGTTGTGGACCAGCTTCTGGCAACTTGGGGATTGCCCACTCCAGATAGACCTTCCTTCCCCTTTTGCTCAGAATCCTTCACAGAATATTCTCCTGTTTATCCTCCTCTGGCCTCTACCCAGGCCCCGGAGATCTCTGTACCGATGTCCACCCCGGTGCATACTGTCTCTGCTCTGACTGCAGATTTTTCCTTATCAGCACTGACCACCCTTGCTCCATTGGCATTGGAGCCGGTGCACACTCGGAGCAGTGTTTGGACTGTCGGCACCTTGGTATCTAGCCCAGTGCCCATTTTTTTCCCTGGTGCCATCTATGTCCACGGCTCCAATGGCTTCCAGTCTTTTCGGGGCTCCTCAAGGTGGGGTGTGACCCCAGTCCCGAGGTTGTCCTTCTCTGTTCCGGGCTCCCATCCCCTCCTCGGGCGGGACTGCTTTCCAGGTGATAGAGAGGATTCTTGCCTCTGCAGGCTCGCAGTCAGCATCAATGATATTGGCATCAGAACCCCCCCAGCATGCAGCTGTCCCAACCCCCTACTTCGGGATCCTGGGCACGGGAGCCGCAAGACCTCCCTTTGAATGGAACCCTTTCTCCGGAGTCCTCCTCAGAAGATCCCACTGGGAAGCCACCCCGGAAGAAAGGTGCAAGAGGAAGCACCATGATTCCCCTGAGGAATCTATCACTGAAGAAACCAATTGTGATGAAGGAGAAGGGTCCCCACGGTCTCCCCCAGACATCTCATTTGGAGGCATTCTCAAAATCCTCAAGCAGCAGGGAGACTGGAAGTCCTCTAACCCTTCTTCTGAGGAATTGGTGTTCTTGCAGGCCTTCCCTGCCCAGCCATCTATTTCCCTGGTGACCCCACCTGCAGATGAGCTTGTTAAGCTGATTGTGCAGCATGCCTGGAAGGCCATGGACAAAGTAAAACCTGTCCCTCGGAAGCCGGACAAAATTCTATCCACACCTGAAGATCAGCCCCACTGGTCAAAGCAGTTGGCGGTTGATTCCATGGTCATGGTGACGGCCACCAAGAGGGAACTGGCAGAAGATAGTTCCACTGTCCATCCTCTGAACAGGGAGTCTTGGGCCATGGACAGACTAGGGAAGGAGACCTATGCTTCAGCAACCTTTGCCATTCGGTCACTGAGCTATCTGGCACACTTCACTCGCCTCCAAAGAGACCTAATCTCTGAAATGTCATCCTCTTTGGCAGGGTACTGCCTGATGAGGTGCATGACACTGTTGCCTCGTAGCTAGCTACCCTTGAATTTATCTCAAACTCCTCGATGCATTTGATATCTCACACCACCAAGGGGGCAGCCACATCAGGCATTGTCATGAGACATAATGCTTGGATGTGGTTGAGTGATTTCACAGACCCCTTTAAATCTTCCTTCGTCAACGTGCCTGTCGAAAAATCTACACTTTTTGGTCCCAAAGTAAAAGACACACTAGCACAAAGTGAGAAAGATGGAAAGACCTTGTCTGCTGTGGGCATACGCATTTCCACCCCCAGAAGTCCTACTCCAGGAACCAGAAGAGAGGAAAAATGTGGTTCAGAAAATCCCAAGGATCTTTTCGTGACACTCGTGGTGAGCAATCCCCCCGGGGCAGAGGGGGCAACTCATCTGGAAGACACTCCTTTTGGGGTAGAGGGGGTCTGCGTAACCAGGGTGCTAGAGATTCCTTCTCCAGCCAACCCTGCCAGCGTTCCTGAGCAGCGGCCCAATTGCTTTCCTCTGGAAGCAGTTGGTCGTTTTTCTGTGCACCTACCAGCCTTGCAACTTATTACTACTGATGTTTGGGTGCAGAGAATAATATCCAGAGGTTACCAGATACCATTTGAAACTCCCAAAGCCATCAAACGAACCCCCGATGTGCCACCCAATCAGAGGGAAGTAGCAGCCTTAGAAATCGAAAAGCTGCTAAGAAAGAGTCATCCAACCAGTCTCACCAGACCAGAGAGGATCCGGGTTTTACTCGAGGTTCTTTGTAGTGCCAAAAAAGACAGGGGACTGAAGACCAATCCTGGATCTCAGCCTACTAAATAAATTTATCAAACCTCAAAAATTCCGGATGGTCACGGTACAGTCCATTCTCTCCTTCCTAGAGAGGGACAACTGGATGTGCTCTATAGACCTCCAGAATGCATATTACCACATAAAGATGGATCACCTCTCCTGGAGGTTTCTCCGCTTCTGGCTGGGAGCCAGTCACTACCAGTTCAGGGCACTGCCATTCAGTCTCTCGACAGCCCCCCCCCCCCAGAGTGTTCACCAAATGTATGGCAGTTTTAGTAGCTTATCTTTGACTACAAGGATTCCAAGTGTTTCCGTATCTAGACGATTGGCTCCTTACTGCCCTGACCAGGAATCTTCTAATCTGCAGCCTCTCTTACACTCAAGGCCTCGCTCTCTGCTTGGAGATTACAATCAACAAGGACAAATCTCAACTGTCCCCAACAAAAACACTGGAATTCATTGGAGCAGTCTTCGACACAACATCCTGTCAAGCTTCACTCCTTTCTCACTGGCTTTCGAAAATAAGACACCAAATCCAAGCCCTCCTTCCACAGACCTATGTACCAGCACACCTTGTACTGCAACTCTTAGGCTCCATGGTGGCTGCCATTACTCTAGTACCAGTGGCGAGGTTGCACATGAGAATACTACAGTGGCTCCTTTCTGCACAATGGTTGATCTTAACTCACCCACTCGACCACATGATATGTCTTAGAAACCTTTGCAAGGAAGAAATGCTATGGTGGATGAAGTCACAATCGAATCTTTGGTGTCGACCGTTCTGTCTCCCATGGCCATGGTGACCACAGATGCTTCCCTATTAGGGTGGGGGGAACATTTGCAGGGAAAGATGGTCCAAGGCACCTGGTCCCCCATGGAGGCCAATTTGTACATAAATGTTCTGGAACCTTCGATAACCACATCGCCACAACAGTCAGGAAATCCTTCTATGTGGCACACCTCATCACGAAGGGCTTTTCATCCAGAAAAAAGGAGGTCATTGTCCCACTGTACTCATCCCTCATTAGACCCATTATAGAATACAATGCCCCATTTGGTATGTACCTCTCAAGACATCTGCAACAACTGGAAAGGCCTCAGAAATACCTCACTAAAAGAATCACAGGCCTAAAACAGATGCCCTACGCTGACCACCTTAAAAAACTCCAGCTATACTCTGTCACATATCATCTACTCAGAGGCGATCTCTGCTTAACATACAAGGCCATGTCAAACCCAGAGCTGTTGGACATGCTACACTTAAAGAAATCCCAATCCCTCAGAGCTACACACTCCAGGGATCTAAACCTTGTCATCACAATAAACAAAACATGCTGGAGGGATAGGTTCCTGACCCAGAGACTCCCCAGACTCTGGAATAGATTGCCCATACATGTCAAGCAGAGTGCCTCTTTGGACCTCTTCAAGAGGAACCTTGACGATTGGATTAGGAGAAAGGAAATTCACCCCAGGGATCACGTCAGTCGCCCTGCTAGACAGGGGTCCAGGAAAGTAAATAATGTGGGAAGAAATAGCCAGGGAATTGTGATGGCTAGGCTTGTATAGGCCCTAGGGCTTATAGCCTAGTACCAACCTATGAACCTATGAACTGAGGGCATTTCTCTTAGCATTGCAAGCATTCCATACATCCCTACCTTCTGGGACCATTGCAATTCAGTCGGACAACATGTCACTCATCTCATATATCAACAAGCAAGGCAGAACCAGGTCTTACCCCCTGTGTCAGGAAGCCATGAGGATTTGGCACTGGGCGATAGCTTCCAACCGCTTTCTTATAGCAATGCACACTCCTGGGAGTTCCAACCTTACTGGGGACAATTTGAGCAGGAACATCCTGATGCCTCATGAGTGGTCCCTCAATCCTGTAATAGCAGATCGGATTTTCCACCGCTGGGGCAAGCCTTGCTGCAATCTGTTTGCTTCCCCCCTAAACAACAAATGCAGAAGCTACTCTGCCGTGATCCCCCCTCAGGGGGAACCCCTGTGGGATGCTCTAATGCACGATTGGCCCCCGGGTCTACTGTATGCCTTTCCTCCATTTCCCCTCATTCCAAAATTCCTCCAGAAAGCTTAAAGGTTAAGAAGCAAAGTGATCCTCATTGCCCCTTATTGGCCCTATCAAGTCTGGTTCCCGTTCCTATGGCCTCATCTGATTCACAGCCCATGGATCCTGGATCATTTCCAAGGTCTGTTCTCTCATCCTCAGGGACTGATTCATCCAAACCTCCACAGCCTCAAGCTCACAGCTTGATTCCTCCACTTCCAGTGATTGCCAGGCTGCCTGACATCTCATCTCATGTTCGTGAAATTCTTCTGGCTTCACACAAACCTTTCACCAGGAAAGTTTATTCTAGTAAATGGACTATGTTCTCTATTTGGGCCAAAGATCAGAACTTAGATCCCTTCTCTATGCCTATTCAAAAGATCCTACAATACCTGATGACTCTTCTACATGCAAGAGCCTCAGCATCGACAATCACTGTACATTTAGCAGCTATCGCCAATCTTCATAATGTTTGATAATTCTTTGGTTATGTCACACCACCTGTGCAAGACCTTTTTGAAAGGAGTATTACATGTTAAACCTCCTGTCAAGCCCCCCATAGAACTCTGGGACTTGACCTTGGTACTTCAATTTCTCACAGGCCCTCCTTTTGAGCCTTTTGATTCATGTGATATAAAGTTTTTGTCATGGAAGACTCTACTAGTAGCACTTACCTCAGCGAGAAGAGTATCTGAGCTGCAGGCCATGAGTGTCAAGAGACCTTACTTGAACTTCCACAGGGATAGGGTGTCCCTTCATACTCACCCTTCTTTCTTGCCCAAGGTAATTTCTGGATTTTCCATTAACCAATCTATTGACCTGCCAGTTTTCTTCCCTCAACATTCTAACAGAGGGGAGTTCCTTTTGCACACCCTTGATGTGCATCGGTAGCTTCATTGTTATTTGGACAGAACTAAATCTTTCAGGAAAACAGATCAACTGTTTGCGGCCTTTGCAGGACCCAAATTGGGCAAACCTGTCTCCAAAGTGACTTTATCCTCCTGGCTTAGAAACATTACCTTTATCTACCAACAGAATAAGCTATCCTTACCTTCCAGAATAAAGGCTCATTCTACTAGATCAATGGCTATTTCTGTAGCTTTTCATTCCATGCCCTCTATGGATGATATCTGCGCAGCAGCCACTTGGGCAAGACCTCATACCTTTATCTCTCATTACAAACTGGATTTGGCCTCCAGGGGACGAGCATCTTTTGGTTCTATGGTGCTCAGGAATATCCTTCCTTAGGGCCACCCAGGACTCAAGTAGCTGGGGACTCGGTCTTAAACAGTAAGGAATGAATAAAGATTTACAACATCAGATAAAGAAGTTATGTCTTACCATAACGTTATATCTGTGTTGTAGATCTTTATTCATTCATTACTTCCCTCTCTCCTTCCCCCTGCCTGGACTCCTGGTGGACTTTAGGAACTCCTGGTTAGGGTATTTGCTCAGACAGCACCTCCTACTGTTTTTCTCTTACTATCTCTATTATATAGGGGTGGGCAAACTCGATCTGGAGTAACTATGAGAGGGGTATTATGGGTAAGTCTTAGCTGCGAGTTTTTGGCTGGCATGAGCTTGGAAACGGCCATGTCAGTTCCGAGGACGGAACTGAAGTCCTAGCAGTAATGAATTTATAAAGATCTACAACACAAATGAAACATTATTATGGTAAGACATAACTTATTTTTACAGAGTATTCTGTAGGGAATTTTTTTAAACCTCCCAACTCATTACACTCCCAAAATGCATGTCCCAGATACATCTTTCGTTTCCCATCACACCTCCAATATTTGGTATCTACCAGTGGAAAAATTCTTTGAAGTATCTATATGGTGTCAAAAATATCTATGCACACACTTCCTAGCAAAAATCCTAAACTTTCTGGACTTTGTCGCATAACTTGGGGGACCATACATATGTCCTTCCACTGTTCCCCTTCTAAATTGCTTTTCCAGTCTCTCCAATCTTCTCTCTAACCTACTCTGATTGATTCTTATAGTTATCATGGAGTATTTTATATGGCTTACTAATTATCACATTTTTTTTAACAGCAGCTTCTGCTGTATATTCAACTAAAAACTCTACCAGAGCAGGTTTTCACTTAGGATTCCCTTATTCCTTTTGGTTTGCCTGTACTCTGACATCAATCCTTGATAGGGAAGATAGTTTCTAACCTGCAATTTAAATGTCTTCTTGGCCTCATCCCATGCTTTTACCTTTCTTTCTCTAGTTACTTGCTCCCAATATCTTGGTTCCTTTGCCAGTTTTCTTCAGCAAATTCCAGCCCCCCTTTCCTATTTTCTGTAACCCTATTTGCAGTTATCCATTGGCAAAATCTCATTTCTCCATTTTCATGTTAACTTATTTCTCAACTTTTCTTGATTATCATAAAAATTATATCCTTGAATTTCTGCATCCCTTATTTTCTTTGTTATTTGCTCTAAATGTCAACCAAATAAAGTAGGAACAGGGCATCCTTGATTGGCTCCTCTGTTCAAGCACAACTTATCAGAGAGGAACCCTCCCACTCTAATTCTTGCCCTGATCCTTTATATATCCTCCTAATTAACTTTATTATTTTATCAGGGAATGTAAATGGTTCCATTGTTGGGTATACTTCAAAACATCGAAGTAGACAAACATTGAATGGCTACTGTCAATCTTGAACGATCAAAAGCCAAAACAATGAAAAAACAAAACAGATACTTTTTTGCAGGGATTAAGCCTCCCCCCTGCACTCCCCAGGTGAGGGGCTGCACCTCCCAACCCTCGGCTAAGTAAGTATACCAACTGCAAGATCGCTATACAATGGGGAAACGGCAAATTTCCCAATCCCTAGTGTGTACAACCTTACACAGACTTAACACCAGCAGAAGCAAGCAAATGACTTTCAATCACTTCTGCCGATGTTAAACACATTTGAAATTACAAACATTCAATCCTATGGACTACTCTCCCTGGGTCTCACATTGTCCTACTCATAAAATTCCATCTTACTCTGTCGAATGCTTTCTCTGCATCAAGACCCACCAACAGCAGCAGTATATTCTTGCATTCTGCTTCCCCTGGATCATCATTCTTCCGTTAATGTTGTCAGATGTGTGCCTCCCCTCCATAAAACCTCATTGGTCAATATCTATCAATTTTAGTAACGCATCTGCTATTCTGTTAGCCTGTATGGACATAAACACTTAATAATTGTGTTTTAAAATTGAAATGGGTCTATATGAAGATGGGTTTCATGTGCCTTTTACTGACCTTTTCATGGGCCTTTTAATGTCTTTTGGCAATACAGCCACCACAGCTTTCTTCCAAGATGTTGGTGCTTCCTCTTCTTTTAAAATACTAGTATGTAAATTAAAGTATTTAATGTGTGCCATTACCATTCATCTTTGTTCTGATGAAGCGTATGGGAATACGTGAAAGCGCTTAACCTGGACTGGCACTGTGTTATTTGATCTATCGCTATAATAAAGCTGTGTTTTATAAGGAAAGCTGGTGGATCGTGGTTTGTCTTGGGGACTTTGTTCTACATTCAGTTTGGTTGTTGAACCCTTGGACTATTATTTTTTACGAGTTGTCTTTTAAAATACTGTTAAACAATTTTTTCAGATTTTTTTAATACATTTATTAAATTATCTCTTAATTTATAAGCGAACAAACATTTACATAAAATCAACCAAACCATATTACCATGTTCACCATTACAAACATTATATATCACATATATTCTTCTCTACAATTATCAATCCAAAATTAAAAAAAATTGCTCAATTCATGCCCTCGCTTAAACCTCACTCCTCCTCCAAAACATTATCCTGCCTGTACTGTTCCCACAATTTCCATTTTTCTTATGTAATGTGCTCCTACCCTTTTCTAAAGATCCTACTTTCTAGTTCCTTCATCTCTATTACAATATTCACTTGAGACCTCAAATACAGACTTTGATTTCCATTTTCTAGTATTTTTTTCTAGATGCCACCAGAATTAAACCAAATAAGGCCTTACTATGTCTAGGCAATTCAGATCCTGTATCCCAGCTCAAAAAATAATTTCCTTAGTTGCAGACATTTGCTCACCCGATATTTCTGACGGAGTACTCTAGGGATTTTTTAAAGTCTGCTAAATTATTACTCTCCTAGAACATATGTTTCCATTTACCTCTTTCTTCCCCATCGCTGACATTTGCCATCTACCTGAAGAAAAATTATTTTAGAGTCTGGGGTATAAAAATACCTATGCATGTATATCCAAGCAAAAAATCATAAATCTTAGACTTTGCTGCATATTTGGGAGCCATACTTATGGTCTCCCATTGTTTCTATGTGAATTGCTTAAGCAATCTCTCTTTCCAGTCTTTTCTGACCTCCTTTGATTGATTCCTGTGGTTATTGTGCAATATTTCATATGCCCTTCTAATTATCCCTTTTGTAACAGCAACTATTCTTGGCTCCAAATAAAAACTCAACCAGGTATCTCACTTAGGGTTTTCCTATTACTTTCTCTTTGCTTTTACTTTGATATCAGTCCATGAAAGGGAAGGCCGTCTCTAGCCTGCAGTCCAAATTTCTTTTCCTTTTCCTATTCTATTACATTCCCCTCTGTAGTTATTTGCTCCCAGTACATTGGTTCCTTTGCCAGTTTTCTGCAGTAAATTCCAGCCCTCTCTTTTCTGTTTTGAGTACCCCTAATTGCAGTCATCCCTATCGGCAGAATTTCCATTCTGCAGTCTCATGTTGGCTTAGTTCTTATAAAAGTTCACAAAAGCTGCAACCTGCCAAACAGCCATTCCCATAGGTCTCGATTTGTATATTTGTTTTAACATTGTTTTTGCCTTGCCCTTGTCTCTGCATTTCATCGCCAGGCTGCAGTAGCTCCCAAGTGAACTTCCTGCATTAACTTACTCTTAAACTAGTGTCCCCCCTTCTGTTTTGTTTTTTACTTTCACTAGTTGACCCCCACTGTTTTTTTTTTCTTGATCCGGAAACCTGATAATGTTTTTCTTCACTCTCTTTAATCTGCTCAGGTTCTCTGTTATTGTTTTTGGAACCTGATCCCCCTCCCTCATTACCTTACTCTCCTATTTATTCTTGTCCCCAGCTACTGTTTTGCCAAACTCATACCTCTCTCCTATCCTGTTTAATCTCCTCTCCCACTTAAATTGCGACAAAACTGTATCTATTTTTTCTAATCTTCTTAGCACTACATAGTTGTTTTCTTACTTGCATGCTAACCTTTCTGATAGTTTCTGATGGGTCCATGGCATTGAGTCGGGTCCAACCCACTCCATTCGCCCTCACTATGCTTGGGCTCACTCCGCTCCCTTATCGTACCCCCATTCTGTCCCACCCCTGATGTCATCAGACTTGTACTCAACCCTCATTAACTACACTCCTCCCCTTCACATCATCCCTCCAACTAGATACTACACCTAACCACATCCCACACCCACCCCATTCTCTCAGCTACATCTCAATTAATCTCAGACTTACTAGTAATTAAAATTCTCCCTCTCCTCATACTCCATTCATCATGGCTCACTGTTACCTAAGTATTCCATTTCTTATTCTACTTACTCAGCTCTCCTCTTACCACAACAAACTACACTTTTCAAAATCTTCCCCTAGTCTTTCCTTTTCTCTCAGTAGCCATAACATAACCTACTCTTGTCTACTTCCCATTTTCATCTGCACAAGGTCAAAACTCTCTCTGACATTCCCCAACAACAATCTTAAACTACACTTATATAGCCCAAAACCACTTCACCCACATCATCCTACATTCTTTAAAATGACGATCCTCCTAGCTGGCAACATTCACCCCAGCCCTGGCCCCTCACCCCCTTCCCTCAACCCCATCATGCAGCACTCCCCACCCCTACCTCCCCCAAACACACCCCTGCCTACTCCACACTGCAAAACCCTAGACCTGTTCTCAATGTACATACAAAGCCTTCTCAATAAAACAATTAACTTACACTCATGGATAGCCCAACACTCTCCTCATATTTTAACTTTAATTGAAACTTGGTTAAAACCGCACATAGCTAGTAATGAAATTTTACCCTCAGGTTACAACATATTTCAATTAAATAGACAGGAAAAGGCGGTGGTGTTGCAATTCTCTATTCTGATCTGCTTAATCTCTCCCCCTTTCAAGCACGACTACCAAGCTTTCACCCTGCTGAACTAATTGCTCTAAATTGTCACCTAAACTCCCACAAAATGTAAGCTGTAGCCTCAATTTACATCCCACCAGGAAGTAACATTCCTGCTCTCAAAAATATACTCTCATGGCTGACTGACAACATTTCCTATGAAACTATCATTCTGGGAGATGTTAAATTAGACTGGTCAAAACTCATGCCTGACTCCCCAAATATGTGTATTAACCGTCTTGGTTTCAAACAACTCATCACATCCCCCACTCATATTAATAAAACTTCTTGTACAAGCTTTATCCTTGATTGGATACTTACTATAGACCCTAATGTTTACTGAAACCCCACACCCTACTTGACTTTCTTAGTGACCACCTACCAATTCACATCCAAAGACGCTCTATTCCATTACCTACATCCCATATATACAGAGACTGCCGGCTCGGATCCGAGGTTGGATCCGTATCCCACAGGTTGCAGACAAATGAAGTTTACCTACTCAGATGGAACGTTATGGTGAGTACATAACTTCTTATTTTACTCTTCCTACCAAAATCTCTATCAGACCATAAGTTTTCCTTTTCAATCTCTTCATTAGATAACACTATCATCAAAGCAGACCCATGTCCAACTTCCTCAGCACCATAATAGATGACCAGCTAAAATTTTACCAAATATTCATCAGTGTATCAAAAAGACACATTAACCATTAGTATTACTGTACAGAAACAAAAATACCTTATTCCTGAAGCCAAATTATCCCTAGCTAGGGCATTCCTCCTGCCAGGCCTACTGTATGCCACTCCAATCCTCTCAAACCTTCAGTCCACATTAATCTCACAACTAGAACAAACTTACAATAAAATTGCAAGGTTTACAACAAACCACCCTTATAGAGCTCACCATTGCATTGCTTTAAAACAACTGCAATGACCAGAATTTCCCCACCATCTTACAGCACAACTACAAATCACACACTCCATCCTATACAAACCTACTGAATGCCCCTCTCTCTCTACACTTGTTTCCTTCTACACCTCCACCAGATCTCTCAGAGGCTCTGACCAACAACTCCTTAACATACATAAACCTAACAAAAATATAGATAAATGTCTGTACAGCTACATGTTTCTAGCCTGGAACAAACTTTCTTACTCCCATTAGAAACACCTCAAATGTTATTCAATTTAAAAAGCAATTAAAACTCTTCCTCTTGAGCTCAAGTATCTGTCCTTGCTAGAACCTACTTAAACCCCCCCATCCTACCAACCTTACCTCACATCATTCAACTTCTCTCCATTTCTAACAACTTCATGGTTACTTTTCCTTCCAATCTCCCATAGGTAGCTTCACTAAACTAGTAATGTCACTACTAAGTATCCACAGCATCTATTAATGTGATTATGTATGTCTGTAACGTATTATAGGTTCATAGGTAGATACTAGGCTATCTGCCCGAGGGCATTTATAAGCCTAGCCAGAGTGTGTCAGCTTTCGCCGCCCCATTGATTAATTAACTGAGCCTCTGTCAAGAAGAGCCAATGAAGTGATCCCAGGGGTGTATTTTCTGTTACCCATCCACTCGTCAAGGTTTCTCTTGAAGAGTGTTAGTGAGGGGCTCTGCCTAATGTAGTTAGGAATTTTGTTCCAAAGCATGGGGAGTCTCTGTGACAGGAATCTATCCCTCCAGCATGTTCTATTTATTGTTGTGGCGAGGTTTAGCGTACTAGAGCAAATGGCTCACAGTTTAGGTGGAGCATGTCCATCAATTCTGAGTTGGACATGGCTTTCTAAGTCAGGCAGAGATCACCTCTGAGTAAGCGATATGGGACTGAGTACAGCTGGAGTTTTTTTCATTCAGGCTGCATAGGACATATGTTTGCGGCCAGTAATCCTCTTGGTGAGGTACGTTTGTGGTCTTTCCAGCTGTTGGAAGTGTCTTGTGAGGTACATCCCAAATGGGGCATTGTACTCTATGATGGGTCTGATGAGTGACGAGTAGAGGGGCACTATAACCTTTTTATTTCTAGATGCGAACCCTTTAGTAATTAGATGGGCTACATAGAAGGATTTCCTAACTACTTTGGCAATATGATTGTCAAAGGAGAGATTACTATCTACCTGGGTCCCCAAATCTCTTATTACCTCTTCTGTATTAAGGGGGCTGCCACCTATGTGGTAATTCATGGGTGTTTTGTTTTTCCCAAATGGGATGACTATGCATTTTTTGGCATTTAGCTTGAGACAATGACTTTGACATTGTCTCGAGCTAAATGCCAAAGTCATTGTCGCAAGCTAAATGGCAAAAAATGCATAGTCATCCCATTTGGGAAAATGACTTTGACACCAGGTGTCCGTCTAAGTAAGGCCCTTTTGGAGAATGTCCGTGTCAGCCGGAGAGTCAGTTATGGCTCCCAGTTTGCAGTCATCAGTGAACTTGGTTAGCCATAGTCCTCCTGTGTTTGCCTGTACTTCTGAGAAGTATATGCCAAACAGTAGGGGTCCCAGGACCGAGGTTTGTGGGACACCACTTGTGACTGGTTTAGAGTCGGACCTGGAGACCGCTATTCCTACCGTGTGAGTTTTGTCTGTAAGCCAGTTGGCAACCCAGCTCATGATGTAGGGGTTTATGTTCAGGCTGGTGAGTTTTTCTATAATTCCAAAGTGAGGAATGGTGCCAAAAGCCTTGGCGAGGTCAAGGTAGGCTGTGTGAACTACCTTCCCCTCATCTATGGCCTTGGTTATTGTCTCAAAGAAGTCAACCAGGTTTAGTAGGCATAATCTGCCCTTAACAAAGCCAAACTGGGTCAGGTCAAGTGTTTGGAGGTTCCCAATGTCTTTGTTAATGAGTTCATGATGATGCGCTCCATAGCCTTGCAGACCAGGCTAGTTAGGCTTATGGGGCGATAGTTACCAGGGTCAGTTGTGGCCCTTCCTTTGTGGAGCGGAATAACCATTGCTGTGTGCCATTCTATGGGCGCGTAGTCTGTGGAGAGGCTGAGGTTGTACAGTGTGTTTAGGTGGAGGGTTAGTTCATTCTGTACTTTGTGCAAAATGCAGCCTGGGACACCATCTGGCCCCATTGATGCTGTGCTTTTGGCTTTTTAAAGGGCTGTTTTCACCTGTGCATCTGTGATTTCCAAGACACTACACTTTTCTGGTATTGTTGTGGACCCTTTTGGAGGTGAGAAGGGGGTGAAGTTTGCACTGAATCTATCTGCCAGGATGTTGGCAATATCAGTGGGTTCAGTATATTTTGTGCTATTTTGCACTAGCTCAGAGCATATCTGCGAGTTGCCACTTAGATTCTTGACATAGCTAAACCATGCATCCTTGTAGGTGCTCATAGAGTGCATTTGTAAAGGTTCCTGCATCTTGGACACTGTTATCCTTTAGCGTGGGGGTTGTGAAACTTACCACCTCTGTCTTAAGTAAGGTGATGTTTGCTATAGAAAAGTTTTTCACTGTGGTTTCCTTGGTTGGAGGTGGTGGTGTGGTGTGGACATCCAGAGTGATTAGTTTATGGTCTGATCTAACCAGTGACGGGTTGACCTCCTGTGTGGAACACCTGTCGCCCATGTTGGTGATGACCAGGTCCAATATGATTTCACCTCTGGTAGGGGAGTTTACCAGCTGATCCAGGGCATTTGAGTTGATAAATTCCAGGAAGCGCTGGACCTGGGAGTTTGTACTTGAGTAGTTTTCCCAGTTAACTGTAGGGTAATTGAAATTGTCCAATATCAGAGTGTTCGGTAGGACCTTCATGTTTTCCATTGTCTCCAGAAAGGCGGAGTGGTGGTCCTTGGACATGGAAGGTGATCTGTAGCAGGCCACAATTTGCATTGCAGATTTGCCTGATGTTAGTTGCACATGGATGATCTCGGAGGTATCATGCTGCGCCACTAACCTGGAGGTGTAGGTATCCTTGATGAATATGGATACACCCCCTCCTTTTGTGTTTCAGTCCATGTTCTGCGGCTGAAATGTGTGGTATGAGTTGTAACCCGGTTGTGTTGGGGTGCTCTGTGGAGCCTTGAACCAGGTTTCAGTTACTGCACAGATGTCGACGTTCTCCGTATTGAGGAGTGCTTCAAGCGCATGCATTTTGAGATTTAAACTCCTGGCATTGAGTTGCATAACCCTCATTTTTTTTTTATTATTTGTTCTGTTTACGGAGGTGGGATTGAATTTTGAGCCTTGCCTAAAAATGGCACTATGGGGGCAGCAAGAGGCTTGGCCAGTATTTGAAAGCCTAGGGGTGACAGGTACAAGCCGTCTCTTGCGAAGCAACGAGGCTTGTCTAGCATGTCGTCCCCGGCTGACAGACACTGGATCCCCTTTGAATGACACCAGATTCTATTTGTTTGTTGTTACTGAAACTCTTAAAGATCTGTGATTACTTTCTGCCTTTGTCTGGTACTTTCCTTGACTCAGCTGTGCATACTGTGTACATACAAAGATGCCACTTTCTTTCAATTGTGTTATTTTCTTGAAACTGTATTTTTGTGCTCAATCTTTTTGTTTTGTATTATTCAGTCCAACTACTATGGATAACTTAGAATGGGTCTATATTAGATTTTCAAAAATTTCGTAGACCGAATCACTATAGGGTGACACCTAGTGATCGATCTACGAAGTAATCAAAAAATCTAAAAAAAAAAAAAAAAAAAAAAAAAAAAAAAAAAAAAAAATGAAAAACACAGAAACATAAAGTAAAGGGTGTAAGCAGGGGGGCAAGCCCCCCTGCACCCCCCACATGGGGAGCTGCACCCCCACATCCCGCCCGCTACTTAAATATACCAACTCCGAGATCACACTTCAGTGCAATACAGTGCGGAAACGGAAGATTTCAGTTTCTTAAACTGTAGCGCAATCTCTGAGTTGGTATATTTCAGTAGCGGGGGGTGTGGGGGGGTACAGGGGGGCTTGCCCCCTCCCTACACCCTTTACTTTGTTTCTGTGTTTTTGTTTTTTTTTTATTTAGCTTTTCAATTATTTCGTAGATCGATCAGTAGGTGTCGACCTGTAGTGATTCGCTCTATGAAATTTTCGAAAATCTAATATAGAGCCACTTGGAATATATTGCTCTGTGTTACTTTGAATTTGTGTATGTGATATCCTGTAGCTTTTCTCCTTGGATATCCACTGAAAATGGGCTTCTAGCTCAGTTTGACTGACAGAATTAAATGTCAAACAAATAAATAAAAATACTTTCTGCTACTTTATGAATATAATATTCTATGTGGCTGCTATTATTCTCTGTAAGGATCAGAAATCAAAATCCCACTTTCTCCTTATTTTTTAACCCCCCCCCCACTTCATCATCATCCCTTTCTACTTTAAATTACAGCTTTCTGCTTGTGTTACGTATATGAGCCTTAAATGTGTATCTCTAAAATATCCTTTCAGTCAAGTAATCCTAAACCACCTTGTTCTGTTGGAAGTATCCAATTTAACCCAGTTGACCCTTACCCTCTTCTCCTCCCAGATAAAAACCTTCAACACTTTATTAATTACTATCCACAGCTTCTCCTGTGGTTGATAAAAAGATGCCTGACCTGTATAAGCAGGGACTAAAAACACTTTCGCTGCTTATGTCTTGCTATCTGCATTCATAAACAAGAGCTTTCAGTTTCTCGTTTCTTTTTTTTTGCATTATCTTTTGTTTAATCTCTTAGCTGCCATAACCGCATCATTTTAAACCCCATACTCCTAAATTTATTTTATCGTATCCCCATAAGTATAGGTATTGCTGAACCAACTCATGTGTGTGTGTATAGCTTACAGCTATAGTTTTTATCTTCATTAACTGTATGTCCCAGAAAGACAGTGTCTCAGAATGACCCTGAGATGTCCTTTTCTGGTTTAATCTGCTTCAAAATAATATTGTCTGCAAGTAAAGCCAACTTTTCTTAATTACCATACCAATTACATCCTTGAATTTCTGAGTCCCTTATTTTCTTTGCCAGTGTCTCTAAATATAATGCAAATAAAGGGGAAAGAGGGCTCTCCTACCTGGTTCCCCTTTTCAGACACAAATTGTCAGAGGAGAAGAACCCTCAAACTATAATTTTTGCCTCTGATCCGTCATATATCCTCCTAACTAACCTTATTATTGAATCAGGGAATTGAAATTCTGTTGTCTTGCTCATAAAATCCAAGCTTACTCTGTCAAATGTGTTCCCTGCTTCAAGAACCACCAACAAAAGTGGCATTTTCTTACATTCCACTTCTCTCTAAATTGTCATTGTTCTGTTAATGCTGTCAAATTTTGCCACCCTTCCACAAAACCACATTGATCCATATCTGTCAATTTTGGCAACACCTTTGCCATGCTTTGAGCTTTTATAGACGTAAACATTTTAAAAGTGTGATTTAAAATTGAAATGGGCTTATATGAAGCTCGGTGTGATGAGTCTTTGTGGTCTTTAGCTATTACAACCACCACAGCTCTCTTCCAGGATGTTGTTGCTTCCCTTGCTTTTAAAATACTGTTTACTAAAACTTTCCAGGTCTTTATCATTTTCTTCCCTTCTAAATTCCAAACTTTCACAGGAATACTGCAGATTGACTGTACATCACCATTTTGTATCTCATCTCCTCCTAACATAACTGTTAATTGTTGAGCCTCCTCTACGTCAAACCTAGGCATACTTAAGTCCTCTGTAAATATTTTCATTTGTGCTTTTTCTTGATTTCCATAGTTCTCTGCTTTATACAACATTTCATAGAATTTCTAAAATATCTTTAATACCTCTTTAGATCTCCAGCTGTTTTTCTTGTTGTAGTCTCCCTAAGTTTGGTAATAAACATTTTTGTGGCCTATAGTTATTAACAAAATACAGTTGCTTAACAGCAACCTTTGTAAACTCATGCATATTATTCAGATACATGAATATTTTCTCTCTAGCATTCTGCAGTTGCACCTCTTGTTTTTTGAGTCACTTTATTCTGCAATACTTTAAGCTTTGCCACCTACTCTAAATAATACTTGATGTTAAGTTGTCAATCTCGCCTTCATTCTTGCTGGTTGGGTTCAGAGCCGAACCTCGGCTCTGACTCGGCCTATTACTAAAGCTCGAGAGCTGTTTTCACCGGCTCAAGGCTATACTATGCCCCATAATGCTAGGCATCATATACCTAGATCTCGTTGGCCGCTTCAGCTACGAGGTTGCGTTTCCTCCGGCTCCAGGTCGTATTTAAAAATTTTGTATCTACAGTTAGTTTTTCTTAGATATTTTTCTATTTAGTTTATTTAATTTTTATTTTTTATTTATTTATTTATTTTTATTTATTTATCATTTGTTGACCGGGAAAGTCCGACTAGGTTCCACAGAGCCTGTTTTCAGCGGAAGCCCGGGGAGAAATGCTCCAGATGCATGTCTTTGGAATGTGGGAGGAAACCGGAGTACCCGGAGGAAACCCACGCGAACACAGGGAGAACATGCAAACTCCACACAGAAGGCACCCCAGCCGAGAATCGAACCGGAGAACCTCTTGCTGTGAGGTGACAATGTTAACCACTGCACCACTGTGCCGCCCAATAATTACTGTTTAGAGAGTAGCGACTAGTTTTCCCTACCCTTTTTCTGTAGTTTTCCCCTTTTTTCCACCCTTAAGGTGGACGGGCCTAACCCTCCCTTCAGTAGTCAGTACAGTTTTCCCCTTAGTGTGTGTGTGGAATTTCTGTCTTCTTTTTACTAGTTAGCTTAACTTAAATTTTTCGTTGAGTGTGTTAGTGTGCTTGTGTAGATTTTTTGTCTCGGCCCTGTGGTGTCATGTCCAAAGATACCAAGGTATCGGGATTCAAGAAGTGTGACTCGTGCTGTCAGAAGATGTCTCTGATAGACGGTCACACTTCTTTGTGTACTGTTTAGGCCCTCTTCACCTGCAGGACTCTTGTTCCATCTGTCACGCTTTTAGCCCCAGAGTCCTGCAGGAACGCAGAAATAAGTTCGTTCTCAGAGGCTTATTAAAGCCTGAAGGTTCTCCACCCAAGCCTATCTCCGGAAAACCTTCAAAGCCCGCCAAATTGTCGGCTCCATGTTCGGAGCCGGCACCGAGCGGTCCTCTTTCTGCCTCGTCGGTTCCACCTGGAACCGATTCAGTGAGGCCTCAGTCGGCTCCGGCTTTGGTGTCGGAGCCGTCCCCAAGCCGAAAACGATCCAGGTCTCCTTCACTAGAGTCAGTTAGAACAGCTCAGAAGTCTCCCTTGCTGTCAGAGTGGAGCCATAGGTCTCACTCCTCCAGGTCTTCCAGGCTTTTGGACCATGACCTCAAGAGGGTAGTCAGCAGGCTTTTAAAGTCGCAGGCACTGTTCCAGTTATTGCATAGCCCGTCTCAACAGACAGGGGCTACCCCAATGCCTGCTCAAGTTCCTCCTCCGACTACTTTGCTGAGTTCAGAGCCGGAGGTCGTCGAGGTTAGTACTGTTGGGGCGTCGGAACCGATATCGGTTCCTTCGTCGTCTCTGATCCCTTCATTGGCTCTGTCCTTGGAGGGATCTGGGCATCGAGACTCCCTCGTCGGCTCCGAGGGGGCGAGTGGCATCGGACCCTTGTCCGACCCCATTCTCTCTCTTGGAGCCTCGGCGCAGTTGAGTTCGGCCCTGACATCGGCCTCGGAGCTGTCTCTCTCGGTGCTGCGAGGAGCTCTCATCTCCTCGGAGCTGGGTCCTTCTTCCCTGCCTGACAGGGGCGCCTTCGAGGTCATGAGGAGTGTGCTGGCTTCCATACCGGTGCCACGGTTGGCCTCGTCAGCCCCTCCCTCCATGGTGCCTGCTTCGACCCCTGCCTACCCTCCCGAACCCAAGCGTGGAGAACTGACGCTCCAGGCTGCTCCATTGGACATTTCCTCCTCTTCCGAGTCCTCCCCTTATCCTGCAGAGGAGCCCCCTCGGAAGAGGACATGCAAGAGGAAGCATGTCGACTCCCCTGAGTCAGTAACATCTGACACCGACCTGGATGATTCGGAAGGGTCCCCAAGGTCCCCCTCTGAGGATGTCTCTTTTTCTGACATCCTAGAGATCCTTAAATAGAGGGGGAACTGGTCCACCCTCAACCCTTCCGAGGATGAGTCGGTGTACCTGGATGCGTTCGGTTCTCGCCCTTCCACCTCCTGGGTGTCCCCGCCTTTCGACTCACTTATGGAGGTGGTGGCTAGAAAGGCGTGGACGATTCCGGATACTATGGAACCAACTCCCCGGAGGCCTACAAAATTTATTACAGCCCCGGCAGACAAGCAGTTTCTCTCCAAGGGCATCCCCATGGATGCCATGGTGGTGGCGGCAGCCACTAAGAAGGAGTTGGCTGACCCTTCAGTACCTGTCCATTCTCCTAATAAGGAATCTAGGACTATGGATAGGTATGGTAAGCGGATGTTTTCTTCAGCGACCTTTGCCATGCAATCGCTGAATTACTTATGCCATTTCACACATCTTCAGAAAGACCTCCTTAAAGAACTGAGTGATACCTTACAGGACCCAACAGCTGTGGGGTCCCAGGAAAAGATCATCTCCCAGCTGGGACCCTGAACTCTATTGTCAACTCCACCATGTGGCTCATTTCTTATGCAGCTAATGGAGCGAGTAGGGCTGCAGGCACGGGCGTTGCTCTAAGGAGACATGCCTGGATGCGGCTGTGCAACTTTGCTGACCCCTTGTGAAGGATACATTGACCAGGTGTGAGCAGGAAGGCAAGACTCTCTCTGCCGTGGGAGTCCTTTTTTCTGCCCCTTCTAGACCATACCCTAAGGGTCAAAAGGGTGGAAAGATGTGGTTCCGTAAACCCCGGGAGTACTGCCTGATGCACGTGGTGAGCTCCCCTCTAGAGGCAGAGGAGGGAACAATAACAGACGCCACCCTAGGGGCAGGGGGGTCCGCAAAATCAGGGTAGCAGAGAATCTTTCTCTGACAAACCCTTCCAGCACCCCTGAGGAGCTGCCCGACTGTCCACCTTCAGAGGCAGTCGGGGGAAGACTTTCACTATACCCAGAAGCCTGGCATTCCCTTACGCAAGACAGATGGGTATGGTCGATCATATCCGAGAGTTACAGAATCCCCTTTATCCACACCCCGCAACAACCAAAAGGGCCTCTTCCAGACGTTCCACCCAGTCTGAGAGATCAAGCAGCGTCAGAAATTTCAAAGCTGCTGTCAAAAAGGGCCATCCAGCCAGTCCCAGCAGACCAACAAGGATCCGGAATCTACTCCAAATTCTTTTTGGTACCAAAAAAACAGGGGACTGGAGACCTATTTTGGATCTCAGCAGGCTGAACAAGTCTGTTCAAAGAACGAAGTTCTGGATGGTCACACTACAGTCCATTCTACCCTTTCTGGGTCAGGACAATTGGATGTGCTCTATAGATCTTCAGGATGCGTACTACCATATCAAAATGAACAGGCGCTCCAGAAGGTTTCTCCGCTTCCGGCTGGGGGCCAGTCATTACCAATTCAGAGCCCTGCCCTTTGGCCTCACCACAGCCCCCAGGGTGTTTACCAAATGCATGGCAGTGGTTGCGGCTCACCTGAGTTGACGAGGATTCCAGGTGTTTCCATATTTAGACGACTGGCTCCTTACTTCCACCACCAGGCACCAGCTACTTCAAGCCAGGGATTACGCTGTGCAAACATGCAGAGTGCTAGGCATCTCTATAAACTTCAAAAAGTCTGCCTTGTCACCCTGTCAGCATATTACCTTCATAGGCGCAGTGTTAAACATGGTAGTGTTGTCAGCAAAACTACCTACACAAAGAGTTTCAGACATTCACAGCCATGTTCAAATCCTTCTACAGGAGGACAGGGTCCAAGCCCGATTCGTACTGAAAACACTTGGTCTAATGGCAGCAACAATCATCTTGCTCCCCCTAGCTCGTTTTCATATGCGGCTACTGCAGTGGATGCTTTTTTTCCCCAATGGTTCTTTCAGCAGCTTCCCATGTCTCGCAACATTCTCATCACTCAGTCATGCAAGAGACACCTCTTGTGGTGGATGGTCTCACCCCAGATGCTCCTGGGCAGACCTGTTATTCTCCCCCCTCTGGTTGCCACCGTGACAACGGATGCCTCCCTGATCAGTGGGGGGGGGCATTTTCAGGGCAGGACAGTCCAGGGCACATGGCAACCCTTTGAGTGCCACCTGCACATAAATGTCTTGGAGATGAGAGCGGTACTTTTGGCGTTGCAGGCCCTTCAGAACTCTCTACCCACCGGGACAATTGCAATTCAGACAGACAATATGTCTGTAGTGTGGTACATCAACAAGTAGGGCGGAACCAGGTCCTACCCCCTATGTCGGGAAGAGCTCAGACTTTGGCAGTGGGTGATCACTTCTCAACGGTTTCTGGTAGCAATGCATATTCCAGGGAAGTCCAACGTCATAGCGGACAGACTGAGCAGGGCCATTCTCATGCCCTATGAGTGGTCTCTCAACCAACTAGTAGCAGAACACATATCCAGAAGATGGGGTCAGCCTTGCTGCGACCTTTTCGCAACCCCTCAAAACAGCAAGTGTCAGGATTTCTTCACCATCTTTCCTCTTCTGGGTCTCCCTCCCGGAGACGCCCTACTCCACGATTGGCCCCGGTGTCTTCTATATGCTTTCCCTCCTTTTCCCTTAATTACCCAGTTAGTCCAGAAAGCAACTGCCTTGAGATCCAGGATGATCCTCATTGCCCCTTATTGACCCAGTCAAGTTTGGTTTTCATTCCTGCAACGTCATCTACTAGAGCAGCCCTGGCATCTGGACCCAGTGCCAGACCTTCTGACCCATCAATTGGGTGGGCTGCACCAATCCCTTCCATCTCTCAACCTCACAGCGTGGTTGCTCCACTTCCAACCCTAGCCAGGCTTCCCTTAATTTCTCACTCAGTACGTGATATCATCCTTGCCTCTCACAAGTCTAACACCAGAAGGACGTATGCTAGTAAATGGAAGCATTTATCTATTTGGGCAAGGAAAAATCAAGTGGACCCTTTCACAGCTCCTGTCCAAACAGTTCTAGAGTTTTTGGCAGAACTTTTTCCAAACGGGCTCTTCCTCAGCCACTATCAGGGTCCAGTTGGCGGCTATTGCAAATTTTCACATTGGCTTGTCAGAGACCAGTATTATGTCCCACAAGCTTTGCAAAGCCTTTCTAAAAGGAACCCTATTACTTAGGGCCCCGGTTAAAGACCCTCCTCCACCGTGGGATCTAAATTTGGTACTGTCTTCTTTAATTCTGCCTCCCTTTGAGCCAGCTGCTTGCTGCTCGCTAAAACTGCTCTCGTGGAAAACACTTTTCTTGGTAGCTATTACCTCAGCGAGAAAGGTTTCTAAACTACAAGCTCTCTGTGCACCCCCCTTATCTTGTTTTTCACAAAGATAGAGTGTCTCTTAGGACTAATCCTTCCTTTTTCCTAAGGTACTCTCTGAAAAAAATCTTAATCAGACTATTGATCTCCCAGTCTTCTTCCCAAATTATACTGATAGAGCTGAGAGAAGACTACATTGTTTAGACGTCCACCATCAACTACGCTTCTATCTTGATAGAACAAAACAGTCAAGAAAATCAGAGCAGCTCTTCCTGTCTTATGCAGAAGGAAAGCAAGGCCTTCCAGTTTCTAAAGTAACCTTGTCCAGATGGTTGACCTCTCTTATCATGTTAATCTATCAATTGAGGCATAAGGAGACCCCTACCAGGCCTAGAGCTCATTCAACCAGAGCATTAGCTTCCTCAGTAGCTTTTCAAGCAAGGTTACCCATGGATTCTATTTGTGCAGTGGCCACATGGGCCTCCCCTCATACCTTCATTTCTCATTACAAACTGGACATCGCCTCCAGAAGTCGGGCTGCGTTTGGTTCCACTGTACTCAAGAGTCTGTTCCATTGAGCCACCCAGGACTAAGGTGCTAGGGACGCTGTCCCATCCAGCAAGAATGAAGGTGAGATTGACAACTTAACATTGAGAAGTTATGTACTTACCATAACGTTCCATGTTAGTTGTCTTCTTCTCGCCTTCTTTCTTGCGTCCCACCCTCCATCCCCCTGGCCTGGAAAGACCTAGAGTATCTTGTGAGATATTTTTTTGTCACCAGAGTTATCTCCTCAGCTAGCTCTCTTGTTCCCCTTTTGGTAGCCCTTGTAAGGGATATATGTAGTAGAGCTTATTTTTGCATATTTTAGATAGATTTACTCTTTTCTTGTGGTGGGACATATATGTCGGTTGTGTTAGCTATCAAACGAGATCTGGGTATATGACGCCTAGCATTATGGGACATAATATAGCCTCGAGCCGGTGAAAATAGCTCTCGAGCTTTAGTAATAGGCCAAGTCGGACCCGTGGTTCGGCTCCGAACCCATCCAGCAAGAAAGAAGGCGAGAAGAAGACAACTAACATGGAACGTTATGGTTAGTACATAACTTCTCATTACTTCTTAACCATATATTTTTTTCTTTTATTTCTACCCTATTTTTAAAGTACACTTTCATTTTATCCTATTCAATAGCTATGCCTTCTGAGGAAATATATGTCTTCCTTTGTAACTCTCAAATAATTTCCACTACCCATTCCTTTATTCCTCTCTTTTTAGCACTTAGGGAAGCGCCAGTGTCTCAATTACCTTGCATTTTTATTTTAGATGTTGTTGGTGCATGATCTGAAAAATAGTTATTGGATGCTGCTGAAAGCTGATTATTTCCCAGAATTTTCTTAAGCATATTTGTAGCAATTTTAGGTGAAATATAAATAAATGCCAGCATAATCCTCCTCTCTTGCCAGTAGCCCCATACTACCACATATCTAGCATTATTGCCTTATATTTCCTCTTCTGTCAGCATTGGAGCTTCTGCAGCAATTAGATTAGTATAGGTACTCCCCTTTTCCTTTGTCCTTGGTATTCTGCTGAATAGCTATCCTGAAATCCTTTCTTTATCAAATTCACTTGTTTATTTCCAAATGTGTCTTTTGTAACATTGCTATTTGCACTCTGCATTTCAAAAAATAATTCAATACTCTTACCCCTTTGTCTAAACCTGTGATGCCGTTCATGTTCCAAAGTAATATGAATAGAGTTGCCATTATGATAAGAAGTTGTTAAATGTATGCACTAATGTTTAACAGGTTGATTATTTATACAGTTGTTTCTTGTCATCTCCATTTGAACCTATGTCACATTTTACAAGACATTTTGTTTTTAATGAAAACCCTCAAACAAAAAATCATACACACCCCCTGAACCTATTAACACACAAAACTATGAACATGTTAAAACAATTATAGGAACAGCTGCCCCAAATCAACAGCTGCATCTACAGGCATTACCTAGCCAATGATTAAGAATATCCACGCTAAAGCACGTTAGAGCCTGTGCTCCTATGTTCACTAATTGCTGTCTGGTCTTGTCTTATCTTTATTACCCTCCCAGATTTGAAAAACAATTTGTATGCTTTCAGAAAACATTAACTTTTAGCCTTAAGGAAAAAATGCACTGGCTATCTTTAAATAAAACTAAATTAAACACTGTTGTAGTAAATCCATTGAAAAAATGTAGGTGCCATCTATGCTATCTCTTATTCACTTCCAATAATTTCAAACTTTATATTTTACTAAGCTGTTTGTCCCTGTACCTTTTAATTTTTACTTTTCTGTCAGCAAACAGTGTCCAGACATTTTGAGATTTATTTGCCTTCATTTGTAATCAGCTTGTTTCCTTGGAAACATAAGAACAGAATGTACAGCTGTCCTCAGCTACAGACTTCTCAGCTCACACTGAACATTTACTTGCTGAAGGAAGAATATTTATTACATTCACAGTAGTCTCATTATTTTTAAAACTCACTCACATACATATACATGTTTAGATTAAGCCAATGACATTAATCAAGACATTCACCTTGGCAAAAGTAAAAGAAAACATCTAATTTCTACATATATTATAATCAGTGCACTTTTGCACTCCATCCCCCAACCCAAGAGCCCATGATTACAGGATATTAACGTACACATGCTTTTGTCCAGCATTTCTTCTATTTTTATACTGTGATGCCTACATTTCTTAAAATTAATAAAAGGGTAAAGGTACTTATTTACTTGAGCATCCTTTTCACATACAACAATCACTGAAAAATGCTTTACTATATAACATGCAGTTTATATCATGAAATGTCTAAACAACTATTGTTAAGAACAAAAATTGTTTTACTTGGTTACTTTTACTTTTAGTATCCTTCCAAACATTAATGACATGGAGTGGGGGTATATGCCTTTCGGTCCCTTCACAAGTTTAACAAATTCAACAAAAGTCCAATCTTTCTCATCCACTTTTTATTGTATAGCCTACAGTATTTCACATGTGTGATTGATGTTGCTGGTCTTCTTGTTCATGTTGCTGGTCTTCTTGTTCATCTCCATCTCCAGACCCCAGAGTCCAGTTCAAGTCCAAGCTACTCCTGAATCTTTTAGTCAACTCCTGTGCTTTCTTGGTCTCTCAAGCATTTTCCTTTGGAAGATTGGATGAGATTTCACTGGCAAAGTCTCTCAATGAGCTTTATTATCAGAAGAATTTGAAGCAAAGTCCCCTACTGTTTGATGGCACACTTTTTGTTGGACAAACTTTTGTATTTCCTCCTTAGCATGTCACCCAACAATGCCTTTAATCCTCCAGGCAAAAAATATTATGAAGACAGATGGGTACAGCAGCTTGAATCTCACATCTGCCTCTCAACATTCATTGACTGCTGGGATAAATTTGCTTCTTTTCTGCTGGTGTACAGTGAGTAATCATTTTCCACAAAAAATCTACTGACTCTAATATTTAATACTTTGTCTCTCTATCACAGTTTGTCCGGTTCAACTCTTGCTGCTGGTATGATTGATCTTTACTAATACAGGTATTGGTTGCTATCTCAGTGCCAGGTTTGGAGCATACACATGATGTGTAATTTCAGTTAACAAATCCTGCTATGGAATACCAGTCCAGTTGTTTATTAATACTTTTATAGAATTAATAGTCTGTTCCTTCCAAATTCTCTGGTATGGCAGATATTCTGTCTGATTGCTCTATACTGTAACTCAATTTTTTTTGGAACAGCTATTCTTAAACAGTCTTATACTTAGCCAGCCTTTAATTGAATGTTTTAATCAGTTCATTTGAATAGCTGAATTACTGGGAACCATTTCTTGTACCACAGCTGAAGCATGAACTGCTTTTTGTTGAACAGATAAAAGATTCTTCCCAGCCTGTGTGTGTGTGTATGCATGCATATATATATATATATATATATATATATATATATATATATATATATGTATGTATGTGTGTATATATATATATATATATATATATATATATATATATATATATAATTTTTTTTTTTTTTTTTTTTTACTTTTTCTGTTTGATATTCTTTCATGTTCCCTAAATTTCTTCTTTGCTGGCATCCAAGCAGTGTACTTACTTGTTAGTAACTGAATTTTACCCCAAACTGGCAGTAACACTGGCTGTTATTTCTCAGTTTCTGTTTTCACACTTGTTGTATCTTTCGGCTTTTCCCGGTTAGGGGTCGCTACAGCGGAACTCCGATCCGCTAATAATTGGCAGTAGATTTTTATGTGCCGAGTTGCCAGCCCTGACGCACAACCTTCAACGAAGGTACGCCCATTCCCGCATGTCTCCACACAGAAGACGCTCTAGCTGAGAATCGAACAGGACAACATCTTACTGTGAGGCGACAATGCTACCGCAGCACCACCACCGCAGTACGAGTTTCTGTTTTCACACTGAGACAGCTAAAATTAAAACTGTTGATCAGTATGCAGACATCTTGGAAGTCTAGACATGTAAATATTGTTATGCAGCTGTGAACTGTTTGTATTTTTCTCTTCATTCAGCTCTTTATGATATATGGAAATATCTCTGTACAGCTTTTCTATAAGTGTTTTGTAGGCAATTATTTGACTCAACATATTTACTTTCATTGTAACCTTTCAAATACTTGTGAGGCTATTATTAATGTATGAGTCATTTCATTGTACTGTGTTTTAGGCTGAGCCTGAAAGTGGTCCATTTTAGATCAGTGCTCTACCAAGGTTATCAAATTGAGGTAAATAAATAAATACAGTAAAATAAAATATAATGAGGCCTTTCGTGTCATTTCTTGTCACTTTCTACCCCAGCAGTCTGTAATACCAGAGTATGTGGTACCACTGGTCTCATTCAACAAAGAAAGAGAACCATCCCAACATTAGTTATTCAGAACGGACATAAATTGTATTCGGTTTCTTTCAGCAGTGATTACTGAATATCAGCTGAAGGCATTGTATCCACTTGGTGAATATGTTCAGGACTGCCCTAAGGTTCTTTCCTGGATTAGCTCTTTCTAGAGTAATAATGCAGCATTTGGCAGAAAAAAAGACTACTATCATTCATTCCTGAATTTATTGCCAGAACTAATGGTTGTAGTCTTTTCAGTGCCTCCTAGTACAGTGTTTATCCACATTTGGAAATTAAGGCCCTAGATCTAGGACATACTCATCTTTTAAATTAACATTTTTTGATAGTGCAT
The DNA here is from genome assembly GCF_019279795.1 of Protopterus annectens. Classification (NCBI taxonomy): domain Eukaryota; kingdom Metazoa; phylum Chordata; order Ceratodontiformes; family Protopteridae; genus Protopterus; species Protopterus annectens. Next base: position 90,194,982 of record NC_056727.1, on the reverse strand, counting down.
TTAAAGTTACCAGTGCATTTAATTAACTAGTAGAGAAAACATTTACCTGGAGGTTCTGTGACATGAGGTGGCTAAATTTTGTAGAAGAATGTAGCTGTCATGCCCCTCCCACACAAGCAAAGTATATAGTTCAAACTCCTTTATGGAAAAGGTGATTCCATGTCTGCTGACCTTGTTATCCAACCCTTTCAGTAGAAGTCAGTGCATTTTGTTGCTGTATATTTATGTTGTTCATATGCACATGGTCAAGACAACTATAGAGTAACAGTACCAGGTTGAAGCAGCAGTACCTTATGGCAAGGCAGTGTGGTGGGCAGTGCTTTTGGTGTAAAAAAAATAGAGGAATATTTCTCTCATAGTCCAAGTAAAATAATAAGGCTTGTTTTGGTCACCACCAATTCCCCTTGAAGCTGTGAGGAATATCATTCATAAAGGCCCTGAGACTGTCTTATGAAAACTCAGGGTGGTTGGAGCTTCTTGGGCTGAGTTTTTCAAAGTATCCCAGTTTAGAGTTGGAATATACCTTACACAATGTTAACAACTTTACATATAGCTTCTTTATATCTTTTCAGGCTGCTGTAGTTGGTATGTGTTTTATGACAAAACTCCTTCAACAGGATTAGTGAAACATACTCTGTAGCAAAGGTAGTAGCTATTCTGAGTAGAAGTTCTTGTTCAAGCATATTCTTTCCTTAATTCTTCATTGTCTGATATTTTAATGATTTATTTTGACTCATTGACAGAGTTGCTAACCCATTTTAGAGCTCCATAATCTTCTTTTTATTTTTCTAACACACACCATTTTTGCAATTATATTTGCTGCCATAACTCATTATTTCTCTGTACCCTTTCTTAGGAACCTAGCTAAACTAGTTTGCAGTTTCAGATTTGTTGACTGTCTGATAGTTAAGTACCACTGACCATTTTTGGGGGGGTCTTTTATCTTTAATTTCTTAAAACCTGGAGGTGTAGTAAAACATGTCTAATTGAAAGTGAAGAAGACATAGGCAGGTGTATAGCTACAGCTGACTGCAGTAACCATCATATGACTATTGCACCAGTCTGTGCTTTACTTGTAGTGCAGCCATTCATCTGAGAAAAGCACCAACTTCCTCTGACATCTAAAAGTAATAAACATTATAGTTTGTATCTTCTCATGGATGACTTAATTAAAGTTCAAATTAATGACCTTCACTTACATGGGTTTAACAGTATATGGTCCACAATAATAAGTGTGTTAACATATGACTTGCTGTCTGTTGCACCATACAGTGGACTGTCAGTTGAAGTCCTGTACATAAGGATCTGGTAAAATGTTTGATTACTTGGAGCCTACCTTCCTAAATTAAAAAAAAAAAAAAAATTATATTATGTTTGATTTAAATAGCTCCTTCATTAAATGGATAGCATACAGTTCATCTTGGGGAGAAGTAATATGTAAGGCTGGAACAAATTTCATAAGTAACATCTGCTAGTGTCTGCAGTCCTGCAAAGGTCAGTTCTGAAACTTTTATTGTTTGCTTTATTTCTTTTGGACTTAACTTGGGGTTATCATAATGGTTAAGGTGTTTATATCACAGGCTCAAGATACAGGGTTTGATTCTCGCCTCTGAGGGAAAGTGGCTAGGCTTACAATGGCTTGCAAGGACAGCTAGTCTAGTACTTGCGTATGAAGCTATATTTTTACAAAACCATGTTAAATACATTGATGACATCACTTTCTGCAGTTACTAGTAACAGGTATATAATTTAAATTCCAAGAAAGATTGCTTGTCTCTGTGATATAGAGGGATGAAGCCCTGACTACAACCCAGAGGACCTGAGATCATATAGGCATTGAGGTGCTAAAGGAGGTGGCTGAGGAAGATGGGAGTGAGCTGTCAGTGATGACGCTAAAGGAGTTGGCTGAGGAAGATGGGACTGAGCTGCCAGTGATGATGCTAAAGGAGTTGGCTGAGGAAGATGGGACTGAGCTGCCAGTGATGGCACTAAAGGAGGTGGATGTGGAAGATGAGAGTGAGATGCCCAGTGAGGCACTAAAGTAGGTGGTTGGGAATGAGCTGCCAGTGATAGCGCTGAAGGAGGTAATGCAGAACATTAAACTGAAACATAGGGTGTAAAATGAAGTTTGCTAGCCACATGTAGTCCCTGTACATTGCATTAATAAACATGTAGAATATTGATGGGTTGAGTTAACAGATTGCACATTGTTCTTTAAATCTGTAAGAAAAAGTACTTTCTGCTGCAAAAGTCCTTTGTCCACGTAATGTGACTTAATGGTTGACGCTACCTGATCCAGTGTTGTTTATTTTCATCCAATTCAATGTTTGAGTTATTGGATCCAATTGGATATGACCTCAGTGCCTTCTACCAGAGATTTGAATCCAAGACTGTGACACCTCCTCTGCCCATAATTTGCTCCTTTTGTCTGAATTACCTCAGATCACATTTGCTGCCTGTTCATCCAGACATGTTTCCAAGAGCTCTTCCTGCAGTCATGGTAAGTGAAGGCTTTTTTCAAAATGTAAATTCCTCTCAACTCCTCCTTTTTGTAATATTTTGTGTAGTGTATACTGTAGACTGGGATTAAATTAGGTAGTTAGACTATTACTGAGTGTTTTTCTTCTAGACTTGTCTACTAATGTTACCTAAATAGTGTTAAACTTGTGCGTGTAGTAGGTTAGTTGTGTGTTAGTTTTTTTGTAGTCTTATCTATTTAGTGTGTTTATTGATGTGTGTATGTATGTATGTATGTATGTATGTGTGTGTGTGTGTATATATATATATATATATATATATAGAGAGAGAGAGAGAGAGAAAATATACATTTTTCTATTGTGTGTGTAGATTGTCTTCTAATGTCAGACAAACCATCAGGCTTTAAAAAGTGTGTAGCCTGTGGACACATGATCCATCCTCAAGATCCCTATTCCCTTTGTGCTCACTGCTTGGGTACATCTCATCTTCAAGCAAATTGGGAATTTTGTGCTGCCTTTGGAACCAGAGCCATTCAAGGTAGAAGGGAAAAGTTAATTGTTTGCTTCCCAACTGACAGGGTCCTCCTCTCTGTCTTCAGAAGCAAGACCTACATCTGCTTCTCCCAGTACTGAAAAGAGAAAGGAGAAAGATAGGGACTGGAGTAAAAAAAAAAAAAAAAAAAAAAAAAAACAATAAAAGTCCATAGAAAAAAAGGACTGAAGAAAGAAGAACAAAGAAATGAAGGAAACAGTCTCTGGATCTGTCCAGTTTGTCAGGTCTGATGCCTAACACTTTGAGGAAGTTAGATTCACATGCCAGTCTGGTCCGAACTCCCTTCCCTAGAGCTCCACTTTCCCCATGGCAGGCAAGTCCTCAGTTACACTCACTGATCCTACAACATAAATTACCTTTGAGACCTGTGTCAGTAGCTTCATTGTCAATGTCAGGAAGATCCTTCCACCTCTCAGAAATGGAAGTCGACTGACTGAAAAACTTTTTAAGGACACAGATCCAGCTGGGATTCCTCCCGATACCATCCCCAGTGGAGGTCTGAGAAGAAGACCATTGATGAGTCACACTTTGCTCCCATACCAGTCCACTACTTGGATCTGGTTACCATGAGTCCTGACACTTCCAGCACACCTCAGTCAGATCCAACCATCCAAGTAACTTCAGATTTGACTGTGTCCCTTACTTTCTCGACTTTGATGTTTTTGGGGTAAGATGAGTCCTGAAGCCAAAGTATCTTTGTCGAAGTACCAACAATGAAGTTGACCCTGAAGTTCTTGGACCCGTTTCTCCCCCTCGGTGCTTCTACACATGACAGTTCAGGTCCAAGGTCCTTTTCAGAGCCATTGGAACAAGGAGACTTCCTGAGTTAGTTGACAGAGGAAGTAATTCCTTCCTCATTTCTAATGGCAGAGTTGGCTTTTGAGGCAGTAGAAAGGGCCTTGGCTAGTCCAAGAAGACAGGAGTGTGCACCGAGTTTGGATCCCTCCCAATACTCAGTGGATCCTGTGCACCTCATTCCTCTTATTTGAGTTGAGAAGGGGCAGTCAGAACCCATTAGCTTCAAGACAAGTCAACATTCAAGCTCCCAGTCTAATTCCAGTCTGTCTCCATCAGAACACTGAAATCACATAGACTCCACACCTGAGTCTGTGACTGAAGACACAGATTTGGATGAGGGAGAAGGATCCTCCAGATCCACCTGGAAGATGTCACATTTGGTGACATCCTAGAATTGATGAAGCAGGAGGGGGATGGCCCACTGAAACTCCTTTAGATGAGTCCTTGTTCCTTGAATCCTTTGGGTCTGGCTCATCTGCATCCTGGATGCTCCTCCCACCTGATACTTTGACAGACCTCATAGCACAGAGGGCATGGAAGGACCCTGATGTTACAGAGATAATGCCAAGTAAGCCAGATAGAATCATAGTAGTTCCAAAGAACAGAAGACACTGGTCTAAACATCCTCTACTAGATGCCATGATGGTAGCAGCACCCACGAAGAAAGAACAATCTTAAGAAAGTTCTTCTGTCCATCTCCCTAACAGAGTGTCCACGGCATTGGACAGGCTGGACAAATGGTTCATAGGTAAGTACTAGGCTAGCTGCCCTTGTGGGACATTTTAAGCCTGGCCAATATCCCTTCAGATGTGAGAATCAAACTCTGTATGTGGTGTTTGTGAGGTTAACACTTTAACCATTATACAAATCCCCAATGCTTCAGCGACTTTTGCACTTATCATTAGAAGTCCAAAGACAGTGGCCACCCAAATGTCTGCCGTGCAATCTATTTCTAATGTTGGCATGTGACTGATAATGCAACAGTTGCACATTAAGAGCAGCTGGTTACAGGCATTGCCATGCCTGGATGGGGCTTTGCAGCTTCACAGAAAGCTTCAAGGCAGCCTTTATTAATGCCCCTTTTAATGGTTCCACACTGTTTGGGCCAAAGTAAGAGAGACCCTTACCAGGAGCGAACAAGACTGCTAGACCCTGTCAAATGTAAATGTCTGTTTCTCCACTCCAGACAGATCCTATTCCAGGAATCCAAGGTGAGGTAAAAAATGTGGTTAAAGAAATTACAGGGTTTTCACCATGGCACATCTGTGGGTAAGCCTCCCTGAGGCAGAGGAGGAGGAGGCAACTTGAATGGATGTCACTGTAGAGGCAGACCCCAGAATCAGTGTTTCCATAGTCCCTTCACTTAGAAACCCTACCACCATCCCTGAAGGGTTTCACCACTGCTGCACTCTGGAGGCAGTTGGGGAGTGCTTAAGCTTACACCCTGAAGCCTGACAAAAGCATCACTTCTGAATCATGGCTGTTAAGGATAATCATCAGAGGCTATAGCATATCCTTTTTGTATCCCTCAAAGAAATTATTAAACATTCCCGATACTGCACTGGATCATCTGAAATCTCCAGGAGCAGACGTTTCAAAGTTGCTAGAAAAAAAGAGTCATCCAACAGGTCTCCCAGACCAGTTAGAATCTGGAGTCTATTCCGGGTTCTTTTTAGCTCCAAAGACAAAAGGGGGCCTCAGGCCAGTATTGGACCTTAGCCACCTCAATCAATTTGTCAGGTGGATGAAATTCCAAATGGTGACTGGAATTACCTCTCTTGAGGACGGATGATTGGTTGTGCCCTGTAGATCTCCATAATGCCTAATACCATATCAAGATTGCAAAGCAGTCCAGAAGATTTCTCCATTTCCAGCTGGGAGAAAATCATTACCAATTCTGAGCACTGCCATTTGGTTTCACCACAGATTCACCACGATTGTGTCAGTTGTGGCAGCTCGCTTACGAGGACAGGAGTTCCGTGTCTTCCCATATGTAGATGACTGGCTCCTAACTGCTACCTCCAAAAATCTACTGTTACAGCACCAGGCATTTCTACTGTGTCTTGCAGATCAGTTAGGGATAACTATCAGTCATACAAAGAGCAAACTGCCCCTCACCCAACACTTAGAATGTGTAAGGTTTCAGATCAACACAATTCAACAAACTGCCAAACTCTTGATGGCAGAGTACTGTCATTGAGCCTGGTGTCTTCCAAGGTAGGTCAGCATCCCCACCCACAAGAAAGATTGATTCTTTGTTTATTAGGTCTGATGGCCTCTACCATCACATTAGTACCACTAGCAAAGTACCACATCAGAGTGTTTCAATCAATGCTGTTGGTCCAATGGTCACAGAATCTCCATCCTCTCCACAACAGAATTCATCTCACTTAAATATGCAGTAACCATACAAGTTGGTGGATAACTTCTCATTCAGTGGCAAAGGGAGACCCTTCTATCCAGTAGTTCCCCAGGCCACAGTAAGCATGGATGCTTCCCTTCTTGGGTGGGGGCATTTCAAGAGGAAAACAGTTTAAGGTACTTGGTTACCTGTAGAGGCTAAACTTCAAATCAGTATTTTGGAGATGACAGCATTCCTACTGGCTATGCAGACTGTACAGGACTGCCTAGCCAAGGGTGTGATTTCCATCCAGACAGACAATATGTCAGTGGTATGGTACATCAGCAAACAAGGGGCAACACATTCATATCCTACTTGAGGGTAGGCCATGTGAATCTCGCAATGGGCAATGTCTTCCCATCATTTTCTGGCAGCAATGCACATTCCTGGCATATTAAATATACTAGTGGACGAGTTGAGCAGGTGTATCCTATTACTTCATGAGTGGCCTCTGAAACAGAGTGGCAACTGAGATTTTCAGCCTCTATGGCCAACTTTGCTGTGACCTCTTTGCTCCTACCTAAACAACAAATGCAGCAGTTACTTTGCCCTCATCCTTCCACAGGGTCAGTAGCCAAGAGATGCTATAGCCCACATTTGGCACCTGGGTCTCCTGCCTGCCTTCCAAGTAATACCTCTCAACAAAATTCATACAGAAGGCCACAGGTTGATCTTCATTGCCCCATTTTGTCCTCAGTTGGTTTGGGTCCACTTCCTTTAGCCTTATTTGCTGCATCCTCCCTAGATGCTGGAGTCCATCCTGGATCTTCTAAGTTACCCATTCAGGATGTCTGTACCAGATCTACAAACCCTAAAACTAACTTCATGTGTTCTCCAATTTTAACAATAGCCAGAAATGCAGGGCTGTCTTCTCCAGCAGTCCACATAATCTCCTCTCAAAAGGAATCAACCAAAAAGATTTATAAAAGTAAATAGAAAAGATTTTCTAGTTTGGCATCATAGGTTCATAGGTTTATACTAGGCTATCTGCCCTAAGGTATTTATAAGCCTAGCCCAAATATTTGTGGCTTACGCCACCCCTTATATGAAAACATACTGTGCCCATTAGTTTGTTGTGCCTCTGTCCAGCAGTGACACAGAGATGATTCCCGGGATAAACCTACGATCTCCCATCCACAGGTCAAGATTTCTCTTGAACAGAGCCAGCGAGGTGCTCTGCCTCACATGGACTGGGATTTTATTCCACAGCATAGGGAGTCTCTGAGTGATAAATCTATCCCTCCAGCACGTCCTATTTATATCCGTGCTAAGGTTTAAGTTGCTTGCTCTAGTGGTTTTGGTGGATTTGGATGTTTTGAGGTGGAGCATGTCCATTAATTCCGGGTTGGACATGGCCTTGTATGTCAGGCACATGTCACCTCTGAGCAGATGGTATGCGACTGAATAGAGCTGGAGTTTCTTCAATCTGGCAGCATATGGCAGATTTTGGAGTCCCTTTATCCTTTTGGTGAGGAACTTTTGGGGTCTCTCCAATTGCTGCAGATGTCGGGTGAGATACATCCCGAATGGGGCATTGTACTCGATCATTGGTCTGATAAGTGAAGAGTACAGGGGAACAATGACCTCACTAGATCTGGATGTGAATCCCTTCATGATCAGGTGGGCAATGTAGAAGGTCTTTCTAACCACTTTAGCAACGTGAGTGTCAAAAGAAAGGCCACTGTCAACCTGGGTCCCCAGGTCCCTGATAACCTCTTCTGTGCTTAGTGGATTGCCACCTATATGGTAGCTTGGGGTTACCTTGTTTTTCCCAAAGGGTATGACTATACATTTTTTGGCGTTTAACTTCAGGCCATGGCTCTGGCACCAGCTATCTGTTTCCGTGAGTCCCTTCTGAAGGATATCCTTGTCCGATGCACTTTCCACTATGGCGCCCAGTTTGCAGTCATCAGCAAATCCTCCCATGTTGGCCTGTACTTCTGAGAAGTAGATGCCGAACAATAGGGGGCCAAGGACCGAGCCCTGTGGGACACCACTTGTGACCGGCTTGGAGTCTGACATAGCGCCAGCAACTCTAACCCTGTGGGTTCTGTCCTTAAGCCAGTTTGCAGATCTTGTGACATATGGGTTTACATTTAAGCTGGTAAGTTTTTCTACAATACCCGAGTGGGGTATTGTGTCGAAAGCCTTTGCAAGGTCAAGGTAGGCTGTATGGACTGCCTTTCCCTCATCAATGGCCTTGGTGACTGTTTCGAAGAAGTCGACCAAGTTCAAAAGGCATGATCTGCCCTTGACGAAGCCAAACTGGGTTGGGTCCAATGTCTGCAAGTCCCCTATATCTTTGTTTATGAGCTCCATTATGATCCTCTCCATAGCTTTGCAGACTAGACTTGTTAAGCTTATGGGGCGGTAATTACCAGGGTCCGTAGAGGCACCGCCTTTGTGGAGTGGGCCCACAGTTGCCGTACGCCACTCCTTGGGCAGGTATCCTGTGGTAAGGCTGAGATTAAACAGCTGCCTTATGTGCGGGTTTAATTCCTCATTTAGCTCGTGTAGCACACAGCCGGGGACACCATCCGGTCCCATTGATGCTGTGTTTTTAGCTTTAGAGAGAGCAGCTTTCACCTGCGCATTTGAGATGTCTGGGAGGCTACACTCCGCTGGGATAGTTATCTCTCCTTTAGGGGGGGAGAGGAAGGGTGAAGTTTGCATTGAACCTGTCTGCCAGTATGTTGGCAATGTCTGTGGGTTCAGTGATTTTTGTATCATTTTGGACTAATTCTGAGCATATCTGGGAGTTTCCACCCAGGTTCCTAACATAGCTGAAAAAGGCCTTATGATTGTCCTTTGAATCCATGGCAATTTTTCTCTCAAAATTGGCCTTAGTTGATTTTATGAGTGCGCGTATTTTTTACTAATAATGATCAGGGTGACTTCCCTTTTATGGATTTTGTTCTATCATGTAATAGCTTTCTCCTCTTATTGTAAAGTTTGTTAATGGCTGGGGTCCACCAGACTGGACGTTTGCCCTTTGTGGAAAGAGTCTTGGTTTTATTTGGGATTGCCTGATCCATGCAGTCCTGGAGGTGTTCATAAAAGGCATTTGTAAGGGCTTCCGCAGCTTGGGTTGTGGTTTCCACTGGCTCAGGGGCCTTGAAGGATACCACACCAGTCTTGAGTAGTGTGAATTTTGCTTTAGAGAAGTTCTTCACTGTGGTCTTTTTTGTTTGGGGTGGGGGCGGGATGTGGATTTCCAGTGAGATTAGTTTATGATCAGATCTCACCAATGAGGGATATACTTCCGGTGTGGAGCATTTTGTCCCCATGTTTGTGATAATGAGATCTAGTATATTTTCTCCTCTCGTGGGAACAGTGACTAGCTGTTCCATGGCATTTGAATTTATGAACTCCAGGAACTGTTGGGCTAGAAAGTTAGGGCTTGAGTAATGTTCCCAGTCTATATTCGGGTAGTTGAAGTCACCCAATATGATGGTGTTTGGAGATACATTTATACCCTCCAGTGTCTTCAGGAAGGCTGTGTGGGGTTCTTGAGTTTGAGAGGGTGGCCTGTTGTAGAGCAGTTTTACCTATGGTTAGTTGCACCTGGATGGTTTCCGAAGCTTCGTGCGTTGCCACCAACCTGGAGGTGTGGATATCCTTTATGAATATGGATACACCCCCTCCATATCAAAATGATTAGATCCCTTTTCTGCCCCTCTTCCATCGAATCAAGAATTTCTTTCCAAACTTTTTCACCAGGGTTCCAGTTTTTTCTACTATCAAAGTTTAGATGGCTGCCATTTCAAATTTTTACATAGGATATAATGACTCATCCATTGCTGCTGTTATATCCAAAGCTTTCCTCAATTGAATGTTTTTATTGAGGCCTCCCATTTGAGAACCAGCTCCGCTACTGGATATCACATTATAAATTCAGTCATTGACTCAAAAACCTTTTGAGGCTGTGGCATCATTCTGACTTTGTTTCTTGGAAAAACATCTTCCTGATAGCCATTACCTCTGCTAGATGAGTTTCTGAATTACAAGCAGTTTCATGCAAGCCATCCTTTCTAATCTTCCACAAAGATTGAGTTTCATTGAGAACAAATCCTAACTTTCTCCTAAAAGTTTCATCTGATGCAAATCTAAATCAATACATTGATTTACAAGTACATTTTTTCAAATTACTCTAGTAAAGGTGAACATGTGCTTCATACATTAGATGTTGAAAAACAGCTTAGATTTTACTTACACTGTACCAAAGATATTAAAAAATCAGATAAACTATTTGTCTTCTTTTCCAAAACAAAATTGAGACACCATGTGTCAAAAGTTACACTTTCTAAGTGGTTGAGGGACTGCATTTCCTTCATTGATAAAACTCTAGGATTACCTCCGCATTCAAAACCTAAGACTCATTCCACTAGAGCAATTGCTACATCTACAGCATTCATGAAAAGAGTTCCGATGTTGTCTATTTTCATCCAGTTCAATGAGTTGTCATATCCGGTCAGATCTGACCTCAGCACGTTATACTAGTGTATTGAATCTGAAAGCTTGACTCCTCTCCTACCCACAGTTGCCAGCTCCAAGCTGATTTATTGCAGATCTCATTTACCACCTGTTCAACCAGGCATGTCCTCAGAGAACTCCAATGAATTTACAATAAGTGAAAGTTATTTTGGCAAAGTGTTTTTACTCATCCTTTTCTATAATTCTTGTTGGATAGTTGTTAGGTTTCAATTTATGTTAGGATTAATGTAGATAGGATTTTTTTAGGACTGATAGTCATATTTCAAAGTTTACTGAGTGTCCTGTGTTAGAACTTTCTAGTAGGGCATACATACAAATGTTCATATATCTATAGCTTTATAGAGAGAGAGAGAGAGAGAGAGAGAGAGAGAGCAGTACTTTAGATGGTTTACATAGTTTTAAATAATTCTTCATATAGAGTCCATTTTTCCAGGGTGCCTTTTTCTATAGTATAGAGTGTGAAGTTTGATACTAGAATAAACTTTTGTCTTTCTAATACCATGACAAGAGTGGACCCCATTCCAAAATTAAAGTATGATTAAAGTTCATGAAATTTGTATTGTTTCAATCTTTGATGTTAGCCAGAAGTGCTCTTCGCAGCACCCACAGTGTGCCCAGTAATGACTACTCCTGCAATTCATGCTGAAGTACATGTATCGGTAACATATCTAAGTACAATTGTAAATTCTTTTTTATAAGACCCATTGCTCCTGCTATTATTAGAACTGTCTGGGTATCCTTTTTCCACACTGCACTTGTTTCTGCCTGCAAATCCTGGTATTTTATGACTTTGTGTCTCTGTATGTAAGACACTGTAGTCACTGGGTGTAGCAATTTCAGTGATCAATGTTACTTTTGTCTTCTTTTCCTGAACTAGTACATCTGCTTTTCTTGCAGCTGTTTTTTGAAATTTTGGTAATGGGTGATCTCATGTAATGTAAACTTCATCATTTTCTGTAATGCTTTTTGGCTCATGTTTCCAGTGTTTTTCCACTGCTTCAGTGTTGTAATGCTTGCACAATCCCCAATGCAACAGTCTTGCCACAATATTCTGCCTTTCAGTATATAGTCTTTCTGCCATTAGTATATCACAACCAGCAACAAGATAAGTGACTGTTTCCAATTCTGTTTTATAAAACCTACATGTGTCTGTTTCTCCCATGTGTTCAATGGACTTTGTAAACCAATGTGCACATAGTCCACTATCTTGTGCTGTCAATATTAACCTTTTGTCTTTTGGTTTAAATTCACCTCTCCTTAACCATTTCTGCATTTGATCCTGATCAACATGAGGTTTCAAGAGTTTTCTGTACTTGCAACTGTATTTATGCATTTTCCACGCTTCTTTCCTTCTCATCTGATCCTTCACCTTATATTCTTTCTTTTGTTTTCTGGAACATTCAGTTGCTGCCTGATTTTTATTTACTTCTGGTTTAAATTCCATTCTCACTTGACACTGGTATGCTTCTGATAAACTAAGCAGGGAAGTAATCTTAGACTTATTCTCCTCATGTTTCAAAACTTTCACTATGTTTAGGTCTTGTGAGGTCAGAAGATGTTCTTCATGTTTCACTGTTGCAGTCATCACATTTGGGTTACCCTGCCAGGGTAACCGCCGGCCCAAATACCAGAGACCTAGTATTTCTGCATCAGTTACTGTCGCTTGAGGACTGACGTCAGATCATCAGGAGTGTAAAGGAGTAAGGCAGCCAACTCCATTACATCAGTCTTCATTGCCATGGAGCCCAAAGCAGAAGCAGTTTGCACGAGTGCCAGTTGGCCACTACCTGAATTTCATCTACCGAATTGAAGTTGAAGTCTTCTAAAGCTAAGTACCCCATTAGGGATCCTTTTTTCTTGCACTAACCGATGTCAGAAAAAGTTAATAATTGTCTCGCCTGTGGAAAGCAAATACCACACTGAGACTTCCCTCTTAGTGCATCACTTGTTTAGGTCTACACCACAATGTCCCCCGTTGTCGCTTTTGTGCTTTGTTCAACGCCAGAACTATCCATCATCAGGCCCTGTATTATAGCCAGATATTTTCGCTTACAGTCCTCAAATTCGGATATGGTTTAGGTAACCCATCCAACAGCAGATCTTCCAAAAAAATGTAAAGATAAAGACAGAGACACAGCACAGGTCCAAACCTACCGACACTTCCATTAAGCTAGTAGTCAGTTCTCCGGTACTCAGTGAGGCACTTTTGCAGCCCCTGATGCCCGCTTCACTTGATTCACAGGCCGCTACCGAAACCCTTTTGGAGTCCGGTAAGCTGCAAAACTCTTCGACTAAGGATCCTGTGGTCATCTCTACCTTGGATGCGTCCAGAGCCGCTGAGCAGGCGCCAGCTTCTGAGGAAGTCCTTCATACTACCAAATCTCGACACAAACTGACGTCTTCTTTCACGACTACCGTTTTTTCAAAAACAACTGAGATTCTTAGGTCCAGGGTTCGAACTACTCCCAAGAAATCGATGACCCACTCTCAGGCACCTGCTACCTTGCCTCAGTCTCAAATGTTTAAAATGGTGAAAGACCTTATCATGCTGATCAGGGGAAGCCAAGCTACCCCCTCCAAAAGGAAAAGAGATTTGTCCCCTGTAGTTTTATCTGAACAAGAGTCAGATGACTCTGATGCATCTGACTATGAAGACCTGAAACCCCTTTCCACTTATGAGGATTCTAATGCAGATGACTCCATTCCTTCAGCCTCTCCCCCAGAGGATTTTTCCTTTGGGGAAACCCTCCATACTTTATGGGAGCATTTCCAATGGGAGAGTTAGGAATACCCTCAGTCAAGAAAGAGACTCAGGGAATTCCTAGATCTTCCACAGCACAGACCTTTGGCCATCCCCCCAGTCCTGGATGTTGTGGGGGATGTTTTCCTCGAATCCAGCTTGACTCCTAATGCCCTACCTCCTGCTCCCAGAAAACCAGACCAGTACTATAGAGTCCCTGACACACACAAATATCTTTTTAGAAATCTAACAGCTGACCCTGAGGTCATTTCTCAAGGGCCAAAAGAGATTAAAGCAACATCTGCTAAGAATCCCACCCCCTCAGACAGGGATTCCCGAGCTCTGGACATATGGGGTAAAAACCTATACACCTCAGCCACTCTTGGTATCAGGGCACTAAATTGTCAGTTCCATATGCTGAAATTTCAGCAACATACCTTGGAACTCCTTAAACAAAAATTGTTTTCCTTTCCTGCTTGGGGATAATCTAAAGATTTACAAGACTTAATGCATTCTGCAAGTCAAGTAACTAAACGCACTTTTCACTGTGGTTTTGATGCCCTAGAAGCTTCTTGCAGGGCAGCAGTCACTAGATCTGTAATTAGAAGACATGCATGGCTTAAGGAACAACCCCATGTCAAATCTAAATTGTTGGATGCCCCCATGCACAAAGATAACCTATTCAGCACTAAGGCAGAAGAGGTCTTAAAAAAGACGGAAGAAAAAGAAAAATCTATGCAAACAATTAAGGATTTCTTACAGGTCCAGCCCCCTAGGATCAGCAGGCATTGTCCTTCCAAGCACTGGTCTTTTCCTGCTCTGAGTAAACCTGCACAGCCCAGGCCCCATGGAAACAGACTCCCCCAGACAGCAACCCCAGGTAATGCAGAGATCTAAGCAGTGGACTGCCTCCACTTCAAACCAGGGAGTTCTACGCCTCCTCCTTATGGTAAGAACTCATAATGCCTCACCTCCTCCACCCCACCCTCTGCCCACCTTCACTTACCCTTAAGAAGAAAAAACTCCTTTCACTCAAACACCTGGGCCACCATTACCAAGGACCAATGGGTTCTGAACATTGTGTCCCAGGGATACTAATTTTCCTTCCACACCCAAAATGGTTCCCAGATCTACCACCAAATCAGTGGGCAGAGGCTCAAAAGTAAATCCTTTCCCTGCTCTCTGAGGGCAGTAGAGCATGTTCCTGTAGAACAGATAGGCCAAGGCTTTTACTCCAAGTTTTTTTCTGGTGCCCAGAAAAGAAGGGACCTGGCACCCCATCCTCAATTTATCCGTTCTAAACACCTTCCTGGTGATACCAAAATTCAAAATGCTCCCCTCCAGCAGCTGCTACCCATGCTCTCCAAAGACACTTGGCTAGCCACCCTAGATCTAAAAGAGGTCTACCTCCACATTCCTGTCAGGGAATCATGCAGGAAATATCTCCGCTTCAGGGAAGGAACTCAACACTTTCAGTTCTCTGTGCTTCCCTTTGACTTGTCTACTGCTCCCAGAGTTTTCACAACATGTCTGGCTCCGGCCATTGCCTTTTGCAGACAAAGAAGTATTCAAATTTGCACATACTTAGATGACTGCCTTATTCAGGCAGACAACCAGGAAAAGCTGCTCAAGCACCTGGCCTTTGTAAAGACACTTACTAACCTCCCTGGGGTACACAATCAATGAAAAGAAATCCAAACAGGTGCCCACCCAAAGGATAATCTTCCTGGGAGCAAGTCTGGACACAGCATCCCAGATGGCATACCTTACACCAGAGAAACAAATTTTCCTAACAACCTAAGTCTCTCAACTAGCCACCAGAACCCAGCTATCAGCAAGGAAGATCCTGCAAGCTCTGGGATTCATGGCATCTTGCATACTACTCATTCCATATGCCAGACTGCATATGAGGAAACTACAATGGTACCTAAAGAGCCTTTGGTGTCAACACTCTCAAGACCTGGAAACTCTTCTACCTGTACTTTCTTGCCTCAGAAAGGATTTTCTTTGGTGGGGAACAGCATGCTTCCACAACAAGGGACTGCCCTTCTCCCCACCCCCTGCTGCCCAGACCCTCACCACAGATGCATCAGACTATGCTTGGGGTAATCACCTGGATGGCAGGTGCATACAGGGCCAATGGAGCCCACAGTAAATCCCTCTGCACATCAATCAAAAAGAGATGATGGCTGTGCAGAATGCCTTAATAGCTTTCAAACCCCTTCTCTCTCCATAGCTTCATAGGCTATCGGCCTTAGGGCATATAGAAGCCTAGCCATAAAAATTCCCTGAATATTTCTTCCCACAATATTTACTTCCCTGGAACCCTGTCTAGCAGGGCAACTGACATGATTCCCGGGGTGAAGTTCCTATCCCATCCAATCGTCAAGGTTCCTTTTGAAGAGGGCCAAAGAGGCGCTCTGCTTGACATGTATGGGCAGTCTATTCCAGCGTCTGGGGAGTCTCTGGGTCAGGAACCTATCCCTCCAGCATGTTTTGTTCATTGTGATGACAAGGTTTAGATCCCTGGAGCATGTGTCTCTGAGGGAATGGGATTTCTTTAAGTGTAGCATGTCCAACAGCTCTGGGTTTGACATGGCCTTGTATGTTAAGCAGAGATCGCCTCTGAGTAGGCAATATGTTACAGAGTATAGGTGGAGTTTTTTTAGATGGTCAGCATAGGGCATCTGGTTTAGGCCTGTGATTCGTTTAGTGAGGTATTTCTGTGACCTTTCCAGCTGTTGCAGATGTCTTGTGAAGTACATATCAAGCAGGGCGTTGTACTCTATAATGGGTCTAATGAGGGATAACTACAGTGGGACAATGACCTCCTTTTTTTTCTGGATGAAAAGTCCTTAGTGATGAGGTGTGCCACATAGAAGGATTTCCTGACTGGTGTAGCTATGTGGTTATCGAAGGTGAGACCACTGTCCATCTGTGTCCCTAAGTCTCTCATCACACTTTTGGTGTTTAGTGTACTGCCACCTATGTGGTAATTCATGGGTACATGGTTTTTCCCAAAGGGGATAACCATACATTTCTTGGCATTAAGCTTGAGCCCATGGCTCTCGCACCAACCATCTGTTTCTGTAAGGCACTTTTGTAGAATATCCACATATTTTGGGGATTCAATAATGGCTCCCAGTTTGCAGTCATCTGTGAACTTTGTTAGCCAGAGTCCCTTAGTGTTGGCCTGTACTTCAGAGAAGTAGATGCCAAACAAGAGCGGTTCTCCTGATCAAAACAGACAACACCACTGTGATGTGGTACATCAACAAGCAGGGAGGGACTCACTCCTACCCTCTATGCAGGCTGGCCATGACCCTTTGGCTCACAACCTCTTCCATGCAACTACACCTGTTAACACAATACCTACCAGGCTCTCTCTCAACTCTCTGGCAGACCAATTAAGCAGAAGTCTTTTAGTCCCACATGAGTGGCAACTCAACAGAAACATCTTCACCCTAATAACTCAGAAATGGGGAAGCCCGAAGGTCGAGCTCTTTGCCTCCCACACCAACCATCAGCTCAGCAAATTCTGCACTAGGGAGCATCACTGCATGGCTTGGAAAGTGGATGCCCTGTCCCTCCCCTGGGTCAATCTATCGGTCTATGCTTTTCCTCCCCTATCTCTCATCCCCAGGGTACTGCTCAAAATAAGGAAGGAATAACCAAGGACCATTCTCATAGCTCCATACTGGCCCCGACAACACTGATACCCCTTGCTGCGCAGCCTGTCCCCGTTGCCTCCTTGGCATTTTCCTCAGATTCCAAACCTCCTGACCCAGAGAGAAGGGGAATTCATGCATCCCCAATTGCAGACACTCAATTTGGCAGCACGGCATATTCCCTAACCCCGAACCAATCTACCATCCTCAGTAAACAGGTTCTGGAAGTGATCCATGAGGCCAGACGTCCTAGCATCAGAAAGAAAAAGGTTCTGCACCTGAATCCAGGCTAAGGGAGCCAGTACAGCAGAGCCCTCCAAGCCTCTCATCCTGGATTACTTAGCTGATGTACTACACAGTGGCCTCTCTTTCTCCTCTATAAAAATTCATGCCTCTGCTATTTATGCTCATTTTCTCACTGAGCAGCCCCTTTTCTCATACCCTTTAATCAAACAGTTCCTCAGAGGGGCTAGCAACTTGAGCCCCCCCCCAGAAGGGCACCAACACCAGCTTGGAACCTTAACTTTGTCCTGGAAAAACTCACCCTGCCCCCTTTTGAACCAGCTGCGCCTGCAATGCTAAAATTTCTCTCCTGGAAGACAGCATTCTTTCTGGCCATCACTTCAGCCAGAAGAGTCTCTGAGCTGCAAGCTCTCATGGCTGTGGAACCCTTCATCATCTTCCATGCAGCCAGGGTATCCTTCAGAACTAACCCATCTTTCATGCCCAAGGTGGTGTCCAGTGTGACTCTCAACCAGTCCATTTATTTGCCCACCTTCTTTCCTAATCCCCAGAAAAAGGGGGAAAGGATTCTTCACTCTCTAGCTGTGCACAGACAGCTCAGATTCTAACTGGACAGGACTAAATCCTTCAGAAAGTCTGATCAATTGCTGGCTAGCTTTGCTACAGGGTCAGAAGGCAAAGGCATCTCCAAGCAAACCATTTCCAAATGGATAGCACACTGCATCCATTTCTGCTACAAACAACATGGAAAGCCTCCCCCCAGGGGGTAAGGACAGACTCCACCAGTGCAGCCTCCACCTCTGCAACTTTCCTCAAAGGAGTCCCAACCAGGGACATCCTGGAGGCTGCTACCTGGACATCTGTTCACACTTTCACCAAGCATTACCACCTGCCTCTCTTCTCCAAATCCAGGGCAGGGTTTGCCTCCACCCTCTTCCTCAGCTTTGGGAATCTACCCAAATGTGATAACTGCAACAGTGAAAATCGAAGAACACAGTACAGTTGTGTATGCTTACCTTAAATGTAGATGTTCGAGTGTATGTACTGTTGCAGTCCTGGTTTCCCTTCCTCCATCCCCCTTATTCTCTTTTTCCTTAAAAGGGACTTGTTAGTATTTATTTTCCACTGGTGAGGTTCTTCCACCAGAACCTAACCTCCTACTTTGGGGGCTTCTGACAGGTTAGGGCAAGAAAAATTGATGTAATGGCATCGGCTGCCTTACTTTATATTCCTGACAACCTGACTTCAGTCCTCAAGCAATAGCAACCAACACAGAAATACTAAGTCTCTGGTATTCGGGCCGGCCGAGGGCTACCCTGGCAGGGATAACCCAAATGTGATGACTGCAACAGTGAATACACTTGAACATCTACATTTATGGTAAGTGTACACAACTGTACTATTTGTATGCATTTCCACGATTGCAGATCTAGACATGTAATCGATTTCGAGGAGGCCCATACTCCCTTCTGAACAGGGAATATATAGTCTTGGTACACACTGATTTTTATAAATCATTTGATGGGCATGAAGCATCCTTCTTGTTTTCCTGTCCAACTGATCCAACACCTTTTAGGACAAGTCAGTCATTCCAAAGCTATAAGTTAGATCAGGAAGAGCAAATTGGTTTATAGCTTGGACTGTGTTCCTAAATGTCAGTGCTGTTTTCAGTATTAGTTTTAGTCTTCTAAAATATTCCATACTATGTTTTATTCACATTTGTTCATGTTTTATTATTGATCCTTCATCAGTTCCCAAATATTTATACATTTCTCTTACTCAAGTTGTTTTATATCACATTCTTGTCCCAAGCTGATATTTTTTTTGGTGCTGCAGCTTTCCTGATTTAAAGGTTGCTTTTGCACATTTATCAAGACAAATGGCATTCTTATATTATCTCAAAAAGTTTTGAACACTTGCAGTTGTGCTTTCAGTTCCTCATCTGATGAACTATACATGTTTAAATAAAAAGAAGATGAGAAGTATTTCCACTTTGTTGTTTTATGGGAGCCAAATTGTAGCCATGACCTAACCTGTTAAGCAGACAGGTTAATGGATTAAGGGCGAGACAAAAAAGGAGTGGTGACAGAGTCACCTTGGAATATCTCCCTTTGATTTTTTTATCCCTGGAATAATAATTTGTCCTTTATCATGGCTTAACTGCAAAATGGTTTGATACTGTTTCGTGGTTGCTGTAATGCAATCAGTGTAGGGTGTATCTCACACATTTTTAAGCACTCTTTTATCCATGAATGTGGGATACTGTCAAATACTTTTTTATAGTCTATTAATGCCATTAGATTCTTCCCCTTTTTACAGTTTTCCATTATGACTTTAACAACAAATGATCCTGTGTTCCATATGGCTTTCTTTTGTTACCCTTTTCTTCTATTGCCATGATTGAGTTTTTTTCTAAGTGACTATAAACTGTTTCGACATCAATTTCAGTGCATAGTTTGTATGTCGTCAGAAGGCAAGTTATTGGTCTATAGTTTTTGGGATAGTTTGCAGGTTTACTCTTAAATAGTACTGTTTTTCCTGTTAACCAGATTGTTTGGGGTTCACATGCAAATAGTTCTTATTCATGGCCAAATCTTCATGTAAAGATGCTAATACTTTTAGCAAGAATTTTGGTACTGCATCTAGGCCTGGGGTTTTCCAGTTAGGAGCTTTTCTTAACGTTTTTTCAATCTCTCTGGCTATTACTTCATCCCAATTCATGTCCTGTACATTTGAATTTCTTATTCTTTCTTTTACTCCTTCCACCCATTTAGCATCTTTATGTTCCATAGGATCTTCATAGATATTTCTCCAAAATGTACTTGTCTGTTCATTTTTGGTGGTGTTTCAATTCCTTTTGCTTTTTTTAGGTCATTAAATTGCTTATTTTGTACTTTTCCTTTATATTTATCTGCATATCATCTAAGTTTTTCCTGTGCTGATATTTTTAGTTTATTTGCCATAGTACACGATAGATCCTGATCAGTTCTGATGCTACACATTGCTTTTATCACATCTATCTTTCTTAGTATTTTTTTATCTGTTCCCTCTTCTATACTCTCCTAACAGTGACACTTCTTGTCTTAATTGCTTTATAGCTTTCTTTGTTTAGTGCTTCCATGATGGCATTTGATTTCTCTCTTCCTTTCCCTTTCCCTTACTGCCTTGTGTTTTTGTAGCAAGCCTTTATCTGTTATTAATTTAGCTGCAGAGTAATTTATCCTATTTACTTCTGTTATATTGCATGCATCTCTGTGAACAATCCTAATTATTGTGTTCATTTGTTTTATCAAACTTCTAACTCTTTGGGTTTTATTGACTTTCTGTAGTCTATTTATTTCATTGATCTTAATATGTCTATCTCTATTAAATCAAGTAACTCTTCTTTTAGATCATTTTTTTCTAAACTGAGGCCACATTCTCTTCAGTTTCATCCTGTGTCATCCATTGCTCTTTCATATGGGAACTCACTGGCCTATCACTCCACAACACTGACTGTCAGGGTTGCCACAGTTTCCTGTTCCTTCCCTTGTTGTACAACTCCAACTGGGCTTTTGTACTGATTTCCAGTGGAAGGCTCCAAAGTATCATTATATGGCAACTGATCAGATGTTTCCCACTCCACTGGTTTCTCCTTAATTTGGGGATCTATTGCTGTATCCTGCTGTGATGTTATCAAATTTAGATTTTCTACACTAAATCCTTCACTTTGCAGGCAATACATAACCTAAATTTCTATTTCTTTAACTTCTCCAATACCAGTGCTCTTTTCTACTCTTCCTCTTTGTTTTATTGTTTTTTGTGTTGTAAAATTTTCCATATCCAGATGCATTTGCCTGTACTCCTCTTCAAATATCTCTGGTGCTGCTCTTTTTGTACTGATAAGTTTTTCTTTCTCCCTTGCATAGATATTGCACCATAAGAAATCTCTTTCTCTTTCCCATATCCATGTTTCTTCAGATATCTGTTTCTCTTTAGTTGGGAGATTCGTTGTTCCATCATGCGGTGATATAACGTGTTAGACTTTCTACACCAAATCCTTCACTTCTCAGGTATTCCATAGCTTCAGTTTCTATTTTCTTAACTTCTACATTACTAATCTTCTATTCTACGTTCCTTGTTTGTGATCTTATTTTTTGTATTTTGAAATTTTCCATATATGTATGCCTTTGCCTGTATTTCTCTTCAAATATCTTTGAGGCTACTTTTTTGTATTAATTCATTTGGCTTTCTCCTTTCCATAAATATTGCACTGTATCAAATCTCTCTTTCTTTCCCATGTCCATATTTCTTTTTATACCTTTCAAAAATCTCTAGATTTTGTTCTTTATATTGTTGCACTTTGTCAGTCGCTTCTTTTTCCAAATGTCCCAAGGTGTCTTGGTGTATGTAATGTTTTCATAAATCTGTTGTATTAAAGAACACATTTTTATATTTGAAGCTTCTGACAGCTTTTCTTGTGCAAGTATTTTTCTTTCCTCTAATTGTTCTCTTAATCTTTTCATATGTCTTCTGTCTGGAAATTCTGGGCTTCTTGCATAATAATAACAATACATAATTTATTTCTTATCCTCAATAGTCCACTCTGTTTTGTGATAGGATTGTTTAATGTCTGACAAGTTCACTGGTTTCAAGAAGTATTCACCCAGTGTGCACAGGATATCCAACCCCCACCCGAAGATCCACATTCCCTCTGTGTTTATAGTCTGGGTCCCTGTCATCTACAAGATAGTTGCAGCATCTGTGCTGCATCTGATACCAGAGCACTTCAAAGCAGAAGAGAGAAATTTACTCTCAAAGGTTTACTTTCTCCTCAGACAGAGTCCACAATGTCCTCTGTGGAAAACCAACCTTCCACTTCTCCATCTACAGAAAAGGAGGAGGAGAAAGAGAGAGAAAGCTCCAAAGAGAAACAGAGACAAGCAAGATGAGAAGAGACAAAAAGAGAGGGTAGAGAAGTCGAAGAAAAGGTCTCCAAATCCAACTGGTCTACCAGCATCTATCAGTTGTTAAGACAGATCCACCTGCAACTCAGAAACAAACTCCCTTCCTGAAGCCTACCTTTTCTTTGAGGCTGATCAACCCCAGGCTTCATTCAACTATATTTCGACAAAAACTACCATAGAGACTAGCATCTGTAGCTTCTTCTTTATGGTCTGATTGATCCACCATGTTGGATGTTGATCTGGTGAGGAAATTCCTAAGGGCACAGAGTCTGCTGGAGGTCCTCCCAATGCCATCCCTTATGAGAGGGCTGGGAATGGATCCTTCAACACCCTCCAATCTTTTTCCAATACCGTCTTCTTTCTCACAGCCAACAATTATGGGTCTGAACCCTTCTGCTGCACCAGCATCAGATTCAATAGCCTTGGAGATTTTGGCTTCAGTATCTTCCCTTTCTCGACATAAAATAGACATAGTCCAACAAATTGCAAACCTTCTCCCCTGCAAGAGTTCAGTCATTAATGTTTGTAGCCTATCAAGTGATGTACCATCCATACCCACAGGCAAGACTCATTCTCCATCTTTTAGGGTTCATGGCCTGTACTATTACTCTGGTCCCATTAGCAAGATACCACATGAAAGTCCTACAGTGGACACTGGCAGTACAATGATCGGAGAAACTTCACTCCCTTCACACCAGAATATGACTTATTCAAGTGTGCAGGAATCACATAAGTCAGTGGATTACATCTTCATCAGTAGTACAAGGCAGCTCCTATTGCTCACCTGCTCCCAGGGACACAGTCACCATAGACACCTTCCTTCTAGGATGAGGTGCATTTTGAAGGGAAGACAGACCAAGGGAAGTGGTTATAAGTGGAGGCCGAACTTGGCATCAATGTTTAGGAGATGACAGCAGTCCTCCTAGCGTTGCAGGCCTTTCAGGACCTCCTACCTATATTCATCTGGTTCAACATCCTTCCCCCTTCCAAATTGTCACTCTACATCTTCTGGGGCTCAGTCAAACATTGACAGGACTCTGTTCCACATCTCATTCCAGAATGGGTAATGTTATGGACTCCCCCTTTTTTCATTCTGTCTTTTAATTATTAGGGACACTGAGTATATAGTCAGCAAACTTGATTTGAGGTAAATCAGCAAGAAGGAGTGAATTGTGGGTAGGGGAAGATTCAGACCTCTAAGATCCAGTACTCTGGTATAAGGCACTATCATTGGATCCAACCAGATCTGACAACTCA
Organism: Protopterus annectens; assembly: GCF_019279795.1. Classification (NCBI taxonomy): domain Eukaryota; kingdom Metazoa; phylum Chordata; order Ceratodontiformes; family Protopteridae; genus Protopterus; species Protopterus annectens. The sequence goes on along the minus strand of NC_056727.1, from coordinate 90,171,405 downwards.
CATGTCGAACCCAAAGAAAATAGGACAATAAGGTCTATTGTTATGACAAGTACATAACTTTCATTTCCTAACAGTGACATCTGTGCAGGAGCAACTTGGTCAATAGTTCATACCTTTGTAGCTCATTATAAGTTGGGTGTGCATTCTAGAGGTCCTGTATCCTTTGGCTCTGCTATTCTCAGGAAAGTCCTTCCTTGAGACCACCAGGTTTTAGGCAGCTTCAGAATCTGTCTCAAATGTTGAATTGGATGAAATTAGATAATACTGAATATGCAAGTTATGTGCTTACTATAAAGTTAGATGCATGTTTTCTCATTTTCATCCAGTTCAACATCCCTCCCTTCTTCCTCCTTCCAGATTGCCATTTACAATATTCTGGAGCTCAAACAGACCTCAACTAAGACCCTGTCTGTTTCTAGATCACCTTTCCAAATGCAACACACTTATTGAGTTGTTCCATTCCATGATAGTTTTTTTATTTTAGTACAAGGATATTTTTTCTATATGATTAGAATGGTCAGCAAACTCGATCTGAGATAATTCAGACAGAAGGAGGGAGTTGTGGGTAGGGGAGGAGTCAGAGTCTTGGATAGGGTTGTTACCTATCTTTTTTTTTTCTGGACTATCCAGAAATCAAACTGATTGTTTTAGTAGTCCAGAAAACACTGTACAAATTCCAGTGTTCTGTTTTACAAAAACAAACAGATTATCAGAGTTTGTTAAATCTGCAATTCCATATTGTTTTTATTTATGAAAGTATCATTAATGAGATGCAATTGTGAAGGAAACCAGGAAAAGAGGGCATTCTTCCTCCCCCTGACATGTCTGTGATATCACTAAATGGGTGTAAAGTGGACAGAGAGAGGGGAGGAAATAGTTTCGGCTTTGGGAGGTGCAAGTGGTGTGGCTTTGGTCTGATTTTGGCCACAACGAAAGGTGGTAACCCTAGTCTTGGATCCAAAGCTCTGTAGAAGGTACTGAGGTCAGATCCGACAACCCAAGCATTGAACCAGGCAAAAATGTGACAGTATGGATCAAACGTTATGGAAAGTACATAACTTTAATTTTATTAAAACAATGTGTAACTTTCATGGTGTACAAAAGGAGCTATATTAAGACCACACCCACTACTTGCACAGCCTGTTATGACTCCAGAAGGAGATTATTTCTAGATTGCTATATTACAGACAAGAATCAGGCCTTCTAACATTTGTTGGTACCGACCTTCAAGTTAACATTAAAGGGACAATCCCAGTGTTTAAAATTCGGGTCGCATTTAATCTGACCAGAGTAACGCCCATTTTAATGATGTCATTTAAATTCACACCCACCGTATCATTTTACTTTCAATATCCTGTGATTCTACAGTTCCAATTTTGTTTTAGGTCCCAGTGTGCACTCATCTTTGACTTTCCGTTCCTCTCAGATACCTTTACAATCACGAGTTTACTAGTTTCTACCCTGTCAGTTTCTGCATAAAAAATACTCATTTACAGACTCCAAAAACTAAAAGTTCTCACTGTTTGTTCCAGTAACTGGGTCCACTTTTTTATATTATTTAATGTAGGTTATTATGGGCAGATGTATAGCTAAAAGGCTGTAAACATTTAATTTGTATCACTACAAATCAGCCAGTAGCTGTGCCGGCAATGCACAAAGTAAGACTAGTTTACTGCTCCCAAAACCGTATTGCAGTAAAATTGCTTGCCGATGAAACTGGAGCAGCAAGGACTTGGGAGGGTCTGAAGCATAGTTATGAACACATTAATAGTTCTAATTTATTTGTTTGCATACTGCACATTTACCTCTCAACTTATCAGCTCAAGAGTTGCAGACAGAGAAAATTAAGATTCAAAATCGGGCACTTTTTTTTTTTTGTTTTTACATTACTGCAATCTGCTTTACAAAGCTAGCAGATAACTAGTTTTGCATCTATATGCATTTTCAGAATAATTTGAAGTATAAAAATGAAAGTGATTTACTATTAAAACTAAAAGAATT